>NW_006159440.1:4251261-4312766 GCF_000334495.1 Tupaia belangeri chinensis | reverse complement strand
GGGACATCCCTCCCCCCCCGACCGGGGGATTGATTGCTTACTTTCTGTTTCTTTCTCTATCTCTATCTCTCCATCTAGAATATGTGCCCTATAACAAAAATCACTCTTAAAAAAAAAAAAGGAAAAGAAAATTGATTCAATGAGGCAATGTCAGTAGGTGGTACATTTAAGAGGTGGGGCCTAAATGGGAGGCCTTATAAGGACTCCACCCTCATGAGTTGATTAGTGCAATTCTCATGGTAGTGAGTTCTTATTCTCAAAAGGAGTTCTGAAATGCAAGGCTGCACCTCATTTCTCATCTCTTGCATACCTGTCAGCAGCCCTCCACTTTCCACAATGCTTACATGCAGTATGAGGCCCTCACCGGAAGTCAGCCAGACGTGGTCCCAATCTTGAACTTCACAGTCTCCAGAACTAGAAGAAACTAGTTTTCTTTATAAGTTACCCAGTCTCAGGTATTCTCTTATGGCAATTGAAAATGGACTAACACAAGAAATAGTCTTCAAAATAGACCTTATTCTGGGTCAGGGATCAACAACTTTCTTAAAGAGCTAGGTAGCCAATATTTTAGGTTCTGTAGCCTATAAGGGATCTGGCACATCCATTTCACTCTGCAATGGTAGAACGAAAGCAGCTGTAGAAAACAAGAAAGCACCAGGCATGGCCATGTTCCAATAAAACTTTATTTAGAGGCAGCTGCCCTGCGAGTTAGTTTGCCAAATCTTGTTCTGGGTTATAAAGCAAGACTCAATAGATCAAACAGGATTGTGATCCTACCAAATATGTTCTATAACACCATTTTTTTTTCTTTTCTCTCTTGATCCAAATAATCAACTATATTCAGTACATCCCTGGAATGACCTATAACTTCTCATGGAACTAGTTGAGACTTAAAAACCTCCATTTATATACATAATACATTGCTACTAACTAAAATCAATCATATGTCATTAAAGTAGGTTAAGAATTTTACTTTTCTGGGACCAGCAAATGGTTAAGTCACTGGACTCCCACATAGATGACCCTGGTTCAAGTCCTGGGGGCTTGAAATATACTGGGCGCAGGCACATGCATGGCCCAAATCCCAAGAGGAGAATGGACAAGAAAGGATTGTGGTGTGGTCGCTTTTTGGGGGTGATTACTCACTTTCTGTCTTTCTGTCTCTCTGTCTCTCCAGCAAATTAATGTGCCCTATAGCAAAAATCTCTCTTAAAAAAATAATTTCCTATTCATATTTTATCTTTATTTTCACCAGTTTACATTGCCCCATTACTTTATATATTTAATTTTATGTCATATTTGACATTTATTCATATTTAATGAATATATGACTAATTTTAAAATATTTTATAGTTCAAGCATACCACAAATTTTGAAAAACATACTTCTTTTTTAAATTTTGTTTACTTCTTTCTTCCATGAGCAAGAGTGACAGGGAGACAGCACCTTTAACATGGTCTTCACAGAGTGATCCACTTACAGCCCAATGCAGCCTGGAACATGGGCACATGTGTGCTCACTAGACCAGGAAGGTCCCCAATGCAAATCAAAACCTTCCCATGTAGGTCAGTCTCACAAGGCATTGTCTTTTACCTGTATACCATGATCTAGCCCCAAAAGGTACATTTTAGGAAATCACTTTCTAAATGACAGCAAGATTGTAGATTTTAATCAGTACCAAAATGTTACGAAAAGGTGATTTATTCTTTAAAATATTTAACAGCAATTTTATAATCACATACTTAATCAAAAATTTAATACTCAATGTAATATTTGACTAGACACTATTATACCAAGCATTGTACGTGACATAAGAAACATGTGTATTGCCTCTCTGACTCGGAGTTTAATGCTATACATGCAGATGGTATAATGTATTGTCAGTGACTTTCATGCCACATGTGAACAGCTTTTCTCTGTGTGAAGGAAAACACTGGGTCTGCTTTTATATATCATTAGGATATCAAGGATCAAATAACTCTATTTAAGTGACCAGAAGTTTCTGGGAAGAAGACTATTTCCATTTCGAAAATCTAGTCTACAAATTTAAGTAATGCCCTTTATAGGTAAATGAAAGAAGGATGAGAGAGAAAGAAGAAAAAAATAAATTCAGTAGCAAAACTTATAGTACAAAGGTTTTGAAAGAAGTTTTAAAATTTACTATTGACTCTGACCAAAATGTACTGTCTACTCTAAGAAGAAAAAAAGGTAACACACTAATAAAGAGGACCACAGAAATAATATTCCTAGAATATTTATACCACAAACACGGACATCAGATATGGTATACATATTGAACTATATAATATGTTCAGATACAGTAAACAATGCACTTAAATGAATTCTAAACACTACATAGAACCTAGCAAGCTTTCTGATATGAATATGTCGAGATCTAAATAAGAGTTTATGTGGGGGCTGGCAGGATGGTGTGGTGGTTAGGGGCTGAAAGTTGTCAGTGCAGAAGAGAGCTAAAGAGAGGAAAGAGCAAGCACTGCACACTAATGAACCCTCCACAGACAGACACTTAACTCAATTTATCAAGTATTTTTACCATATGTATTATATATGCCAGATAATGATTCAACAGTTATCATAGTACCGAAAGGATTAAAGTGTGGATAGAGACAAGTAACCAGGCCTTTACAGAACTGACTGAGTCGAGCGTAGGCTAGTATAGAAGCATGCGGGAACAGCCAGACTGAGGGGTAGGGGTGGCCCGCAAACAAGAGGAAAAAAAGGAAAAGCTTTGTATTAATTAATTCTGCATGAAAAATTAAAATAGTTAACTGACAAGAAGGTGAGAAATAAAAATAATACCTTTATTCAGGTAACAAAAAGAAGAAAGTAAGAAGATAAAGGAAGGGAAAGAAATGGTATGAAATGAAGGAGGAGCACAGGATACCACGAAGGTAATTTCTTAGATTACAGCTTGCTATGGTCTGAACGTTTGTGTCCCTCCAAAATTCGTATGTTGAAATCGGATCCTTAGCGTGATGGAAATTAAGAGGAAGAGCTTTGCATACTATATTCAATAAAAGTTGTACAAGTAAATACTTCCTCTGGATCCTAATATTAGGTCACTTTCTCCTCTGTCCTTTGTGATAATCACTCATGTTCCAAAGGAGCTAGTAGGGGTGAGGAGAGGAATGAGGGAGGTTATTATCGGAAAGGGAAACTAGCTATAGGGCTACGTTCCTAGAAGGAAGTGGTGGAGGGGGAAGGTAATACCAGAAAATGCTACAGATGCTGAGAAGAATTGAGCCAAGCTCGACATAGTGCACAGTGGAAGGTTTCATCTTTTCTTATTTACAAATATGAAAGAGCCCCAAAGCGTATATACAGGTTAATGCCAATTCTTCACCTTAACAAACATAAAAAGCTAGCTCCCTGATAGTGAATTACTTTGTGTAATTTATTTGCTTTATGCTTCTCCCAGTGATTCAGCTGAGACATAATACAAAGAATTCAATAAATACAGCTAGTGATAAATGCCATTAGGGTCACTAATAGGTTGTCTGCTCCTCCCAAGTTCTCTAACACCAAGAGTAATAAGCTGCCTAGCTGCAGTTCCTGCTAGCGTGGTGTTTTTAATCCTGATTCTTCCTTTCCTCCCACAGTTTCCCCAACAGCAGGAACTAAAACCTATTTAAGAAAATGAAAATAATAATAATAATAATTTCTTAAGGCATACACTATCCTGCTAAAGTAAATATATTAGTTTCCATCCTTGCTAGTTTCTGTTTTTATCTTGCTGCTTCTATCCATTATATATGAATGTGTGAACTTCCTAAAAAACAGAGGCTGGGCTGGCATAGTTATCTATGAATCCAAAAGAATGCAATTAGGTGATAATGGCTTAGGTGTAGGTCACCTTGAAATCATAAAATCCTTAGATAAGGAATGTTATAAATAAAATGAAAATGAGTATTAGAGAAAACATTTAAAAGAAATACAAAAGACAAAAATTAAGTATGCCCACTCAAATAGACTTAACAGGCATAGTTTATTCAAATGAAAATAAGATCAAAAAAGAAAAATAAATTTAAAAAATGACAAAAGAGCAAATTTAAATTTATTAGTAAACACATAACCTATAATTACACACACACACACACACACACACACACATTCATATATATTTTTAATCTCCAAGACTTCCATGTTGCTAAAGCTAATGGTTAATTCTCCCATTCTATTTTATATATAACTATATAACATAAATACTTATATAACTATATAACATAAACACAGAACTATATAACAAAAATAATTATTCCCTTTTCTTTTGTCACTTGATTCAAGGAAAAAACCAGTTTCTTAGTTTTCCCCTAACCCACTGATCACTCTTTGTCTCCTATATCAGTCTGTTACTGTGTTCCTAAACAGAAATACCTGACATTAGGTGATACTTAGAGAGTAGAAGTTTATTTGGCTCATGATTCTGGTTGCTAAAAAGTCCAAGAGCTTGGGGCCTACATCTAGCTGGCCTCTGGTGCTACATTACAACGTGGTCCTCAGGATCAGGAAAGTCAGCAGGAAAATGGGAGGGAAAGAATCCCCCACTTCCTCTGTTGCCTGCCCCCCCCCAGCACTCCCAGCTGATTGGTGTCCACCCACATTGAAGGTGAGTCTTCTTTTCCCTGTCCACTCCTTTTCAGAGTGAGAACTCACTCCTTAAGAGATAGCATTAATCCATTCCCAAGGGTAGTGCCCCTGTGATCCAAAACCACCAACTAGGCCCCACCACTCCCCAATACCATAACATTAGGGACCATATTCCAATACATGACCCCTTTGTGAACACACCATTACCTAAACCATAGCATTTCCCTGTTAGGTCTTCTAAGGTTCTTAGACTTTTCTTTTTCACACTGGAGTATGCCACAGCTCAGAATACAGACTTCTTTTATCTTCTATCTAAACTTATTAGGTCATCTTACTCTCATGGCTATCTATCTATATAAACACATACACACACACACACACACACACACACACACACACACACATGCACACGCACTCTGTAGACTGATGACTGAGCTCAGACTCCTGTATCCAACAACCTACTCAATGTTAGATGTATGAGTAACTACAACTATACACAGGTATCACTGAATTTCTGATCTTTCTCTCACCAGAACTATTTCTGTTACAACCTTCCCAATCTCATCTAATGGAAAACATTTTATTCCAGTTGTTTAGTCCAAGTCTCTGGAGCATCATTGGCTCTTTCTTGTAATTCATAACTGAATTTGTTAGCAAGTTCTATAGGCTCTTCTTCTTTCTTTTTATTGCTTAAAGATTTATTTATTTCAATTTGTTGTTATTATTATTATCATTATTTAATTTGACCAGAAAGGGAAAGCGAGAAAGTAAGCCACCAGGTCTGGGACTTGAACCCTGGTTGGTCATGTGGGAATTCAGCACCTTTAACCACTATGCTACCTGCTGGCCCCTAAGCTCTTCTTTCAAAAATATGTTTTCAATCTGGCTTTTTCTTACCACCTTCTATGCAACAATCCAGGTAAGTCAACTCGTGTCATTTTTCTGCCCAAAACCCTCCAATAGTTTCTCATCTCATTCACAGTAAACCATTAACAGTAGCTTCAAAGACCCTCATAATCTACTTACTTATCTTCCTAACCTCATTCCTTCCCAGTAAGTTCTCCCCCATTCTCTCTAATTTAGTTGTTTGAAAAACAAACTCCATTGTGACTAAAATCTTCTATCTAAAGTAGCTAACCACAACCTGAATTTGTTTTAGCCTCATGACTTGCTTTGACCAACATAATGCAGTAGCCATGATGGGATGGCAGTTAGGAACTGAGGCCTCAGATGGAGTGCAGCCCTTGGCTCTCTGGGAACACACTCCTGTTGCTATAAAAACAATCCTGAGCTAGGCTGGCAGACAGAAGTTGAGAAAGAAGATTCAGGTACCCAACTTATAGACAGATAATCTCCAAATATGTGAATACTATCTACCTGCTGGCATCATTGGCAAATGTACCAACCCAACTGCAATATTGGGATGTAAGAGAAAATATAGGTTTGGTTTAAGTCCCTGGTTGCTAAAGCGAGTACTTCTGAGACCCGTGAAATCCATAGAATAAGAATGTCTTCTGTGGGGCTGGCAGGTGGCATGGTGGTTAAGGGCACTGGACCCCCAAATGGCCAACCGCAGTTCAAGTCCCAGACCTGGTGGCTTACTTTCTCAGTTTCCCTTTCTCTCTCTTTCTCTCTGTTCATCTCTAGTCAAATTAAGTAATAATAATAATAAATAAATAAATAAGTTAAATAAAAATAATTTTTTTAAATGAGAGAGAGAATGTGTCTTTTATATGGTAACACGATAATTGGGGACTCTTAGAATAGCTTCAGGTTGGGAGGTAGGTTACCAGAAAAACCAAGTCATGATAGGAGGGTTAGAATGTTTTAGCTCCATTCCCAACCCCATTGGGAAGAGTGTTGCTGCATATTAAGCTAATCACCAATGACCAATGATTTAATCAGTGGTGCCTACATAATGGGACCTCCATAAATCATCCTAAACAGAGGAGTGTAGAGAGTAGCCAAGTTGGTGAACACATACACCTGCCAGTAGAATGGTACACCCTAACTCCACAAGGACAGAAGCTCCTGAGCTAAAGACTCTTCCTAACCTCACCCTATGTACCACTTCATCTGGCCATTTAGTTGTATCCATTATAGCAAACTGTAAACATAAGAAATGTGTTTACATGACATCTGTGAGCCATTCTAGCAAATCATCAAACATAGAGGGTTCTAGGAACCCCATTATGTATCAACATTGGACAGATGTGTGAATAACTTGGAAACTAAGTAGTCGGGCCTGTTCTCTACAGTGAGGCCGTCTTGTGGGACTGAGCCCTTAATCTGAGGGGTACACATTTATTCTGTTTAGTGTACAATTTAATCAAATTATAAAACACCTGGCTGGTGTCTGCAGAGAATTGCAGCATCTCTTTGTGTAGAAAATCTACATATTTGCTGTTTAGAAAGAATTAAGAGTAGATAATGGTTTTCCTTTACAACCCATATGGCTACATGAGTGAGCCCAGATCATCTGCCTAGCTGACTCTTAGACTTGCAGAAAAATAAGTAAATAGATAATTTTTTTAAAGTCATTGAGTCTTGGGGTGGCTTGTTACACAGCAGAGCTAACTGATACCATTCTCATGTCTCAGAGCCTCTGCCCAAGCATTCCCTTGCCTGGAATGCTCTCCTTGGGATAGCCAAATAACTTTATAAAATGAAGTCCTAACTCAAAAGTCACTTTCTCCATGAGGTTTTCCTCTCAGTTCAATTACTACGCACCTACCACAATATATGCTACCTCTTCTGCTTTATCTTCTTCCTTCACACTAGTAATATACTTTCTACTTTCCCATTTATCTCACTTGTTATCTCTATGAAAGGTCAATGAAGGTACGCATGTTGTTCCCTGCTGCACCGTGTTCTTACAATTATGCTATCACAGGAAACGACTACATAATCAAATGCTAAAAACAACAGTAGAATCTCATTTCCTACATAATACATCAATGAAAAAATTGAGTTGGAGCTGGACAGCAGCATAACAGTAGAATGTGACACTCTGAGGCCGATCCACATGGGAAGGCTCTGGGCTAAAGACATCCTTAGGTAGAGAGGGTACATGTGTGCCACGATTTGGGACAGGATGAAGGTGAGGGTGGAGGATAGTGTTAAGGCCCTGTTGAGGTATTATCTCTCTCTCCATCTCTCGTTTGCTCTCTAGGTCATGGAAGAAATAAAGCTTTTTTAAAAGGGTAAATAAATAATACAGATTTGGTTCATTTAAACTAATTTACCTTCATATTATTTTTATTTGTAATTATAATTAAATTTTAAAAATGATTTGGACACAGTTTCACTTAAAACTGAACAAAATACGGTTTAGTTCAGATTTTTGTAATATGACGTGGCTACAATTTCTTGTTGGGATAATCTTTGCTGTCTGTATCCTAACTTGACTCCATCCTGTTAAAACACTAGAATGTGTCCAAGTAGGACATGACCACTAACTCTTTCTCCTACAAGATCAGAAACAAGCTTGCCAGATAGAGAAAATTCACTGTGAGAGCCTTATTACTGCTAACAGGAATCATAAGACCACACTATTAGGCGAAAATGTTCTTTTCACTGACTGACAAAATGCTAAGATGACAGGAACTGTAGTTGTTTTTCTTTTTCCTAACACATGGAACTACTCTCCAGTTACTAATAACCAACTAATGTACAGCTGAGCAGGAAAACAAATTGAATACACACTAGAGGCCGCTAGAGATAAATAAGTGAATTTTGCATGGAGTGAAAAAATGATGATAGTTGTACAAAGAAAACTGCACTCTAAGCTTCTAAGCTTCAATTGCCTTTTTAACTACTATGCTGAAAGTAAGAAAACACATCTTTTCGTCTATAAACTTGCCTTAATTACTTTTTAATAAAAGAACTAAATCTGGGAAATTTCATCCTAAAAAAGCCACCAGAACAGTGAGCCAAGTAAACCTCTACTCTATATAAATACCCCGTCTCAGGTATTTCTTTTTGCAGCACAATAACAAACTAAGACAGTTTTCAAACCTGGTACTGGTTGCTGGTATTACCTTCAAATATGAATAAAACAGGAACAAGTTATTCTATACAATTACGTAAAAGCACCCAAATAAAATTTCATTATGACATTATGGTGAGGGCTACTTAGAGAATTTATTTCTAATTTGGGTCTTTGGAAACTGGTAGTTATTGGAAAGACTTCTCCAGAGACACATGTGCATTGTGAAAGATAAGGATGTATAATACTTGGAAGAAAGCACACAAAAAAAATAAAAAGGTTTTGGAAATGAGTATGATAAGAGAGACAGACAAACAGAGAGAGGGAAATTAAGAAACTGCCCGCTGGAGGGTATGGCCACAGAACAATCCCATCTCCATTCCTGTCTCAGGATTTGGGGCATGCTCCATACACACTGGGTGTGATTTTCAAGCCACCAGGCCCAGGACTCACACTGTGGTCAGCCATGTGGAAGTCCAACACTTAATCACCATGCCACCTGGTGAGCCATTTGTTGATATTTTCAGGGGCACTCCACTAGGTTGAATAAGAGGCTAATATTTAAATAGCACAAAGATTTTAAATAATCATTTCTAAAGAGTGTGAATGTTTAAGCATCTTCTCCTTTCATAGCTCCTCTAGCCCCAAGTAACATACCCCAGGCATCATGGTATGAGAAAGCACCCCTCATGGGGGGTTTGTCACATCACAAGGCCATCTCCTCAAATTCTCCCTCGTTTTGGGACTTTAGGCATGTGTCACCATGCACCCAGTGTGTTTTTCAAGCTGTCAAGGCCTGTGTCACACAGTCTGCCATGTGTGGTCCAGTTGCCTCAAACACACCACGGGCTGGCCGTTTGTTGTATTTTAAATACCTTTTGAGATTCTTCAGCATGTTAATGTTATTTCTGGCTACAGAAGCAAAAGTGAAGTCTTAAGGAATTCAGTTCAAACAACTCTCAGATCTCTAATGCTAGACTGTAGTGATAGTTCAGGGCTCATCTTAGTGTAATTGCCATTTTGGTATCTTCCAATAAAATTTATTAATTAGTCTTTCCTTAAACTGAATTGTCAATGTCACTATGCTGTCTCCTAACAAAAGAAGATTGTTTGGCTCAGTTGCAACCTCATTAGCAACTCAAATTTCATGTCCCATAATGATGTATCGATGCTAATACACGCCATCTTATCTAGTGTGGGAATTACCCTGCTTGCTCATGGTCCACTAACATAAATTACACATTTTAATAAAAAGAAAACCATGCAGAAAGTATCTAAGTGTATGTCTGCAAGCAGACATGTCATGTTTACTCATATAAGGTATATGGAAAAACAGAGAGGGACCGTTCCATAACTTTGTAAAGAAATGATTTTTGTATATGAGGTATTATAAGATTATTCTCAATTACTTTTAACTCAGTGAAAAATCTATTGAAAATCAGCAAAAAAAAAGGACAAAAAACATGAGCTCTTAAATTATATTAACAAATGCTAAAATAATACAATATACTTATTTTCTAACAAAGTAAAATATAAAAAGCCACATGTTACTCAAAACTTTTGACAAATGGTTTCTCTGAAAAATCACCAGAAGGTAATTTATTTCTGAAGACTCCATCCACAGTACAGGAAGGGAAAAGTGGCCTGTCAGGAACATACTTTATGAAATAGAATAGCCATAAAGAACAATGCCTCTGATTAAATTTAGTTGTAAACTGACTTTCTGCAGCTGTTTAAAATGATCTCACTCTAAAAATTTATTCTGAGTTCATGCATGATCTGACAAACATAGCACCTTTGTATACACATTCCTCCCTCCTCCAATATCCCCAACTGATTCGTAGCTATGCATGGATAACTATGAGAACTCTGATTTATAGCGTTTGATAACCAACAGACTAAAATATATTACTAAACTAAACTAATCTAATCAATAATTCAAGATAAATGTTCCCTCGGTTTGTTGTGTAAGGTTAATACCAAGACTTCTGTTGTAAATTCTCCTTTAAATGTGCTAATCATTTTTACCTTCCATCATTTTGATTCAAAGACCCAATAAGGTTGACATGATTATAGAGCTTAGTAATTTAATTGCATAAATACTTTTTAAGAGAAACTTGCTGAAGCAAATGACTAATCATTGCTAAAGCTATGCTTGTAAGAATGAAGTTAAACCAAAGATCTTTAGTTTTCCTAAGGCACGATTCATACATGTGTCTTCCTTTCTGTGTATATGAAAATCATATTTTTGACCAAATATAATCTGCTCCAAAATCATTAAAATAAATCTCAATAACTAAGAATACTATAGTCAATGGGAGATTAAATCAATCGTGACATGTCATCGTAAGTTATCAAGATCACAATTTATGTTCAGATACTTGACATAAACATTTTTTCATAATGATCTTTTATTTGTTGTCTAATTTTATTAAAAAAAAAATAGTATTGGGACCAGCAGACAGCATAATGGTTATGTCGCTGGACTCCTATGTGGTCAGCCATGGTTTGAGTACTAGACCTGGCAGCTTAAAACTCAAGCCAGGAGCATGCGAATGTGTGCCCAAAATTCTGAGAGGAGAATGGAAGTGAAGGAATTGTGACATGGCCATCTCCCCAGGGAGTGATTTCTGACTTTCTCTCTCTGTCTCTCAGGCAAGTGCATGTACCCTATAGTAAAAAATCTCCATTAAGAAAAAAGAAAAAAAAAAGTGTTAAGCTATTACAGAATTTTCAATAAGATCCACAACTATATGGCTAATATTTTAGTTTCTGCATCTATGTAATCTCTAGGACTGAATTGACAACTTTGAGAATTTTCCTTGGTTATAACTAGAAGAACTAATTCACATAGAAACACTTGGAAAATGACAAAAGATTTCATGTAAAAGAAAAAAAATCTTAGTAATCAGATCTATTGGCTGTATTCAATGAATAAATAAAATTGTAATATAACTATATACTGTTACACTACTCAACAGTAATAAAGAACCATCGATACACATAATAACATGAATAAATTTCAAAAACATTTGGTAAGTAAAAACGTCACACATGAAAGAAAACAAATTGTATAATCCCATTTCTATGGTATTCTTGAGGTTACAGGGGCTGAGGGTCGGGAGGAGGAAACTGATTGATAAAGGCATTCAGGAACTTTTTAGGATGATTTTAATCTGTGTGTGATAGCGGGTACACAACTGTATACCACTTCAAAATAACTGGACTGTATTCTTCAAATGAATTAGTTGTTTTTGTACAAGATTGTATCTGAACAAAGCTGATTAAAAACAAAAAGTCACCAGAAGGTAAACTGTCATTCCTATACTCCAACCACTACATGAAATATGCTGAAAAGCTTTCTAAGAAGTGCAGGCAATGCACGCAGGAAAGCAAGTGATAAGAATATTGACCGGAGACCAACAGATGGTGTAATGGTTATATTGCTGGATTCCCATGTAGGCGACCATGGTTCGAGTATGGATCCAGTGGCTTAAAACTCACACCAGGCACATGTGAATGCGTGCCCTGAGGGGAAGGGATTGTAGCATGGACATCCCCCCCGGGGACAAGTGGGGAGATGATTTCTCGCTTTCTGTCTCTCTGGCAAGTGCATGTGTCCTCTAACAAAAATCTCTATTAAAAAAAATAAAAACAAATGAATATTAATTGGTAGTGCTGAAAAGTGTATCAGGTGTGCAACTATTCTGTAGTTTATCATACCATAGCTTTGAAGAACCATCCTCCATCCTCTCAAAATCTTTTATGAAAATCTGTTATAGCCAACAAAGCAGTAAGGTTTTTTTTTTATCAAGATTTCTCTAAATACTTCCCAAAGATAGTGCTATCTTCCTGCAATGTCATAAGTAATACTAGTTCCTAAAAGTCACAAAGTAATGAGATGGCAGAATAGGATTTCGAACTTTGATCTAAAACTTTCTTAGTATATAATTTCCAACTTAGAAGCTTCTACTACTTGCAACAAAGTAGACTAAGAGGACAAAATTTTTCAGTTACTCAGATGTACCCAGATTCAGAAGTGTCATTTATTACTTTAAAAATATATTAGAAATTTGGCACTAGATGCCTGAGTTGATTATATTGATAAAGGCCTTACAAGATCATTTCTAAGAGCTAGCCTCCCACATTATTCAGCTATTTAAAGTATATTTTGAACCTGGTTTATTCAGGGCATGGCTAACTTTAGAGTTACAACACTCATCTTCTATGCCCACTTCATCATTCTGAAAAATGCTACCCATCTGCTAATGAGAAATTTGGGAGAATACATAAAGCTGCAGATAAGAAATCTTATCTGTGAAAAAAGTAGTAGAGGGACCAGCAGTTAGTGTAATGGCTATGTCGCTGGACTCCCATGCATTCGACCATGGTTCGAGTCATGGACCTGGTGGCTTAAACTCATGCCAGGCGCATGTGTGTGCGTGCCCAAGATCCTGATAGGAGAGTGGAGGAGAATGGAGTATGGTGTGGCCATCCTCCCTGGGGGGGAAGGGGGGGCGATTTCTCGCTTTCTGTCTCTCTGTCTCTCTGGCGAGCGTACACGCCCTATAACAAAAACATCTCAAAAACAAACAAAAAAAAAGAAAGTAGTGGAGAGGAAAAAAGAAATCAAGAATGTGTTTTGCTTTTCTGTTTAAGCAAGTCCTCATCATCCCTCCATTGTTCATGAGCATTTAGCTGAAAGATCACTTGTATGGATGCATGGAATATTTGTTGGTTACTAACCTAGAACAATATTTATTAAAAAGTAATCTAAACATCTGACCTAACCTAGAATAATGTTTACATAAAAATAATCTTCTGTAAGACTTCCCATGAAGGAGTCTATACTTATCAACTACTCTGAGAAAACTAACCTAAAATATCCTACACACTACAGAACCCAAACTCACAGCTTTTACCTAGACTAGTATGTTGGAGTCGGAGAATCTCTAAGCCCCACAAAAATCACACATTTTAAAAAACTCTCAAATTTAGTACTGATATCCATGGTACATATTGCTTTCAAAATACCAATAACAAGGACAAAAATATAGAAGACTCACTGAGACAGAAATTAGAGTGCTATGTATTATAGGGCATTCTGGAAATATGTGGGATATATAAGTGATTTTCGACATAAATGCATAACTTTTTTACATATAAGGCTTTTTCAGTTCATACACACTAAAAGATACAATTATCCAAAGTTTCTTTAGAACTGAGATGTATCTAATAGCTGATACAACAACTTACAAATCCCTGGCTAAACAGAAGCTTAGTTTCAGTGACATTTCTGCTAAGATATCAATGAAGAATCATTAATTCAATAAATTCTCAGATGCTCATTAGTGTACCACATATTATGAGGCAATATAAAGGTGATTAATTATGATTGCCACCTTCCAGGGGTTTAGCTCTTAGTGAAGGAGATAAGATACATGTACACACAGCTAAATCACAAGTCAGAATGAGGAAGTAAATAATTACAAAGTCTTATGCAAAGTTAAAGGGTAATACATCACCAGAAATTTACAACCTAGTAAAGAATATAAGTCTTTACATCTCTAAATCAAGGCAGAATGTGAACACAACTTTGTGATTTAAAAGTATTATTACAGTGTAAGAGATGTCAAGTCACATCAGGCTGGAAGGGGAGGGAAGCCCTCATGCAGCACACAGCTAAACTAGACTGTTCTTAAGACAGATTGTAAGAACAGTGAGCACTGAAGCCTAGATGGGGAAAGGACTGCTAGCACGCAGCACCAAAACCAGCTGAGGATTGGTAGAGCACAGGCTCTACAAGAACTGATTAATCAGAATGGTCACCTATTTGGACAAAAATGAAAAATTTGACTACATTGAAAAAAAAAAATAACTGCAACAAACTGAGTTCCATCTAATATGTAGAAGCAAGATTCTGAGTCTGAAATGTATTATCTAACTTTGAGAGTTTTAGTGCACTAATTCATGTGCCTAAAAGCAGGTAACAGGGGAACATTAAGCACATCTCTCTTTATAAACTGTGTTTCTAGAACCTAATCTTGGGCTTCCTGGGCTTCAGGAAAAGTGGATGCAATATCTCTACTAACTGATAATGGCTTAATCAATACCTCTCTCTGAGTCTTCATTTTCCTCCTCAAGGCATCTCAGCAGCATCTAACCCAGGTGACCAGTCCACTCTTAAGGGCAACACTCTTCGCTTCGTCTTCAGAAAATCACCTTTTCCAGTTCTCCTCTCAACGCTCTATTTCTCCTCTTGGCCCACAGTGCCAGTGCCCATATGGGAGATGGCTTTCCCACAGTCCTATGTCCTCCTGTGTCTCCCTGTGGTCCAACCAACCTCATCTGCCACACTTCAACTTTCTCTTTCCTTTTGTGCCCACACAAACGCAGAGGGAGCCAATGGGCCAGGCAGGGCCTGGAGTATGTCTGGGTCGTCAGGTTCCACCAGACCCTAGTTCCAAGAGAGACAGGTCTAGCCTTAAACATTCAGTGGTATCTGGAGGCAGAGTGACTAAGGACAGATGCTCCAGGCCTTGCCCATCCTTGGCCCAGGAGAAGGAAGGAAGTCCTGGCACTAATTTTCCCTCCAACTCTAGCCCTCTGTAAACTTGTTCCTGTGCTATCTACCTAAGTATTCCTTCCTTTCATTCCAAATGTCTACATATTTCGTTGTATCTTCAGATAGGGATGATTCTCTACAAATTTATGTTCATTATATGGTATTACATTGTAGATATGGATGCTAAATAAGCAAACAAATAAGAACAAGGCAAGCAGTGGTCCATAAACTACATACTGGCTTTTTAAAACTCATGAGTATTATTTTCCCTTTTTCATTGTGAGGCCTTTTTGTTAAAAATACAATTAATAGGAATCATGTTTAGTCACCTGAATCCAATTAGTTCAACTGGTTAAGGTTTGGATTTAATGAGATTTATTCCAAGGATTTAATTCCTGCATGAGGCAGCTAGTTCCACTCACTTCCCAGTTAGAGACTACCCCTTTCCAAGCCTGCCAAGTCCCCAGGCATCAGAGCATGAGTCATTGCAAACACATTATTACAACCAGAAGATCAATTAAAATACCTTGTTTTATTGAACATCTTCATATATGAACAAGCAGCACTTGTTAGAGAAATTACATAAATCTTCTTATAAGACTTTCATAAGATTATTTATAAATGTGTTGAGAATGTTTAGACATGATTATTTTAAAATTTGGGCAAAAATAATGATATTCACTCCTTAAATCTGATAATCAGCTTTGCATTCAAATGTGAATAGAGGTTTTCAATACTTTCTGTCTTATTAGTGTCCGCCTCAATCCAATAAAAATAATCAATATAGAAAGCTATATTCGTTCATAATGTTCTAGATGGTTCTACAATCTGTCTTAAGAACAGTCTAGAAACTATGTGTCCTTTCACACTTGTAATTTTAATTATGCTCACAAGCTACAGCTACCATGAGAGAAATGGTAGGCAACTTTTATGATATATATGTTTTTTTTTTCACACATTGTCCATATCAGGTCTTAGAGAAAACTGTCAGGAGAATGTATAAAGTTACAAAATAAAGAAGCAAAATGTTAAAAATTAAAATAGTCCCCTAGGCTGTCAGTAATGCTGTACTTGATAATAATGTATCCATTCCCCCAGACACTAACACGAGCACATCCAATCTCAAAAGAAATATGTCTTCCTCCTATAATCAACCAGCTGCTTTAGAAAAGCAGTTCCAATATTACAAACCTAAAGTTAAACATTTTGATGCCATAAAGAAAAATACAGTATTTCAATACACATATGTTTAATTCACACCCAAGATGTTACATCATAATATTTTTATTTTATTATTTTCAGCAAGAAGCTGATTTCTCAAACCATAAACATTTCAATAAATTTAATAACACAAATGACTGAGATAGAACTACATTTCATAGCTAGTCTACTAATATATACACTATGAATTCAGTGTTTGCCAAAGGGTTGGATGACAAACATGTTTGCATTGAGCTAGATTCAAAATCTTGTTCTATCAAACATATTCTCTTATCTAAAAATAGCTCACCATACAAAGATGAAGACAACCAGGCAGCACTAATAGCAAATCATTAAGAAATAAATTATTTATCTCCTAAAATACGTAAGTATGCAGAACTTGGAAGTAATCAAGTCACAGTAAATTATACTGGGCTTGATGCAACATTAATATAAACTCTCACATCTTCAACCACAGATGTATTTCTCTTATCAGAGGCCAGTTCTTACTCATTTAAAGTGTCTGAGTAATAGGCTGAATTGAAATTTGAAGTTCTATTTCAACCAATGTTTTAAGTCCTCACAAATACTGATATTTGACAATACTATTTAATGAGGCTTTAAATTACCAAAATGGGGTTTTGAACATAAAAATAGATGGGGACCAGCAGATGGTGTAATGGTTATATTGCTGGACTCCCACATAGCTGATCATGATTCGAGTCTTAGACCCAGCGGCTTGAACTCATGTCAGACGTGTGCCCAAAATACGGAGAGGAGAATGGAGAAGAGAGGATTGCAGAGTGGCCATCCCCCCAGGGGGTGATTTCTCACTCTGGCATGCACCCTATAGCAAAAATAACTCTTCCAAAATAAATAACTAAATAAAAATAAAAACAAAACCATTCAAAGCAAGACATGACACAGCATGGTTAGGCAGCTCACTCACTCTCTCTGAGGTACTTTTCTATAAAAAAAAAAGTCTGAAGAAAAAAGTTCACAAGTATCCACTTACTAAGAAGAAAATAAAACAAAAGAAGAGCAGAAATCAGTGGCTGTGTGGACAGTGGCTATAAGAAAACATACCTTTCTCTCTCCCCTTCTGTGAGATCGTATAAGCGGTTGGCACCTCCATCAGCACAGGCTCTTAAAAGAGCTTCAAATAGAAAGAAGGAAGATCATGTCAATACAGGAGGCACAGTGCAATATCTTGTAAATGACAAACATCACGTGCAGGTGCTCAGACACACAGACAAATGCATGCTAGCTTCCTTGAATCATTTCACATACAGATAGTGACAAAGACGCTATGAAATACAATTCCACATTGCGTAACACAAGACACAATCTCCAGCTGTCCAAGTTTATGCCTTTTGTATCTTTCTCAATCCCCTCTGATTAAATAAAGAAGACTGTACATGATACTAACATGTCTTCTATATTTCTTTTTTGGAGAGGTTTTCGCTATAGGGCGCGTGCACTCGCCAGACAGACAGAGAGAGACATAGAGACAGAAAGCGAGAAATCATCCCCCAGTGGGGATGGTCATGCCGCAATCCCTTTTCCCCTATTCTCCTCTCGGGATCTTGGGCACGCACGCACACACGCCCGGTGTGAGTTTTAAGCCACCGGGTCCGGGACGCAAACCGCGGTCGACTACGTGAGAGTCCAGCCACACAGCCATTACGCTAACGACTGGTTCCTGACATGTCTTCTATATTTCTTGAAACTAGCTTTTCCTCCTTTATTACATAAGCTAGGCCTCCGATTTAATGACAGAAAATAGACTATACTTCTCACTGTATTTCTCCCTCCATTCCTTTTTAAAGATATTTTCTATTTAAGGAAGTTAAAAACGGAGTTTTCCATTTTTATTGTTATTTAAAATTTCCCACTTAATATATACCGGGTGTCCGCACTCTGTGACTGAAAATAATTGACTAAAGGATATGGAAACACAGTAGATAGATGTGAATACCAGATATAGAGTGTGTCAAAGAGGAGGGTCTGAATAAGGACATTTGGAAGAAAAATAGGGAGGCAAAGCATTAATGGCACAAAGAAAGGTGGTATTATCTGTTGAGAATATTTTGTAGTTTTATCAACTGTACTAGGGAGAAATGTTCACCTGTTGAAATATCCATTTTGTAAGACAAATAATAATGTGATTGAATGCATAAAAGAAAATGAAATGAAATTTTCTTAAATAAAATAAAAATAGATAAATTAAAAAAGAAAATAAAAATACGTCATAAACATGAGTTTATGTCAAAGTATAAAAAATAATAATCAATAAATGGCGTGTGAACAATATAAAAAAAAGTCTACAGTGCAGAGATTAAGAAAGCTTGATCTCGCATGGCCCACCACAGTTCAGTTCCTGCTTTGGTGGCTTGAAAAATCTGAGGGCACATGTGTGGGCATGCCTGAAATCTTGCTGGGAAGGAGGAGTGGAAAAAAAGGATTGCGGCATGACCACACCTCCTTCTCCCATTTATTCATTCATTTATGGTCTCTCTTTCTCCTTCTTTCCCTCTCTACTCTCTCCGTCTCCCTCCCTCCCTCCCTCCCTCCCTGTCCCTGGTAGTACATACACCCTCTGGTCATTAAAAAGTAAAATTGTGAAGGTGGCACAAAATTGACTGAAACTTGGGAAATGCAAAGGTAATCAAATAAATAAATACCAGACCAATGCTCGTCCTTACTACACAGCTATTAATATCAGAATCACCAGGTCACAACGATCAGTAGAGGCCTTGAACTTCAGAAGCTTCAGCAGAAACAGAATACTCTTTTGAGCCACATCTGCATTTTATGACACTAAGAAAACCATTATACCCTTTGGCAAATGTAGCTTTACATTTAAGTGTATTTAGAAAATTTCCAATAATCCCTCATACCTGAGTCTATTGTCTGTGTTGAATGTTATGTCAGAAATAAAGAGTTTAGGGACCAGCAGTTAGCGTAATGGCTATGACACTGGACTCCCATGTAGTGGACCACGGTTCGCGTCCCGGACCCGGTGGCTTAAAACTCATGCCAGGAGCATGTGCGTGTGTGGCCAAGATCCCTAGAGGAAAATGAAGGAGAAGGGATTGCAGCATGACCATCCCCCCGGGGAGTGATTTTTCGCTTTCTGTCTCTCTGTCTCTGTCTGCCTGGCAAGTGCACATGCCCCATAGCAAAAAACTCTCAAAAAAAAAAAAAAAGAGTTTAAATGAAAAAAATTTATATATATATACACATTTTGCTTCAGCTTCCTCATCTGTAAATGAGGATAGTATTACCTATGGAATAGGGTTTTGTTTTGTTTTGCTTTGCTTTGTTTTTTTAGAGAGATTTTTGCAGAGTAAACATGTGCTCATGGAGAGACAGAGAGACAGAAAGCAAGAAATCACACCCCAAGGGGGATGGACACGCCACACCCCTTTCTCCTCCATTCTCCTCTTGGGATCTTACCCAGTGCAAGTTTATGCCACCAGGTGTAGGACTCAAACCATGGTCAACTTCATGAGAGTCCAGCGACATAATCGTTACACCATCTGCTGGTCCCTGGGACAGTGTTACTAAACAATTAATGGTTAAATAATTAGTGCTCATCACAATCATAGAACAGAGTAAGCCTTCAATATACATTAGCTCCCTTGCTCCATTGGTTAGAATGAAAATAAAATCTAATACTCCATGTTCCTAGAAAAGCCTAAGCTACTTACAAAATACAAAACAAAAATAAGAGTTTTCACAAAGATACTTAAGAGGGGTGTCTCATTTTACCAATTAGCCATAACATGATTTTCTTATAGTGACACCCAAATTTATATTATTATGCGACAAAAATAATTCCTAGGAGATCACAACATATATTGCACATTTCCCAAATATCAAAACTATATAGCTAAAGGAGAGAGATCCCTTCACATATAAAATATATACAACAACTGATAAGGGAGTTTAAAAGACATTAATAGAAACAGATGTTAAACTATCAGTAATTATTCTGAGTACATAAAAAAAATTCTCTGTAATCAAAACTAACAAGCATATGGGTTCTTTTTTATGTAAAAATTGATTCACTGAAGTGATATGAAATTCTAAGAAATAGTAACTTTTAGTGGCTAAGGATTATCAAATAGAATGACTCATTAATTTTTTAAATCCTATTATTTTACATGTGCCAGGCTATAAATAAAATAGAGAGATAAATAACAGGAGATCCAGCTCTCCAGGCTGACACTGCGGTGGGAAGATGGAAGCGAGCAAACACAATCATGCCCCAGTATCTAGAGGGAGTAGGGGGTGGGGGTGGGATAGGAAGGCATCTCAGGATGCTCCGTTCCCTTAATAAAATGGTACAATATTTGCATATACTCTAGACACTTCCTGCTATACTTAAAATCATCTCTAGATTATTTATAACATCAAACACAATGCTAATGCAACATAAAGAGTTGTTACAATGTATTGTTCAGGGAACAATGATGGGAAAAAGTCTGCACATGTTCAGTACAGATTCAATCACTGTAGGCCTAACTACAAATTATAACAGCAACAATGTCACATTTTCCATCCGTGATTTCTTGAATACACAGATAAGGATCCAACGGATATGGATCCCTCAGATACAAAAGACCAACTGCATGTGCAAAGCACTGTAGACTATAATAAAGGAACCGAAATGCTACATGAAGGCAAGGAAAGGAGAGATGAATTTCACTAGACAGATTGGTAAAACTGCTAATAAATAAATCCAGTTCAGCTGAGATCACTATTACTATTGTTTATAAAACTGATACTTAAACGGATATTCTGAGAGCAAATTTTTAAAAAGCGAAACACGGGGGCCAGCAGTGGTTACAGTGCTGGACTCCCACATGGCTGATTACTGTTTGAGTTCCAACTTGGCTTTAAAAATGCACTGAGTACATGTGTGTGCATGCCCAAAATCCCAGGAGGAGAATGGAGGAGGAGAAGGGATTGTGGTCTGGCCCTCCCCTCCAGGGAGTGATTTCTCACTTTTCCCTCTCACTGTCTCTCTCTGAGTGCATGTGTCCTACAGAAAAAAAGTGGGGGAAAAAAAAAGAAAGACAAACACTTAGATCATAGGAAGTAAGTTTTTCCTTACATAATATGTAAGTTGGGAGTAAAAGTTCAATCCATCTGAAAGAAAGAACGAGTTCTAGTCTATCCCTAAAAATGTCTACTTTCAGTGAAGCATTACAAAAAATGTATTGTACTTGTTTTAAATTTTAATAAAAATGTTTTCATCAGCTTCAAATATTTTCTTCATACATAAATAAGTCTGCATCTGAGAATAAAATCTTTCATGTGGATATAGTAAAGAACACTGGCACAAGTACACACAAAGTAATTTGAGAAATGTGTAAATAAGTGTTACCATTAATAAAAGTGACCAAGTAAAGGAACCAGAAGTAGAGAGCACTCTTAAATAAGATATTTTTGATAAATCATAATGAATCTGCCTCAGAAAATAGGTTCACTTCATCATCGTTTAAAATGTCCTGAGCTTTAATGAATAGAAGTTATTGCTTGAGTTATCTTTTAATGTAAAAAATTCTACTAGCTTATACAGCAAAATTTTTGCAGAATTGTCAAACGCTATTACTTAAATGGTTGAGCAATTACTGTGCATCAGGTTGATAAACAGTTGAAGACTAAAAATACATTAAAATCTCTATAGCAACTTTATATTTTAATAGTATCAGTATGTTAAATACATCTTAAACTATTTTTTAACTTTGCAAAATAAGTCTGCATAGTAAGTTAATGTTACTAACAAACAATAAAGAACTCCTGTCATAACCAGAGGTTAGTTAGCTACTTTATAAATTTCTGTTGAATAAAATTGAACAGAAATAATGTGACATTCTATAAAGTAGATTATTCAATTAGTCCCAAGTATTAAGGTAGAGGAAAAATAAAATTTAAGAAAGATTTTGCAGTTTCAGATAACTGAAAGACTACCAGAGATGGGTTTCAATTCTAATCTTGATCAGTCACTTAGCAGTCCTGTGACTTTAAACTAAGTCAGGCAATCTGATCTTAATACAAATCAAGATTACTATGAATACTCTATCCAATTTACAAATAGTTTTCAAGGACTGAAAAGAAACAACATAGAAAAACCTAGAAGGAATGAGTATGAGTAAACATTTACTATAACATTGAGGGACAGTTTGGTAGGATAGGGTCATCAGGAAAAGTCATGACATGTTTTTGCATTGGAAAATATAGAAGGACCAGCAGATGGCATAGAGGTTACATTGTTGGACTTCCACATGGCTGACCATAGTTCAAGTCCTGGACGTAATGGCTTGAAACTCATCCTGGCATGTGCACATGCATGCCCAAGATCCCAGTAGGAGAATGTAGGAGAAAGGATTGTGGTGTAGCCATGCCCACTGGTGGGTGATTTCTCACTTTTCCTCTCTGTCTCTGTCTTCCTCTCCCTTTCCCTTTCCCTCTCCCCAGTAAGTGCACGTGCTCTAAGGCAAACACTCTTTAAAAATATATATACAAAAATACGTCATTACTTTCCTGATGAACTAACAGATTTATAAAAATGTAAAATGTATATAACCATTGAATTAGAAATTCTATGTAGTCTGTATAAACATTTATGCAAATTTACAAGGGAATATGTGCAAAGATATTCATTGTGATATCATGTGTAATCATGAAAAACTAGTAGCAAACTTACATGGCCACCAGGTGAATATCGGTAAAATATATCATGGCCCTATTATGAAGCTATCAAATAATTTTTGAAGTAGTATAATATGTATTTGTATGCTATCTCTTATACAATATATTGTTATTTTCAAGGTTTAAATGACATTGGTCAAATCTTGCTTATGATAGCAACTCACAGTCATTCCAAGAAAACTGAGAATCAGGTCAAGGTTTTTATGCCAAGATTATGTGTCAAACAATCATTAACTGGCTGATAAGATGCACCTACATTGGAAAGTGGGCACAAGTCTTGTGCCCCTAAAGAAATTCAAGATAACTAGAAAGGGATAAAGAGACCCCAGAATCAACAACTTCAATAATGATGTGCATTGCAAATGTAGAGTGATTGGAAAATTTGAAAGCCACTCCTGGGAAATGAATAGACCTCATTATTTCTATTATCAATCAAGCTTTATTATCTGCTTTATTATCTGTCCTGTACTACTCTTTTTTTTTTTTTTTTGAGAAGTTTTTAGCTATAGGGCACGGCCCCTAAAGAAATTCAAGATAACTAGAAAGGGATAAAGAGACCCCAGAATCAACAACTTCAATAATGATGTGCATTGCAAATGTAGAGTGATTGGAAAATTTGAAAGCCACTCCTGGGAAATGAATAGACCTCATTATTTCTATTATCAATCAAGCTTTATTATCTGCTTTATTATCTGTCCTGTACTACTCTTTTTTTTTTTTTTTGAGAAGTTTTTAGCTATAGGGCACGTGTGCTCGCCAGAAAGACAGAGAGAGACAGAGAGACAGAAAGCAAGAAATCACCCCCCAGGGGGGATGACCACACCGCCTCAATCCCTTCTCCTCCATTCTCCTCTCTGGATCTTGGGCACACACACACACACGCCTGGCGTGAGTTTAAGCCACCAGGTCCAGGACTCGAACCGCAGTTGACTACATGGGAGCCCAGCGATATAGCCATTACACTAACTGTTGGTCGCATGTCCTGTACTGCTCCTTGAAGTTAAGTAAATTTGGCATTGCGTGAAGCCTATTGTATCTAGTCAGCTTGTTAATCCAAACATAAGACCATGTCTTTGTTCCACACAGTAAACACTTTAAAAGTGATTACTTCTGAGGAATGGGGAGGGAATCATGAAAAAGACATTTTTTCCACTTTTTAAACACTTTGTGGTTACATATATTTTTACAAGGAATATGAATTACATTGTCATTACTATTTTAAAACTAACAGTGACAGCTAAAAAGAAAATAGACTTAAGGTAGCACGAGTAATTCCAGACCCAATCTCATTATTAGGAGAAAGGATATGTATTTTGTCAGACTTGGTCAGGATTGACCAATTGAGATGGTCCAGAATCCTGTTTAGAAGTCTTCCCAAATCCTAGAAGAGCATTTAGAAGTCTTTCTGAGTCCTAGGAGAGTTCAACAACTGCTATTACCCAAATCCTATTTATTCCTATCAAGTCCTTCTCCCCTAACATTCCAAAGATTCAATTAGTCTTTATACATCTGAAATTGATCTAATCTGTCAGCATTCATGATTTGAGTTAGGACTCTCTTATGTCTGAGAGACAATAGGAAGCCACTTAATCTCCAATTTCTACTCTTACACCAGCAGAAGCAACCATGCGACTTAGTCTATTAGTGGGGGTAAAATATATACTTCTGGATGAGCCTCAGAAACAGCCCACTAGCAGAACGTAAATTGGTCCAGCCAATGTGGGGAACAATATGGAGGTTCCTCAAAGATCTACCAATATAACCGCTATATGATCCAGCAATTCCACTCCTGGTATCTACCCAAAGGATAGGAAAACACTCAGTCAGAAAAGTGCTTGCACATCTATGTTTATCGCAGCATTATACACAATTACTAAGACATAGAACCAATCCAAATGACCACAAACAGATGAATGGGTTGAAAAGGTGTGGCACATGTACACTATGAAATACTATTCAGTCATTTAAAAAAAAAAAAAAAGAAAGAAAAAAACAAGACCCTGGCATTTGATAGGAAGTGGACAAACATGGAAAATTTATTGATGAGTGGAGCAAGCCAGGCTATGAAAGAGAGACATTGTATATCTCCACTTAATATAAACCAACTATCCACACTATATGGCAGAAAATGAAAGATTAAAGAATATAGAAGCATGGAAAATGCCCACAGATACTGGAGACAGAGTGGGAAGAGGGTGGGAAAAGGGGGAGTGTAAGAGAAGAGGAATCAAGGAAAAAATAGAGACATAGAAATGGATGATTATCTTTTGATGATAACATGTATATCTTCAACTGGACTGGTATGTGAAGTGTATTCATGTTGCATAAATTCATGTTACAAGCCATAAAAAAGAGAGAAAAAGGAAATATTTATGTTAATTTTTTTTATTGCTGTGTACTGCATGTACACCTTGAAAAACATACTGTGTGTTGTGGAGATAGACATGATTAAATGTAAATAGCAAATTGTAAAATAAAACTCAAAATCAAAGAAATTATAAAGAGAAAAAAGCCCACTAATAACTATTTGGTCATCAGGAAAGTCATGACATATTTTTCTATGTTTTTCTAAGCAAAAATGTGTCATGACTTTTCCAGCAATTCAATATATTTGAACATGGAAGTGATAATTACTTGTTAAATATATGTGTACAAGCAAAACTACACAGATATGTATAAGAAGCAAGTTCACTGTAAGGTATTTTAGAATATAAATTCAGATCTTTGGGAGGTTTTTTTAAAATGTTGTATGGTAGGGACATAACATAATAGATTTTGACTACTGTCTTAAATGTTTAAGAGTATAATAAGTATTGTTAACTATAGGCACAGTACCGTACAAAAGATATTTATAACTTAATAACCTGGGATAAGTAAAACCTTATTCTCACTGAATAGTAACTTCACATTTCTCAATCCCACCAGTCCCTGACAACCACCATTCTACTCACTGCTTCTGTATTTAACTATTTTAGATACCTCATATAATTGGAATCATACTGCATTTTTCCATAACTAGCTTACTTCACCTCACATGTTTTATGGGCTCATCTATGTTGACACATATTATAGAATTTCCTTTTCTCCAAGGCTGGATAGTATTATTACATGAATATTCCACATTTTTTAAATCCATTCATCATACCCGGGAATTTAAGTTGCTTTCATAGCTTGGATATTGTGAATACTGCCACATTAAACAAGGAAGTGCTAATATCTCTTTGAGATTCTGATTTCAATTCTATTGAACAAATACCCAGAATTAGGATTGTAGGATCAGGTGCTATTTCTAATTTTTATGAGGCATCACCATGCTGTTTTTCTATAGCAGATATACCATTTTTCATTCCCACCAACAGTATAAAATGGTTCTAATTTCTCCACATGCTCAAAACACATTGTTGTTTTTCTTGATAATATCTATCCTAATGAGTGTAATATTTCACTGTTGTTTCTTATCAGCATTTCCCTAATGATTAATGATGTTGAACATTTTTTCATCTACCTCTGAGCCATGTATATGTTTTTTTATGAAAACAGTCTACTTAAGATCTATTTAAATCCTTTCTCATTTTGTAGAATAGATTTTAGATATTCTGACCAAAAATTAAACCTATTTTTAGGTTATCATATGAAGTGGATATGTTAAATTTTTTATTTGTACTAATCATTTCACAATATATATGTATATCAAACATCATGCTATACATCTTAAATTTATATAATAAAAAAATACTTTACCTACTTTTTAAACTTGCTATTGGGCATATATGCTTGCCAGAGAGAGAGAGACTGTGAGCAAGCATGCCCCATACGGGACAGTCATGCCACAGTCACTTCTCCATTTCTCCTGGGATTCTGGGCACACATGCAAACACACCTGGAGTGTTTTCCAAGGCACTAGGCCCTGGACTCCAACTGCACAGTTGGCCATGCGGGATATAACTGTCTTAGCTATCACATCACCAACTGGCTCTTCACCCATTTTTTTTTTTTTAATTGGCACACCTTTACTCATTTTTAACTGGGTTATCAGGGTTGTTTTTTTGTTTTTTGGTTGTTTTTTTTGGTTGTTGTTGTTATAAGTTGTAGGAGTTCCTTATGTATTTAGCAATTGACAACTGACACCCTATTGGGAGCCAGCAGGTGGTATAGTGGTTAAGGCACTGGATTCCCACATAACTGATCATGATTCTAGTCCCAAACCCAGTAGCTTGAAACTGATGCCGGCTGTGTGTGTGTGTGTGTGTGTGTGTGTGTGTGTGTGTGTGTGTAGAATACTGAGAGGAGAATGAAGAAGAAGGAATTGTAGTGTGGCAACCCCGCAGAAGGTAATTTCTCACTTTCTCTATCTCTCTGATGAGGGCACACACTCCACTCTGTAGAAAAATAACTCAAGAAAAGAAAAAAAAAGAAAAGAAAAGAAAAGAAAAGAACCCCTTATCAGATATATCATTTGCAAATATGTTCTCCCATTCCATAGGCTGTTTTTTTCACTCCTGATTATTATCTTTATTGTGTAAAGGCTATGTACGTATATTTGCTTGTTTGTGTAAGATGACAATCTCACTATTGTTGCTCAAGCTGGCCTCAAACTCATGATCCTCTGTCTCAGCCTCCCAAGTAGCTGAAGTTACAAGCACGTAACTTTCAATCATGATTTAATCTGATTTGTCTGTTTTGACTTTTATTACCTTTGCTTTAGGTGTCATTTCCATTATATCATTGCCAAGATCAACGTGATGAAGTTTTTTCCCTATGTTTCATTTTAGGAGTTTTACACTGTCAGGTCTCACATTTAAGTCTTCAATCCATTTTGAACTGAAGATATGTGTTTTTAACCAATTGTCATCACTAGGGATAATACTGAGATAAATCCATACTTTGTACTATATACTTAAATAAGTTCTAAAATAATTCATCCTTTCAGAAATAATTCTCTCTTAAAATGATTTAAGTTACTTATGAGTATTTTCTGCCGGTTTCAAAACACCTACAGATTGAAGCCTAATAAATACATTTTACATAAAGATTCATAAAAGGCTTTAATTAATGAACAATTATTCTTAAGAACATATGAGTATTATCTTCTGACATTTCTTAAATACTTCATAAACAACAGAATATCTACTTAGGTTATTCTCTTATTAAAGGAGATTTACACAATCTTACTTAGAGATCTTCGTAAGTTGGAGAGTGTTAAATGTATTAGGCCATGATAAAAGCAAAGAGAAGAACACATAAGATACTACCACATTTATAAAATGAAAAAGGTGTTGATTTTTACATTCATAGAATTATGAGTGCAATAAATAGTTTGCACTGATGCTTCTGGAAAGGGTGACTAAGATTTATTTGGTGCATAACTTAATTCTCTGAAGCAAAATTGTACTCTCACACTCTTAGGCCATTACTGGTGTTAAATCAACATCTGAATCCAGACTCAGCATATAGCTCAAACCATGCCATACAATCTCCTGCAGAGTGACTAATTAAAGACAGTGATGTGACCCAGTTAAAGATTGTAAGACCTAGAGAGACTTTGCAAGTTCTTTTCCTCTACTATCCTGAAACTTGAGAAAATAAAAGCTTGGCTCCATGATGGATTATCAATCCAACCCCCAGAATAAAGCCAACACAGGGAAGGTAAAGCCAAGAGACTAAGGAAGACAACGTTTGAGTCTCTGTAGGCATAGGTAATATTAATTACTACTTCAAAACACTGAATTCTCTTCTTTAGAAGATTGAAAATAGTACTCTATTATGCCTCAAGTCACCATTGGAACATGCCCTTAAGAGAAAGTATGTATTTTCATAGGTAGTTTGCCTATTATTGTTATATACAATCACCAGTGAACCCTTAGCTATGGTTCAAATCAATCAGTTTGTGAACGTGGTTAACAGAATTTTTTTTTTTGCTCTTCCTATTGATAAATTACTTCTTTTGGAAAATTTTCATTCAAAACATTTCAAGGAAATATGTACTTTCCTCAAGAGATAACAATTTACTTTGCTCACAAGAGCAGTGAAATGTATAATTAATTGTTTAGGAAACTTCCACAGTTTTTGATTGAAGATCTTATTTATAGATCTTCAATTATTAAGATATCTCACATATGTAATATCCTACAAATAATGAGTAAAATACACTTTAAATTTCAGTTAAGTCAGAAGCACAGAATTTGTATATTTTTTTTTAATTTTTTTTGAGAGGTTTTTGCTATAGGGCACATGTGCTCACCAGAAAGACAGAGAGAGGTAGACAGAAAGCGATAAATCACCCCCCAGGGGTGATGGCCACACTGCAATCTCTTCTCCTCCATTCTCCTCTCAGGATCCTGGGCACGCACACACATGTGCCCGACCTGAGTTTAAGTCACTGGGTCCAGGACTCAAACCATGGTTGACTAAGTGGGAGTCCAGCGACACATCCATTACACTGTTGGTCCCAAGAACTTATATATTTTAAATAAAAATCAAGTAGTATTTATACAGCACATCTACATACATAGTGCTGTGCTCATCCATTCATTCCATGCCATGGAATGAAAATTTTTATTACATTTTGGTAAATATTGCTGTGCAAATTCTATTATCGTTTTTCCTGCAACTTTCTATCTTCTCTTCCCTTAGTTATACATTGTGGAAATAAAGTATGACATTTAGTCATCCTTGATCCTATTTATAAAGTCTCTGATCAGATTTATAACATTGAGTGACACCAAATGCCTCATTACTAAGAACTCTTAAGAAAACAGCCAAACATCAAATTGTCTGTTCATTCTAAAGTGGAAGTATTTTTTCTAAAAGATGGGTAAAGCCCGTAATGTATAAAAACTGCAAATAGTTAACTAAGCAGTACTGAAAACAAACAAAAAAGATCAATCATGTATGATACTAGAATATATATGTTTGTCCAAATTTGAGTTGTTAGGTACCATGAATGTTTTGTACACTCACAATCATTATACTTTTATGAAAGGCTGATCCTTCTTTGAGACAAGGTGGCTAACAAGCAAGCTCAATCTATTATGAAGAAGAAAACACATGATAAGCCTGCACTGATATTGCTATAATACAGGGTTTTTCATCCTTAGTATTATCCACACTTTAGGTCTTTGTTGTACTATATGATGCAAGCTCTTCCTATTGATAAATTACTTCTTTTGGAAAATTTTCATTCAAAACATTTCAAGGAAATATGTACTTTCCTCAAGAGATAACAATTTACTTTGCTCACAAGAGCAGTGAAATGTATAATTAATTGTTTAGGAAACTTCCACAGTTTTTGATTGAAGATCTTATTTATAGATCTTCAATTATTAAGATATCTCACATATGTAATATCCTACAAATAATGAGTAAAATACACTTTAAATTTCAGTTAAGTCAGAAGCACAGAATTTGTATATTTTTTTTTAAATTTTTTTTGAGAGGTTTTTGCTATAGGGCACATGTGCTCACCAGAAAGACAGAGAGAGGTAGACAGAAAGCGATAAATCACCCCCCAGGGGTGATGGCCACACTGCAATCTCTTCTCCTCCATTCTCCTCTCAGGATCCTGGGCACGCACACACATGTGCCCGACCTGAGTTTAAGTCACTGGGTCCAGGACTCAAACCATGGTTGACTAAGTGGGAGTCCAGCGACACATCCATTACACTGTTGGTCCCAAGAACTTATATATTTTAAATAAAAATCAAGTAGTATTTATACAGCACATCTACATACATAGTGCTGTGCTCATCCATTCATTCCATGCCATGGAATGAAAATTTTTATTACATTTTGGTAAATATTGCTGTGCAAATTCTATTATCGTTTTTCCTGCAACTTTCTATCTTCTCTTCCCTTAGTTATACATTGTGGAAATAAAGTATGACATTTAGTCATCCTTGATCCTATTTATAAAGTCTCTGATCAGATTTATAACATTGAGTGACACCAAATGCCTCATTACTAAGAACTCTTAAGAAAACAGCCAAACATCAAATTGTCTGTTCATTCTAAAGTGGAAGTATTTTTTCTAAAAGATGGGTAAAGCCCGTAATGTATAAAAACTGCAAATAGTTAACTAAGCAGTACTGAAAACAAACAAAAAAGATCAATCATGTATGATACTAGAATATATATGTTTGTCCAAATTTGAGTTGTTAGGTACCATGAATGTTTTGTACACTCACAATCATTATACTTTTATGAAAGGCTGATCCTTCTTTGAGACAAGGTGGCTAACAAGCAAGCTCAATCTATTATGAAGAAGAAAACACATGATAAGCCTGCACTGATATTGCTATAATACAGGGTTTTTCATCCTTAGTATTATCCACACTTTAGGTCTTTGTTGTACTATATGATGCAATTAGGGCATTGTACAATGTCGAACAGCATCCTTGGTTTCCACTCATGTGTACCTCCTAATTGTGACAATCAATACTATCTCCAAGTGTCAAGTCTCCCCTGGTGGGCAAAATTACACCCTGTTGAGAACCAGTGCTTTTCATGGAAGACTATTTATACCTCAAGCCGGCTGCCCAGAGTATCACAATACCTAGCTGCAAGACAGATCACTCACTGCTCTTCTCCAAACTTTCCAAATTAAAAGGAAGACTGCATAGAAACCAATTCTACCTAGTCAAGTGAATTAACAAAGCAATTTATTTCCTAGCTAAATGCCTTCACAGCTAACCCAGATGCACATGTACCAACTTTTTGTCTACTTTAGACTTACTGAATCCTTAGTAAGACATTTTTTGTTTGTTTGTTTAGAGAGATTTTTGATATAGGACGCATACACAAAACAGAGAAACTGAGAAATCACCTCACCGAGGGGGGGATCATCAAACCACAATTCCTTCTCTTCTGTACTCCTGAGATTTTGGGCACACACACAAATGTGCCCAGTGTGAGTTTCAAGTCAACAGTTCTGGGACCTGAATAGTGGTCAGAAATGTAGGAGTCCAGTGCCTTAACCATTGCACCACCCGGTGACTCCCTGTAAGACTTCTTACATGACCTGAATATGTACTAGATGTCTGCTATTCTGAGTAATCTTCTAGCATGATCCCATGCCATCTTTATTTGTGTCTCCTATTCAAGACCCTAGTTTACATTACTGCCACTTGACAACAATGTTCTAACCCAGGTCCTTTTGACCACACTCTGGGATCCACTGGGTAGTTAGTTCATATCATCTCCCAAGTTTATGAGAAAAAAAATCATGCCACAGATATCCCACAGACAGTGGGCACAAAAAGTGACAACATCTATCAGATCCACTTACCTCAAAATGTAAAAACACTGGTAAAGTGGTAGCGACAATGTAATGAGATTTGGCAGATATCTATGAAAGAGCAAAATAATAAAATGCCAAAAACTACCAAGAAGAGTTGGAATAGGAAAAAACAAACAAACAAAACAATAATAATAGTGACTGGTCCACTTGGAAAAGTAAAAGCTATCAAGTAAAGCCTTTTTTGTTTGTTTTTCGAAGAGTTTTTTTTCTTTTTTTTTTTTTTTTTTTTTTTGTTGTTATAGGACACATGTGCTCGCCCAAAAGACAGAAAGAGACAGAGAGACAGAAAGCAAGAAATCACCCCCCCCCCAGGGAGGGGGGCCACACCACAATCCCTTCTCCTCCATTCTCCTCTCGGGATCTTGGAGCACACACGCACATATGCCCGGTGTGAGTTTAAGCCACCAGGTCCAGGACTCGAACCATGGTTGGCTACATGGGAGTCCAGCGACATAGCCATTATGCCACTGCTGGTCCCTCAAGTAAAGCTTTTAAATAAAAATTGCTTTGTTGATGCAAACATATTACATAATAAATGGGAACAGACATAATGAGGTTTGGAAGTGGTTTTCTGCCCTTTTGCCTGTTCCTTTGGTACCAGAATTCATCCCCTTCTTTTTTAATGGATCAGGGATAAAACATCCCACTGTACAAGATACATTTAAAATGAGAGCATCATCGCTGCATCTGTGGAATGATGAAAACACGTCAAAATCAGATTCCTTCTCACGCAAAAAGTAAAGATATTACAAATGTATCTTATTTTGTAGAAGGAAAAAAATATTGAATAAGCTTATATTTACCCTTCCTAGTACCTTTAAAATCTTTATTAAAATGTTTTAACATAATTTACTGAATGGTAGGCTCTAAATAACATATCTATTCTCTTAAACAATGACTGTTAAATCTAAAAGGTAACGAGAGGTTAACTTGGGGCAATTCAACCCTAATGCCAAATAATTAGAAACTAAAACGTAATTATATAATTTTACTACCAACTAATGTAAGAATTTCATATACCGTAGGTTTACAATTTGATCATGTTCTTTTTCTTTCTTTTTTTAGTATTTTTACCAAAGGATGTGTGTACTCACAGGAGAAAGTCAGAGAGACAATGAGAGGGAAAGTGAGAAATCACCCCCCACGGGCACTGGTCACACCACAGTCCCTTGTCCTCCATTCTCTACTTGGGATTCTGGCCATACATACACATGTGCCTGGTGTGATTTTCAAGCTGCCAGCCCAGAACTTGAACTGTGGTCAGCCATATGAGAGCCCAGTGCCATAATCAACATGCCACAGGCTGGCCCCAATGGTGCTCTTTTTTCTAACTGAGCATAAGCATAAGCTAATTCTTCCCAGTGAGAGAAAAAAGGGTAAGTCAGTTTAAAAGCTATGAATAGAAAGAAGAGGAAAGGAATTAGGGATGGTGTATCTAAAGGACAGACAGACAGAAAGTTCAATAAGTTCAGTTAAAGGCAAGAGATGGGGCCAGATGGTAGCTCAGCAGTAACACAATACTCTTCAATGCAGGGCCTACAGGCAAAGGGCCTGGGTTCTCATCCTAAGACTTCCTTGAGCAAGCTGGATGCTCAAGTGTCCATGAATAGGGCTGGCTAAGACTAAAGTGTATTGCACTGTGAAGATCCTATTGAGGAGAAAAGGGTAATGTAAGATCAAAGTACTTAAAGGTGGTGAATAAACGAACAAAGATTCTTTGCTTGGATAAACTTCAGCCAGGCCTTTGCTAGGCCCCGTCTATATACTTCTTGTAAAGCACAGTTTTAGCAAGGAGTCCTACAAAGCTGGTTTAGCCAGAACCCTCCATCCTCAGTATATGATTATCTTCTCCCTGATGAAGCTCCCTATTCTCCATTGTTCCTGGGTGATGTCTGATCACCCTGGCTTGTCTTCAGGAAGATCCGATTAGGTTAATTCAGAGAAGACCCTCATCCCTGACGTTTCCTCATAGACACTTTCCACTCACTGATTGCCACCAGCTCATGCTGTAAACAGAGTTGAGCCCAATCTCTCCCCCACTATAAGACCTTATTGCCATGACCCCTGAACCTATCATGATGGTCCTGAATAAAGTCTTCCTTATCAAATGCTTCAACAAAAATCACTGATTTTCTTCTTTAACACTACAAAATTTCTTAGTCTGTACAACGCAGAATGGCTTTAATTATTTATACTTTCCCAAGGCATTCTTGGACATAAATGATTAATCCTTAAAATATGACATATCAAGGCATGGAAATACTTCTTTTTTTAAAATCAATAAAAAGAAGGCTGGTTGCTTGAGAGTTTAGTCAGATAAGAGAATAGCTTTAAGAGATAAAGATGAAGGGCTAGCAGGTTTTATGGTAGTTAAGGTTCTAGACTCCCATATGGCTGACTGTGGTTTGATTCCTAGCCTGGTAACTTGAAAATAACACCAGGCCCATTTGCTTGTGTGCCCAAAATCCCAGAAGCAGATAGAGGAGGAGCGATTGTGGTATGGCCGTCTCCCACTGGATAATTTCTCTCTGGCGAGGGCAGAGAGTAATTTCTGTCTGGCAAGTGCACATCCTCTATAGCAAAACCTTAAAAAAAAAAAAAAAAGATAAAATTATTAAATTGAGAGGTGGTCAAAAAATCCTTACACTGGCCATCACCAGGAAGAGAGTTCAAGTATAACTTTAAGTTTTAACTTAAAAGTTAAAGATCATTTTTTTCTTTCATACTGGGAATAGGATAGAAGGAGACAACAGGAAGTAAAGAAAGGTTAGGAAGCTACTGTAGCAATTTAGAGAAGATGGTGACTGTGGCTGTATTTAGGGGAGTGAGAAATGGATGTACCTCAAGATGCATTCCTGAGGAAGAACAGACGGGATTGGCTGAGCCTGGATTTGGAGGGCAAGGTAAAGGAATCAAGGATGACTCTCATGTTTCTGCTTCAAACAAATGATCAATGCTGGTACAGTTTACAACTACTTAGTGTTCCTGTACTGCTTATTTTTCTAATGGTTGGCCATATTCTAAAAAACTTTCTTGCTATTCTTCCACTGTTCTATATATATTATCATCATATGGATTATCTTCTCACAATGAGAGGTAAACATTTTCAAAAGCTCTTTCATCACTTTCCTCTACATTGCATGTACCCCCAATGTGTCTCTGTCCAGTGGAAATATGTAAAAGTAATCATGATTTAAAACTAAAAAGCAGGAGCAGCTAGTGGCACAGTGGTTAAGGTGGCTAGATCCCACAGAGCTGACTGCACAGTCTGAGTTTCCAGACCAGCAGCTTGTAAAACATAGCAGGCATGTATGCATGTATGCCCAGAATTCTGAGGAGAATGGGGGAGAAGAGACTGGGCCGTGGCCACCACCCCACCCCTACGGGATGCTTTCTCACTTTCTTTCTCTCTCTCCCTCTCCCTCTGTGAATGCGCACGCCCTATAGCAAAGTTAAAAACAAAAATTAAAAACAATTGTCATAAAACACTTTTTAAAAGAGTTTGAAATATGGAATATGGATTGTAGGATAGATGCTTTGTTAGTGAATACTGATATTCAGAGTATTTTGTTGTTTGGGCACGAGTTTGGGTTTCCCTGTTTGTGTGTGAATTTGTTGTGGTTATTCCCAAATTCAAGGAAATGTAAATCAGAATGTTAGGAAAAATTTGAGATCAATTTGCACATATTGAAGAAGCCCTGTGTTGTGAATCTAGTAACTGCTGCCGGAAACAGACATACAGAAAATATAAATGGATTGGTTTTGCCTGCTTAAATTCAAAACATGTTAAGAAAATTGTAAGAAATGTAATTTCCAGGAAATCAGAAAAAGGAGAACAGAGGATATAGAGAGAGGAAATCAGCACATGAAGAGGTCCTGTATCATCAGTCACGAGGACACTCGAGCTACACCTACAGTAAATGCTAGTGAGGAACAGAGAAGTTGGACCGCTCATACACTGCTAGTGGGAAAAGGTGCAGTCACTCTGGAAAACAGTCTGGCAGTGCCGTATAAAACCAAACACACAGCTACCATACAACATAGCAATGTACAACCTTGGGCATTTAACACAGAGAGATAGAATCTTATGTCCCAAAAAATATGTACAATAATTATCATAGGATTGATTCATAATAATGTAAAATGAAAACAACCAGAGGTATTTCCACAGGGGAATGATGAAACAAACCTTAGTACATCATACCAGGGAACACTCCATGACAATAAAAATAAATGAACTATTGATACATGCAACATCTAGAGAACCTCCAGAGAGCTATGCTGGGTGAAAAAAGCCAACCCTAAAAGATTTCCATAACTCCATTATTGTAACATTCTTAAAATGTTGAAACCAAAGACCTAGAGAACATTACAGTGTGGATGTCCAGACTTAGGACCCAAGGACAGGAAGCATGGTTCTAAGAAGGCAGCTGTAGGGATTCTTGAGAAAGTATAAGTGTTGTTATCCTAATGATAGCAGTTCATATGTGAACTTACACATGTGACAAAATTTAATTGAACTAAGTACACATAGACACACACGCGCACACCCAATACAGAAGTGGTGAAACTTGAACAGAATAGGTGCATCGTATCAATGTATCAAACTCTGGTAATACTATGGTACAATTTTGCAAGGTATTACTATTCAGAAGGACTGAAGAATCTCTGTTATAAACTTATCTTCTAAACCCCAAAACTCAGACAAAAACCACTTACATCTGAGGTGTGTCCTGCAGTGTTAGGGACCAAGGCAACTGAACAATCTCTGCTCTAAACCCCATCTCCTAGACCTCAAAACTCAGGTAGGGCAACCTCTGTCACCTTTCTCTGCCTCTGTTTCTCCCTTTAATTTTTTTTTCATTTTTAAAACACTTCTTCTCACCTCTTAACTCTCCTTTCTTCTGCTAATTTCAGAAGCTATTTATATCTGAGGTGTGCTTTGCCATGTTTGTGGTACACAAGAGTGCCGCACAATTTTCATATTTTGCTTTTTAAAACAAACAAACAAACAATTTCCCCCTTTTTTGGTTGTTTTGTCTTTTTTCCCCCTTTGTTTTCTTTTTCTTTTCCCTTTTTTCAACCTTACTTTCTCACTTTGCTGCCCAGCCTCCACACAGTGAGTGTCTAGGCAGGTCTAGGTGCACAGTTACCAAGCAGCTGAATCTTTTTATGGTCATAGAAATCCTCAACTCTTACTGAACCTGCTGCCCAAAGGGAGAAACTCTTCTTTGTAAATCTAAACTCCTAGGACCAGCAAAAGGCATAATGGCTATGTCGCTGGATTACCACGAAGTCGACCACGGTTTGAGTTCTGGACCCAGTGGATTAAACTCACACTGGGCACATGTGCATGCATGCCCAAGATCCTGAGAAGAGAATGGAGGAGAAGGGATTGCGGCGTGGCCATCTTCCCTGTGGGGCGGGGGGATGATTTCTTGCTTTCTGTCTCTCTGGCAAGCGCATGTATCCTATAGCATAAACCTTCCCCCCCTCTCCAAAAAAAGAATAAATCTAAACTCCTCTTTATAATCTTTTTCTGTGGATGCCACATTGCAAAACACAGTAAAGAAGAGGTATTGTCAAAGAAGTACCTTACAGTAAAGGGAAGTACATGATCTTACAGTTTCAGAAACCTTCTCCAACCAATTAGACAAACGTGAATACACCAGCAAATGATTAAAATTCAGAGAAGAGAGACTGAGAGAGAGCAGCAGGGAGAAGTACAGAGCTGTAGAGAGAGCATGGCTTATCTCCTCCCACATGCTTCTGAACTCTCAGTTGAAACCCTGCAGGTCACCCAGGAGTACCTATTCCCTAGAAACTCTGAGGCCTTTGTAACATCCAGTTCCAAAGTCAAAGGAGCAGGTTGCTTGGTGAGCATCAGGGAAATGGGACTGCAGAGAGATTGTGGATCACCTCCTCCTGCACACCTCTGAATGCTCAGAATTAACTAAGAAATTAGGAAGAAACATATAATCCATTAGATGACCTGAAACCACCACAGTGGCACAAGGAATAGGAGAAACCAAAAAGTATCTCTCCCGCAGGGGAAAAGAACAACCCTTCATCATTCACAGACAGTATAATGAACTCATGGGAATGTCCGGTGAAGTATTCAGAATATTCATAGTGACAAAACCAAATGAGATGCAAGAGATGAGACAATGAACTCCAGAAGGTATAAGAGGAAAGTGACTAGTTACAGGAAGTGAGGAAGTTCTTCCACAATTTGAAATAAGGAATACACACCATAAAAAAGAATCAAATGGAGCTACTAGAGATGAATCTGTAATACAAGAAATCGAAACCTCCCTTGAAAGTATTAAAGGTAGATTAGACAATGCAGAAGATTGAATCTCACTCTTACCTAGAAAAGTATTACCAAAAATACTGGAAAAAAAATGAGCATAATATATGAGAAATACTAGTTACCATTAAGTTCCCAAACATCTGGATAATTGGTATCCCAGAAGATGAAGAAACTAATAAGGGCCTTGATAATCTATTCCCCGAAATTCCAGAAGGAAACTTTCCAAACCTAGAGAGGCATTCAAATATCCAGACCCAAGAAATACAAAGGACCCCTAATAGAATCAACCCAAGAAGATCTTCTCCAAGGTACATCATAGCCAGACTGGACAAAATCACAAAGACAAGATACTAAAATTGGTAAGAGAGAAACATCGGTTCATTAAACAAATTACACTTAAAAAAAATACAAGCAAGGAAAGAATGGGAAAATATATTCACAGTGTTAAATGAAAGACAATTTCGCCCAAGAATACTATACACAGCAAGATTATCCTTCATACGGGAAGAAAATATAGAAGAATTCTCAGATGAACAAAACCTAAAAGAAATTACCAACATCTGACCAAGTCTTCAAGAAGTTCTGAACTAAAGTCTTCAAGAAGTTCTGCAACTAAAGACAGACAGAAATAATAGAACAAAAAGCAACAAACAAAATGATCAACTTAATGGTAGGAACAAATCTAGAAATATCAATAACACTGAAGGTTAATTTCCAGGATTTAAAGGAAAGATTAGACCATAGTAACACCACAAAGTCAACAGAAGAGAAATTAATTACGTGAGACTGAACTAGAATTTTATGAATTTAGGCTAAAACATTACTGATTTTCTTCTATGCTCTGTTTTCCAGAGTTAAGGATGATTTAAGGATTTTCCTTCCTTTTTGAGCTCTTGATAGGTTCAGCAATTTGTTAAAATGTTTTTGTTTGTTTGTTTTTACACTGAAACATAAACTTTTCTCCCTTCCTGACCCCTCTGGAATTAGAAAGTATTTGTAACTATTCTTATTTTGTGGCAGAAGGGTTATTTGCATAAGTTCGATAATATCTGTTGCCTTGCATCAGGAATGGGAAATACTCGCTATTGTCAGGGCTTTGACTGGAATGTCATACTTAAAGAAAGCTATGGAACTAAGGTAGATCTCAAGGAAATCAACAGAAGCTCTTGGAAAGGTTGCCTGGTATCATAAACAGTTCTGCCTGGCAGAGAGGAATAGAGAAGCCATATGAAAGGATCTGTACCACAAAATAACCTGGACTTTTCCAGCCCAGCATTGTAATCAGTAGAGATGGCAAAAAAGCAGCCACAACCACAAGATTACCTTGAGGAAGACTCTGAAGGAAGAAAGAGACTGACATTTGCTAGCAGATGGTAAACCACAAAATACTTGGTAGGCAGAGCTGAGTTGGGAAGGTTCATGTGTGAATTGTATGCTGGGTGTTTGCTTTTCAAAGGTTTGAGTAGTTGACATGTAAATATTTTCTCAAAAATATTTAAAACCATACTGTCTGTTATCATAGAGTCACAAACAAAATTATTATAGCAAATATTTTGAAAGTTATCTTTAAAATTGAGTATTTTTAAATTTTAAAAGTTATTTCTCTATTAACTGTCAAAAACTATGGAGAATGAGTAAAAATTTTGATATGTAAAGTAAATGTATATAGGAAAATGTAAAAAAATAAATAAAAAAATAAGGTATTATATTCAGAAAAATTGGGTGGAGGACACATGGGATCTCTATTACTTCTTTTTTAGGAGAGGTTTTTGCTACAGGGTGTATGGACTTGCCAGAAAGACAGAGAGACAGAAAGTGAGAAATCATCCCCCAGGAGGGATGGCCATGCCACAATCCCTTCTCCACCATTCTCCTCTCGGGATCTTGGGCATGCATGCACACGCGCCCGGCGTGAGTTTAAGCCACTGAGTCTGGGACTCGAACTGTGGTCAACCACATGGGAGTCTAGTGACATAGCCATTACACTAACTGCTGGTCCCTTTATTATTTCTTAAAACTGCATGTGAACATTTCTCCCCAGTCCAGTTGATCAGAGTATCTTCCACCAATAACACCACACCTCCCCATCCTGTCTATGCTCTCTCTCTGTATCCCTCTTCCAAATGTCCTTCTTTAGGTCCCTCTTCTCCACACACACTACATCTGGCATTAACCCCCATCTCTTGTGTTTGTACAACCTTAGGTCAATCAGTTTCAGTTATAGAGTGCAGACACTTGGTATATATTAAGTGGGGACATACATATGTCTCTCCTTCATAACCTGGCTTGCTTCACTCAGCAGTAAATCTTCCATATTCTTCCACCTTTTATCAAAAGCCAGGGTTTTGTTGGTTTTTTAATGGCTGAATAGTATTCCATAGAGTATATGTGCCACAGTTTTTCAATCCATTCATCCGTACAGGGGCATTTGGATTGGTTCCATGTCTTAGCAATCGTGAATAATGCCACAATAAACATCAATGTGGAAGCACTTTTCCAATTAAGAATTCATCTGTACTTTGGGTAGATACCAAGGAGGGATTGCTGGGTCATATGGTAGTTCTATTTGTAGATTTTTGAGGAATCTCCAAATTGTTCTCCACAGTGGCTGGACCAATTTACATTCCCACCAGCAGTGTAAAAGAGTTCCCCTTTCACTACACCCCCACCAACACTTATCTTTTTTTTCTTTTTAATCTTAGACATTCTGACTGGGGTTAGGTGGTATCTCAATGTCATTTTGATCTGCATTTCCCTTATGATGAGGGATGTGGAGCATTTTTTCATATGCCTTTTGGCTATTCGTCTGTCATCTTTAGAGAATGTTTTTTTTTAACTCCTTCTCCCATCTTTTAATATGGCTGATAATTTTTTTTCTAAACAGCACCTTGTGTATTCTGCTTATCAGACCCTTATCTGATGCATAATTAACAAATATATTTTCCCATTCAGAGGACTGTCGATTCACACTAATTACTGTGTCTTTTGCCATGCAGAAACTTCTTAGTGTGATGTAATCTCACTCGTCTATTTTGGGGATGATCGACTGTGCTTTGGGGTCTTATTTAAGAAGTCTTCCCCTACACCAATATACAGTTTTTAAAAATAAATGTTTAATTAAAAAAAAAGAGAAAGAGAGAGCAGCAGAAATCACTCAATTTACAAGCAAGGCCCTGTTGCTATTTTGCTCAGCTCTTCTCTCATGGAAATCTTGCCAATGATAGCAAAATTGTCATGATTTAAGTAATATAATAATTTTATATATTTTATTAATACATGTCTTTAAAAAAAGACCAAAGATTTTAAAATTTGCTAAAACTTAGAAAACAATACAGTGGCTATTTTCTAAGGATATAAAAGCACACAGCAGGTGCCTCCTGCATGATAGCTGACAATGATGAGGACTGCCGTCTGTCCAGGTACTGTGCCAGATGCATTATTACATACAATATGCTCAACTCTGCAGTAACCTGAAGAGCTTGTGTGCTATTTTCTATTTTAGTCTTGAAGATGAAAAGTGGTTTATCAAATTATATAATGGACTTTTCTGTGGTCTTCAGAGTGAGAACCTGAATTTAGAGAATAAGAGGATTTTTCATTTATATGTTATCTAATCACAATTAACATAACAGAACCAGAATTAGAACCTAGATCTATTTGGTAATAATGCTCACATTATTTTTGTTACACTACTATTTAATCAGTAAAGTAAACTAGAAGGGGTGAAACAGATTCAAGTTAAATGTGTGAGAATCTTTTTCTTTTTTTCTTTTCTTTTTTTTGGAGAGGTTTTGGCTATAGGGCGCGTGTGTTTGCCAGACAGAGAGAGACAGACAGAAAGTGAGAAATCACCCCCCAGGGGGAATGGCCACACCGCAATCCCTTCTCCTCCATTCTCCTCTCAGGATCTTGGGCACGCATACACACCCGCCCAGCGTGAGTTTTAAGCCACTGGGTCCGGGACACGAACCGCGGTCGACTACGTGGGAGTCCAGCGACATAGCCATTACGCTAACTGCTGGTCCCTCTTATTATTTTTTTTAACTTGCCAGAGGTGTATGTGCTGCTGGTGATATGGGTGAGAGGATGGTGAGAAAGTACCCTTGCCCATGGGGGATGGTCATGCCACAATCCCTTTCTCCCCCATTTCTCCTCCTTCAAAACTTTGGGCATGGAGGCACATGCACCTGGCACGTTTTTTTTAAGCTTCAGAATCCAGAACTCAACCCTCACAGTTGGACATGCAGGATCCATGCTGCCTTAACTACTACTGGTTGGTGCATGTGAGAATATTAAAGCTCAGCTTCATGGTAATGATAATGCAGATATCTAGCTATGAAATAAAATACATATTGAGAGTCATAGAGATGTCCACAGCTACTGATCCAATAACCCATTCATAGAGCTGTTTTAATATCTGACTGAAGAAAAATGGAGAAGAGGTGGAAGAGATACTAAGATATCGATCTTCTAAATATTGAAGCCACTTTTATGGACTTTAGCATGGTGAGAAAACACAGCTTACCTTCGGTATCAATCAGGGTCCAGTCGAGAGACACCATGCAATAATTTGAACAGAGAGGGTAAATTATGAAAGTCACTTACCATGAGAAAAATTGCAACAGGGATTACAGTAATGGAATATGGGAGATAAAAATTATGGGAACAGCAGACCAAGGAAAGCAGCACCCACTGCCCCAGAACTGAAAAGCAGGTATCACAGGAAACCCTCCCTCTGAAGTGCTGGGGGACCCTATCCACAGGGAGATGCCATCCTTGAAATTCAATGAGAAACTGCCTGAGAAGAAGCTGGAGGAAGGTGATCAAGAGAAGGAAAGCCAGACACTTCAGAATAAACTGTGTGCTGCAGGCAACTGACAAGACAAAGACTCGGAAGTTGAGAAGGAAAGCCCTTCATCAGAGTTACATCCCTCTAGACCCTCTACTGACCCAACTTAATATCACACTCCTTCAAAAACAGAAAAGCTCAAAAGGCCCAGCTCTATTATCACAGAGCAGACAATGAAGGCTGAGTGTGAAGCTGAGAAGAATAAATTGATAACTCCATTAAAAATATGTGTATTATTTTTCCCCACACTGACAGTGAATATTTAACTTATTCATTGGGTTGCTTTCCACCTGTTTCAACATCTTGGTAAGTTTAGGGAAGTTATTCCTCCCACTACCCATTTTCTACTCAGTCACCCCCAGTTGGCCTCTAGCCTGTAGTACCTTGCACATACAGTAGGCATTCCATAAGGGATGGCCGGACAGAAGTAATACCGCATGTACCCTACAGCAAAAACCTCTCAAAAATTTTTAAAAAATGAACTGCAGAAGTTTAAATTCTGTAGATTCCATTCTAAAGCCCCAGCCTACTCTAGGCCCTTTACCCAGAGTACACACTATTCTGTATTAAGGATTTATCCTTCAGCTTTGCGGTGTTTTTCATGGGCTTTTGTTGTTGTTCTTATTTGCTTTTACTTTTAAATGACATACATTTACATCAATCACAATGTGTTATAGTATATGATATCTTATTTTTAATGAAAAAAAAAAAATGGTATCCCTAGGGGACCAGCAGATGGCCTGGTGCTTGAGGTGCTCGACATTCCCACATGGCCGATGCCACAGATTGAGTTGCAGACGTGGTGGCTTGCTTTCTCACTTTCCCTCTCTGTTTCTGTCTCTCTCTTTCTCTGGTCAAATTAGAATAAATGGATGAATAAGTAAAATAAAATCGTTCTTTAAAAAAATGGTGTCCCCAAACTTTGTGTTTTGTTTTGTTTTACCACTCAACAAGTTCTTGAGAGATTTCCATTTAGAAATACAAATTTAGTACACTAGCTTCATTTAACTCCTGTACAGAGTTAATGAACGTGTCAACATATTTTTCTCTTAACCTATTAATAGATGTTAGGTAGCATACATGTTTTCATTATTTTTTAAAAAGCTGTATTATCATTTATATGCCTCCTTGTGCATATAGAAAACATTTTCTTAATGGTATATACCTTTAAATGGATACTCACTGGGTCAGAAAATATTCACATTATTAATTTTACTACCTAATACTTAATTGCTATCCGTGATGGCTGTGCCAATTTATGCCAAGAGAAGTTTGTTTTGTTTTGTCTTTAAGCATGTAATGGTTTCAGACACTCAGATTAAACAGGTATGCAGAGTTCTTGATTATGAATTTGATCACGACCAGTGTGATAGAAGCCACTTAAAAGTACCTAACAAACTTCTCTCTGTTCTAGAGCCTATAAGCTTTTCGAATTTTTGTTTTATGTTTTTATTTTAATTGTTAAATGAAAGGGGAGAAAAATTATAATTTCTTTCATCTGTTCTAATCCTACATCAAACACTAAGCTTCACCAAAGAACACTTTCATTTATGAGTATAAATAAAACCAAGAAAAAGGAATCAGTGGAAAGGTAAAAAGAACAAAAGGGGGTTACTGAGACTGGTTACATGATAGTTTCTATCAGGACTTATAAACAGAAGTAGGCCAGTGTTGGCACAATGATAACATGACTGAGCCCACATGGAACAGGTCTTGCCTTCACAGTCCCTGAACATGTTAGGCACAGGTGGGCCCACTAGCAGAGCCCAGTGAGACTTAGGGTAAACTTGGGATGAGGACCCTGTTAGGGGAGCCCCTTCCCTCTCTCTGTGCCTCTCGCTCTCATGGAAGGAAGGAATACAGTTTTTATAAAACTTTCATTTCGACAGCTGGAAATTACATTTGGCTCATGTTAAAGAAATGCTGGAGTTGTTTGCAAACATGATGAATAGAGAGCAGCTGGCAAGCATGATGGATAAAAATAAATATTTCATTATGTGAAACGTGTTTCATTGTTGTGTTTGTAAATTTGAAACAATTATAAGTACTGCACAGCCACACATGCTATCAGTCATTTTCACTGACTCGCCAGCAGTGGAATTTTCTTTTCCTTTCTCCTTTTTTGGCTGTAGTGTATCTGACAATAACTTTTGGTATTTGATGACAGAAACTAAAGTAGCTGTCTTCTCTCACACCAAAGTATAGAACTATGTATTTTTTTTTTTAATTACATCTTTGATCCTGGAGCTTAAAAAGCAATGCTAAGTTGCTAACGGTAAGTAGAACTCAATAATAAAGGGAAAGCACTGCCTCCAGGAGGGTGGCAGGCAAGAAAAACTTACTCTTTTTAGAAGATCCATTCCGGCTTGTTTAATAATTCATAAAATACACACCTCATAAATGCACAAAGAAGTACAAGATGCCCAGAGAAATGAACTGAGGTGGAAATATTGATCCCTACAATAGTTTTAATAAATGTAATGCCAAGGTGTGCCCTCAAAACAAACGATCCTCACAGCACTGAAATGACCCACTTTTCCCAAGTTACTCCATCCAGGAACTCAAACCACAGACAATGAAATACAGTAAAAACAATTAACAATCATAAGGGAAACCACCAGGCAATAAAAGAAGGATGGGAAAAACCCAAGAAGTCAAATTCTAAACATTACTCTAAAGAAGGCTTGTTAGTTGAAACAAATTTACTGAAAAACCAAAAGAAATAAAACCTTGCCTTAAGATAGTAGAGAGAGCAGTCTCTATCCTTTATCCTAAAACTGCACTATGAAAAAAGGAATGAAAATTTCATCTTGAATAAAACAAGACAAAATCTATCACATCAATCACAGCACAAGGAGACTTTGAAAAGTTCATTTAAAAATAACGGAGTTAAAGCCAGCGTTTACTTCCACTCCCAAAAATTGGAATCCATGAATTTTTTTTCATAATACACATGTTCTACAAGCTTTTCAAAGACTCCCTGTACAAGTGGAAGAGCTGCCAGAGGAGTAAAATGCAAGCAGAGGAGTAGAAGATGCTGAGAAAAGGCCTTTGCTACAGATTCAGATACAAAATCAACCTAGGAAACGCTCTGCCACTGAGGCAATGTAGAAAAGACTGAATTGTGAATAGCGCTGGTGGCCACTGTTAAGGTGGAACACGGAGTACACAAAGAACCCCCTCTACCCTAGCACACACAAACCTGTTTCTCATCAGTGGCCCAGGATAAACTCAATTCACCCAAGGATTAATAAAAACGAACTAGCAGGGGCCAGCAGGTGGCATGGTCATTAAGGCAGAGGGTTCCCACACCGTTGACTGCGATTTGTCCTGGCCCAGGTCTGTATACACGCGTGCACCAAAATCCCAGGAGGAGAATAGACAAGGGATTTCAGCATGGCCATTCCCCTTGGAGGGTGATTTCTTGCTTTCCTTCACACTGTTTCTGTCTCTCTGGCAGGTGCACACACCGTATGGCAAAAACCTAAAAACAAAAAGGGAACTAGTATAGATCTAGAATAGACAAAGTAGTTGAAGGAGAGTGGGGGAGGGAAAGAAAAAAACAAAAAAAAAAAAAAAAAGAAGGGAGGAAAGAAAAGCAAGGGTATGGAGGAGAAAGGACCAGGGAGAAGCAAAAAGAAAAGAGGAAAAGCAAAAGGAAAAGCCAAGGAGGGTTTCACCAGGAAAAAGTTGCCATGAAGCAAATGAAAAACATTACTAGAAATATCCCTATAAAAAAAAGAACTTAATGGGACCAGCAGGTGGTGTGGTGGTTAAAGCGCTGGATATTCCCATATGGCCGACCATGGTTCGAGTCCCAGACCTGGTGGCTTGCTTTCTCACTTTCTCTCTCTCTCTCTCTCTCTGTGTGTGTGTGTGTGTCTGATCAAATAAAAAAAAAGAATGAATAAATAAAATTTTTTAAAAAAAGAACTTAATGAACAAGTAAGAGATTCAAAGAGGAGATATAAGAGCTTGTGAAGGACATGGTAAAACCAGAGAAGATGAATTATAAGGTTGCAGAGCTCATTATACAAATTAAATCAATTAAATCTAAAGAATAAGCATTGCTGAAAATCCAGTAAGAGACATGGAAGACAAAACTGACACGTGAGCAAAAGGAAGTGGGAATTAACAAGGAATTAGAAAAGACTGAAAGAAAATATGAAACGATTCTTTTTAATTACATGTGTAAAACTGCTTTCCCAAGACAAATACAGAACAAAGCAGAATTTCCAGAATTAACTGAAGGCTTAAACATATAGACTGAAAGGGCCCAAGCACATCAGAACACACCAAACAGATGACAATGTTGGGTCAGGGCTGGTAATTAAAATTGCTGGTACTTAAAAATAAACATTCAAAATTATTCTTCAATGGGGAAAAACAACCAAAATTAAATACAGTGAGATAGCCATAGACTGTCCAGAAACATTTCAGATACTTGAAGAATTGAAAACGTCCTTGTAGGAAATGAAAACACTATCTAGAGTCAAGCGTTTAAAGTTAATGAAAATAAACACCTATCTGCGAACATTTTAAAGCCTACAAAACTTCCTTCTTATCATTTCAAATACCAGGACCTGCAAGGAACCATGACTAGCAGCCACGCATGTCAGACTTTGCAGCTATTTCTGCCTGAAGCCCGCTCTTACTCTTCTCCTTGTGCTCCCCCACTCCCTCCTTCCCACCTTAGACACCACTCTCCCTCTTCCTCTTATTAAGGCTTTGCTCTCCAGGGTTGGACAATGGCATAACAGTGATGAATACTCTAGGATGACCCCTGTCCAGGGTGCTTGCATTCCTGGGGTCTGGGCTTGATAGAGCATGTGGAACGCAGCGTGGACATCCAGTTGAGGGTACCTGTCTCTTTATCTGATTCATTTATCTCTCTCATTCAGGGAGAAAATGGATTCACTTTAAGAAAGAAAGGAAAAGGAAAAAGAAGCCAAAAAAAGAAAAGATTAGTCAAGCATCAAGTTTTCCTTAAAATCTTTTCTGATACCACTTCTGCGGACTTGTTTTCCTTTAAAACAAAAAGTGCACATCACTGTAGGAGAATGTTATTCTCCTTTCTCAATTCTAGAGGATTAAGGGCAAAGATAAAATAACTAGTGAGGGCGACCAGCAGATGACGTAATGGCTATGTCGCTGGACTCCCATGTAGTCAACCGTGGTTTGAGTCCTGGACCCGGTGGCTTAAACTCACACCAGGTATGTGTGCGGATGTGCCCAAGATCCTGAGAGGAGAATGGTGGAAAGGGGGTTGTGGAGTGGCCATCCCCCCCCAGGGAGGGGGGTGATTTCTAGCTTTCTATCTCTCTGTCTCTCTCTCTGTCTTTTTGGCCCTATAGCAAAAACCTCTCAAAAAAATTAAATTAAAATAACTAGTGAGGTACAAGTAAGTGAAGTATATCAAACACTAAAATCAGAAAGCATATCTTCTCAGGTGGCCATTGAAAATTCACAGAAACTATCTGTATGTCCAAGCTTCAAAGAAAATATCTTGAAAATTCCAAACACCAAAAATGAATCAGATGATAATCCACAATCGCAATGCAATAAGAATTAACTGCAAAGTAGAAATAACAAAAAAACTAAGAGTTGGAAATTTTTCAGTCTCTAAGTCTAAAGGAAAAGATGAGACTAGGAGGCTTACAGCTGAGTGAACTAATTACATAAATTCTTTGTTAATCTGGTCAAGAACATGAAATGGAATCATTTCAAAGATAGGGTGCTGAACAGTAAAATAAACTAAAACACCTAAAGGAAAAAAGTCTGTGTGTGAAGTACCCCAATTCCTGACCTCGGTCTAAGAGCAACCCAGAATTTGCCAAAGAAAAGATTTTACAGCTGTTCTACAAATAAACCTCTCTGGAGGGAATTAAGACTACTCTGGAATGAGACTGAGAGGATACCCTATCCTCTATCCTATGTACCACTTTGAAATGAAAATGCTCAGTGCAAGAATCTGACTACATACAAAGTCATTCTCCCTATTTTCTTATTCTTAATTAGAAAAGACAGCCAGAGAAAAATCAGAAATACAGACAGAAAACTAAGGATCCCCCAAGAACACTAAGAATACAGGTGAGAGCAAAAGTCACGAAGGTAGGGATGCATAAAGAAACTTTAATATACTCATAGATTTGGGAAGAAATTCCATGTATAAAACAAGAATACGATACGATGAGGGTGCAACAGACAACGTCTTTTACTCAAATGTTGTTGGAACAACTTCATAAGTGGAGTAAAAAATAGACTTCTTCTCTACACCACATACAGAAATAAACTTAAGATCATCACAGATATAAATGTAAAAAGCTAAACAACAAAGTTTCTAAAAGAGAACACAGAGAAAGTTCTGAATGGCCTTGAGGAAGGCAAGGCCAGGCTTCATGTCTTAGGATATAAATAACATTGAACATTTTTAAAAATAGATAAATCAGGTGTCATAGAAATTGGCTTTAAAGCATTTATTCATCCAAAACAACCATTAAGAAAATCAAAAAGGCATGCCATAGATCGAGAGATTATAGTTGCAATATATTTGTGATAAATATTTATATCTTGAATATATATCCAATTCCTACAAATCAGTAATAAAAAGATCACCAACTAAGCAAAAGACTTGGATGCTTCACACACACACACACACACACACACACACACACAAATAGCTTCACAAGCACATGAGAAGACAATCAACATCATTAGTATTGAGCAATGCAAATTAAGACCACAATCATGTTCTTTTGATCTATCAGGATGTCTAAAATTAAGACAAACACCAAATGTTAAGAAAGCATATAAAGTAACCGAAACTTTGTACAGTTGCTACTAGAATTATGAAATGATTCAACACTTGGAAAGTCTGTTGGCAAGTTCTTAAAATAAATATACAATTACTCTATGCTATTTATCCAAGATAAGTTAAAATGTATGCCCACAAAGATTTTTCCCAGCTTTACTGAGATATGCTTGACAAATGAAAATTGTATATATTTAAAGTATAAAATGTGGTATTTGATACAGGTATAGTAAGGAATAATTGCACAAATCAAGCTAATTGATATGCCCATTGACTTATAGTTACCTTTTATTTCCCACAAAAAGATATGCACAAGAGTTTTATAATGACATTATTAATAAAGACAAAAACTGAAAATATCGGCTACAACTCATCAACATAGGAACTGATAAAATGTGTTATATATTCAACTTATAAATTACATTATTCAAAAACAAAGATAAAAGGACCAAGCAAGCAAGCAAACTGACACATGCAATCATGTGGGTAAACCTCGGAATCCCTTTATTGATTAAAGGAAGCCAGACACAGAAAGTACGTTCTTATGAATCCTCTTGGGAGGATCTTCAAGTATGGCTCTCCTTATTTAGAACAGTTTCTATATACTTGCTGTTTAGTTTTATTTTAAAAAATATACTACTGGACCAACCAGCTGTATGGTGGCTAACATGGCTAGATCCTACATGACTGACAGTAAGGTTCAAGTCTCAGAGCTAGTGGCTTGACAAACTGCTAGGTGCACGTGCATGCATGCTAAAATCCCAGGAAGAGAACAGAGGAAAAGGGATTGTGGTGTGGTCATCCCACCTAGAGGGTGCATTCTCACATTCTCTCTCTCTCTCCCCATCCCTAGAGTGCATGTCCCATATGGCAAATTTTTTAAAAAAATAAAAAATATACTATTAATGACTATAATTTCATCAATCAAGAATATTTCCTGTCAGGGTTGGCTTGTGGCATAGTATTTAAGGTGCTGAACTCCCACATGGCCAATCATAGTTTGAGTCCCAGACCTAGTGGCTTGCTTTCTCACCTTCCCTCTCTTACTGTCTAAAGTCAAACTTTAAAAATAATAATTAAATAATAATAAAATTAAATAATTATTAAAAAATATTTCCTGTGATGTAATGAATGATTATGTGCAGATGGGAAAAATACTATGTGATTTCTAGTTCAATAATAATTTCCTTCATCCAACATAATGTCAATTCAGAGCACTGAAAAATGTAAAGACATTCTGCTGTCGGAACAGTGCCGAGCTCTACTCAGGTGAAGCGAAGTCAACATCTGTCAGCCACCAGGAGCCTGCCAAAGTTCGTCTTTAGTATGTTAACGGTCAGAGTGGTTTTCAGCAACTTGCCTGGCTAAGACCCACTCAGAATACTGGTTGAAAACAATTCCCTGGGCCTTGTATTGGAAATAATGATGCATTGTTCCTAGTGAGAGATTTCTGAGTGGGGGAATCTCAGCATGAGGCAAAACAGGAACATGATACTCAAATACACAAAATTTCCAAACATGTAATTACAGAAGACATTTCGTTCATCAGGAAGGCCACATAAAGACCTTTAAAATTCATTATGAAATAAAATACAACTTTTGTCTTTTCTGTGCCTGAAATTCTGTTACAACTCAAATCAAAGGCCTCGGGGATATATATGCCTATTCAGTGTGATTCAAAAATTCTGAGGAACTTAAGAAGCCCATCCAGGAAAAAACAAAACAAACAAAAAAAACCTTGAGATAGAAAGAAAAAGAACAATTTACACACTCTTCTCGATAAGCTTTTTGCAACTGAAATATATCACTTTATAAACAATTCTGTTCTTTCTCTATTATAAGAGCAGACTGTATACCTAACATGTGAATTTTATTTTAATTGTGAAAGCAAAGTGCTTGCCCATTTAAGATCAAATTTACACTTTAACACATTTACAACCTGTAGGTTCTTCCACCTATAAACGGATCACTTGGACTCGATTCGTGCAATAGGAGGCTGCTGTGTGATGGACCTGGCCAACTCTTAACAGCTGTGCTGTCCTAAAGCAGATGCCCCATCCATGGTGGCCACTGAGCGCTTGAAATGTGGCTAGGAAAAGGGAGAAAGTGAATTTCAAATTTTATGTAATTTTAATTAATTTAAGTGTAAAGGCCACATGTGACTAGTGACTACCATATTCTGAACAACACAGATCTAGAAGATAAAGTGGTTATGTCTGAAATGTTACTTTTATTCACTTTGAAATCCAGGTTGAGATCATGTTGAGACCCAGCTGAGCTGGACCGCAAATGGGACAGCATGGCCAGCAATGCCAAGTTATCCAAATCACGATGACTACCGACTGGTTTAGATGATTAATAACAGATTTTTCTCAATTTCTAAGAGAAACTTTTTTTTTTTTTTTTGGAGAGATTTTCGCTATAGGGCGTGTGCGCTCGCCAGACAGACAGAGAGAGACATAGAGACAGAAAGCGAGAAATCACCCCCCAGGGGGATGGTCACACCGCAATCCCTTCTCCTCCATTCTCCTCTCAGGATCTTGGGCATGAACACACACGCGCCCGGAGGGAGTTTTAAGCCACCGGGTCTGGGACGCGAACCGCAGTCGACTACGTGGGAGTCCAGCAACATAGCCATTACTGCTAGTTCCCTAAGAGTAACTTCTGACAATAAAATTTTAAAGGTTTTCATTAGCTTTTTGCTCCTTTTCCCTCTTTTAAACAGTAAGAGAACTGATAGAATATATCTATGATATTAGTCCTATCCCTAACAATAAGGATACTACATTCTTTTCCTCTCCAACTTCTGGGCATTTTTTCCCTTCCTTTTTCGGATTCCAATAAGTATTCTCTTAGGCTTCCTCTCCCTACTGGAACTGCTCTTACTACTCACTATACGCTATTGTGCATTTCTTTTCATATACTCACATTACGCTTATTCTTCTCTGAGCTGGCTCTGAACAGCTACATTTCATTTCCTCTCCTTCCTGTTCTGAGACACATTTGCCAATCCAAAGCTTTTTTTTTGGTGCTCTAATTAGCCTATTATTTTTTTAAAAAAAGTCTTTTTAAAGGTGTTCAAATATTCTTAGACCCAACTTCCTTTCTCTCTGCTGCTTGAGGCATGAGTGTTCAGATTTAGGTGGACCACCGACTACTGAAACCACTCCTCAATATTAGTCCTTTCACCAACAGAACAGGCATGATGACAGAATGACCATGACTACTTGAGGACACTGCCTGCCTGCCCCTCTTTACTCACCTTGGTAAGGATGGAAAGAAATAATCGGCACAATGGCTAGAAGAAGTACAACAGTGAGAGGAAAACAGTCCTCGAAAAAAAAATTTAAAAAGACAAAAGAAAGTGCATTATAGTAAAAAACAAGATAGTCATAATAGTCCAAGTTTACTTCATATTCAAATTTTAATTAACAGACACATTTGAAGTAGGTATGAGATATACAACATTGAAGGGAAAGTCCCCATACTCAGGAAGACATTTATGCAGTTTAGACACAAAAATTCATAAACAACTGGAAGGTAATACAAGAATAATGTCCGGCCAAAGACTTCATTTCATAGCATCAACTATTCACAGTTATGGAAGGGAAAGATCAGTGTAAGCCTGGAGGCATCAAAGATTTGATGGGCCGGACAACAGTGCAGTAGAACAAGGTGCTGCACTAGGGTGACCCCTGCAGGAAGATTCTAGATTTGCTCTGCAGAGCTCCCTGAGTACCTTTAAGCACACACATGCCCATAAGCAGGGTCTGCCTGAAGGTCGGGGGTAGACCAACATCAAAACCCTGTTGGGAGTGCTGTCTAAGAAAATGAACTTTAAAAGAAGAGGAAAAAAAAAAGAAGATTTGGTAGAAGAGAAAGAACTTTGATGGAAGGGCAGACTATAGATCACAGAGAAAGAGAACAGGCTTACAAATAGAGTAAAGAACAGAAGCCAAGGCAGAGAAACTAGAATGAGTGTGACCTGGCACACACGATGGCTACTCTGGAAAACAGCCTGAAAGGTTTACATTGGCCGATGGAAAAAGATGAGGTTAAAACAGGGTCAACTTGCAGAAGAAATTGAGCATCAGAAAAAGAAATGTAAGTGCTATAGAATAAACACTGTAGATACTGTAAAGGGATATGGTGAACTGCTTGGAAGTCCAAGAGATGAATTATAACACAAAGGGAAATGCAGTCAGGGGAAAAGCTTAAGAGAACTGTAATGATCAGCAAAGGAAGGTGGCAGCCATGGATATATAGAGTTGAAGGTTTATTAAAGAGGAATTTAAAAAATAAAACTAAAAAGAATCAATGGAATTTGAAGACCTATCACAAAGGGGAGGAGGAAGAAACTAAATCATCAAAGATCATTCAGTATTTCTATTTTGAAAAGCCGAATGAAAGATTTGTGGCATGTTTGATCGCAACGTCTAAAACATAAAAATCCATCTGTTTTCACATCCCTGGGCATCTGGCTTAACTCACGCGTGCCAAATAAGGGCCTGCAGCATTTTTAATAGACGCTTGAGTCTATTATGGTAATATTAGTGCAACCACACAAAACAAAGACTAGGAATAATTTCTTAAAATAACTTCCTTCTTATGGACAAAAGTGGCATAAAAGCTTCCATTTGTTTTCAAATAATCCAGTGGGGAAGAGTAATAGAAGTGAAATTGGGCCATGAGTTAGCAGCTGTTCAAGATGGAGGCTCATTAAAGTATTTTCTCCATTTAAGAACAAAAATTCTCTCACCATTTTTGTTCACATGAATCTAATCACTCACTGAGCACTCCCTTCTAATGGAAAACACTGTAAAATTTTTAGTAAAAGGAAAGTCTAATACATTATTGCCATCACTAAACATAACAGCAAGAAAAATGCATAAAAAATAAGCTGAGAAACCTTGCCCTTATATAAACCTGTGCATTTTATTTTTTTAAGAGTATCTTGCCATAGGGCACATGTACTCCCTGGAGAGAAAGAGAGACAGAAGGGAAATGAGAAATCACAGCCCCCGGGAGGCTGGTCACACCACAATCTCTTTCTTCCACTCTCCTCTCGGGATCTTGGGCATGCAGGCACATGCACGTGGCATGAGTGGTCACCAGGTCTGGGACTCTAACCGTGGTCAGCAGTGTGGGATTCCAGCGACATAACCACAACACCATCTGCTGGGCCTCCTGTACATTTTATTTGAAGTTAAGAATTAATTATCAAGAAAAAATTATTCAAATGCTGTTTTAAACAAGTATTCATAAATCAGTATCAACAAGACGTGAATACTAAATATTGCTGTTGCAGTCAAGCACTACAAACACTGAATAAGACAGTGGGTAAAATACATTTCAGAAAGTTGATACTGTGGGTAGCTAAACATGCCTCTCTAAATGTTAACCTATGTCAAGATTTTAAGTCACTGCATCCTGATAAAAATGAGACATATAATTGAATGCATGAACAAGTATTAATTACTCATCTTAAACTATTTCAGATTCAGTAAATTGTTCTTAATTGTATAACTAGGTCATTGGGACCATGAGAAAATCTAAAACAAACAAGAACTTTACGACATTTGCGCTGCCAGGTAGGGTGTTTTGGAACGCACAGCAAGAAATGTTTGCGCTCTCAGAGATGCTGACCGTGTTGGCTCCCATGCCTGTATTCACTGCTACAGACTAAACCTTATAGAGTCTAAAGACTCTAAAGCATTGAAAATGTTTTGTCACAATTAAAAGAACAATGTAACCAGACAAAAGTTTACAGTCTCACTTTTTTCCCCAGTAAGCTTTGTTAAATACCTAAAACAGATCTATGTACTCAGTGTTTGAAGGAAAGTATTTTCCAAAAGGAAAAAAATTAAGTCACTAGCTTCATGATAATCATTAACTGTTCATATGCAAAGTAAATGAATCACTAATAAGTTATCAGATAGTTTTGTTTCATTTGGTGCCAAAACATGCAAATTAGGATTGAATCCTAACTCTGACCTCAAACAATTTCTTTAACCTCTCTGTACCTCAAATTCCTCATCTGTTCCATAAGGATAATAACAGCACCTACTTCTCAGAGTAAAAAGTTAAAAGAGTGGGGACCAGCAGATGATGTAGTAGTTAAGTCGCTGGACTCCCACATAGCTGAATGAAGTTCGAGTCCTGGACCTGGTGGCTTAAAACTCACACCAGACATGTGTACATGTGTGCACAAGATTCTGAGAATCGAGGAGAAGGGATTGCAGCATGACCATCCCCACTGTGGGGCGATTTCTAGCTTTCCGTCTCTCTGTCTCTGTCTCTCTGGTGAGCATATAAACCGTATAGCAAAAATCTCTCTTAAAAATAAAGTGAGTCAACCTATGAAAAGATGTCAGAACACTGACTGGCACATAATAAACACTGTAAATTTCAGCATCAATAAAACAGAGTTCATTTTAAGGAATATAACATGAAATGAAAAAGTACTCACAAATATTTCTAAGGGGAGTGAAATTGAAATGACCTCTATAGTATGAATCCTATATTGGTATGTACAATCACACACTCACAAGCATGAAATTAGTGAGAAATACTCCAAGGTGTTAACAGTATAGTCCTACTTGGTATAATTACAAGCATTATTATGTCCCGTTGGTGCTTTTTTTCTTCTTCTGTGTCTAAATTCTTAAATTGCTTCTTTAATCTTGATAAAAACATTGGGGTTGGTAAGGTGAGTTGCCTTTTGTTTTACATCTATGTTTTTCTTTTAGTTGGATTATTAAAAAAAGAACAAACGTAATACTGAATCCAGCTAAAGAAATAATCTAATTAAGCCCTTAAAGAAAAGGAAGATAAGCCCAGTGGTAAACCATTACCGACATCATAGATATACTTCATTCATGAAATTCTCTAAGATGCTGGGAAGAATGGAAACTGTACTTTGTCTTAAAAATAACACTTCCAATAATGGCTGCCATTTGTCAAGTAATTACAACCTTCCAGTTTAGATATTATCTCATTTCATCCTCAAAGTAATCTAATAAGGTAGTTATTATTGCTTCTATTTACAATGGAAGAAAATATAGGGACTTTTCTGTATACAACTGGGGGGTGTAACTGCGTGCACATGCGCATGCTCACACACACGCGTTCATTCACTCTTTAAATCTTGAGTGGGGATGCTACTGCCCTCTAAATGGCTAAAATATTTCATTACAAAGGCACTACCATTTATCTTCTTTTTTCAACTTCTTCTATAACTTGTAACCACTTTTCAAATAGTTACATTATTTCTTTCCTTCCTACATGCAAATTTCATATCAAGCTATCCACCAAGGTGTATCTAGAAATCCCACTTAGATCTGGGCAGTGATGACTAAATCTTCTTTATTATAATACTTGAAAGGATAATAATACTGTCTTGTGATCTCAGAATAAAATTTTTGTTCAAATGATTAAAATCATATAACAAGAACATGCGATCTTAACAAGCTCCAAGAAGGCCAATGGGACAGCACAGTGAGACTGTCTAAAAAGGCAGCTGTCTGGGCGGCACACTCCTGTACTCCAAGAAGGGAGGCCGAGGCAGGAGGACTGTGGCACAGCAAGATGTTTGCTGAAAAAAGAAAAAGGAAGAATGCGATGGGTGGTTCCTGGCTCTTTCAGAAGGATGATGAATGAACAGGTCCACAAGTCAACCCTCCAACTACTCACAGTCTGTTGATACAACAAAGCCCGTTTCACTAGTTTCCTATATACAGTCTTGGCAAAAAAAAAAAAAAAAAAAAAAAAAAAAAAAAAAAAAAAAAAAAAAGCCACATTAGCATTCTATTTGAATAACTGAACATTTTTCTCCAACTTTCAGAGGACAAATAATCACAATCATAATTATACTAAAAACATTAAAAGCTTTAAGCAAAGACTATTGATTCAAACCTCATATAATTGAAAAAGGAAATATTTCTGGTTGTGCTGCATTTTTAATTCCTATTATGTTTGATTTCCTATAAAAGTTATTAGTACAACAGTATCTAATACACTAACGTTAACCGCACAGAGCAATTCATTTTAAACATCTATCTTTCTCCCTTTCACTCTATTTACACGGACAACATCAGGAAACAAACACCAAAACAGTAAGTATAATGGAATTTTGTACATTTACTTTGAATGGATTCCATTTCCAATATATTAAACCTTTCACTCCTTTAAAACTCACCTTCCTTTCCAGTCATCTTGGCTAAAGTGGCTAAATTGATCCGTTTATGAATTAAAGAAAATAAGGCAGCAATGGATATATTCTATCCAAACTAGCTTTACTGTATCAGTGAACCATTTTCAAACTCTCTTACAATCTAAAGGTATACCATGCATTAAAGAAATAAATCTAAGAAATATAGTAGCAAAGAAGGGATTAGCAAGAATCCCTATTTACATACTTTGTAACAAATCAGTAGAGGCCCTTCTGAGCAGTGGGAGGCTGACAATGCAGAGCTTCTCAGGCTACCTTAACCAAAGGAGCTCCACTGTATGCTTTTTATTCTTGGAACGCCGAGAATATTTCTCATATATGATTTCACTTGAAGGAAAGGATTTTTCACATAAGACAAAATTAGATAACTGAAAAAGATTACTGAGTATGTACACATAGGACCCCACATATTTGTGTTTCTAATCCTCAGAACATGCGTGTGAAATGAAGCTGGACAGAGCTCCAGCACACATACTAGAGGGAACAAGCTTTACCTGCCACAGACTGAATTAGACCAGAGATGTTTCCATTTTAACTCCAGCACTTCATTAAAAAACATTAAACACAGTCCCTGTGCAGCATCAGTCAATGTCTCTCACTCTTGTCAAACCGTTAGTTACAGTGAATTGGAAGGATAAAATAAACAACCCTTCCCAATCCTATTCATCAAGCTTGAATAATAAAATGTCATTACTGAATCATCATTATTCTGAACCAAATGTGATATAACCATAAAACACAACATGGAGGAAGTAAAAACGCACATTTTTTTCCCCTAAACTTGTTAAGAATGACCATTAAACTCCACTTTCCTCTGACATTGTGATTTAGATGGTAGCCAAAAATGCATGAAAATAAATTGTCTGTTCTCTCTCTTCCTTCTCCTCATGCCTTCTTTATTTATAGTAGTCGTAACTCTGCAAACCGTAAAGGGTGGTAGTGAATAGTGTGAGAAGGCAGGAAAGCCAGCATTAACTAATAAAGGGGAGTCTTATCAGAGAATAACAAAGTTACTAGCAAACCTTAGTTTATCAAGAAAACCACGCATAAATCACTGTCTGACTTAAGATATGAATATGCATTGCTCACCACTGAATTTACCCAACATATACTTAAATACCTGATTGAATAAGAGCTGTCAATATGTATAATTGATTTGAAATGCCATTAACTAGATGTCTAAATCATCATGCTTAATATGTACCTATTTAGATAAAGATACATTGAGGGATTTTAGAGGGCCCGCTGATCAGGCTGACTTTTGAAAACTAAGCAAATATTCAAAACAAACTTATTCTAAAATAAAAGGGAAAAATTAAACTTAAATGGTTGTTTCTGCATATATTACACTATAAATATATTTTAAAATCATCATGGGTCATTCACTTATTTCAATAATTATTTTCTCTAGAAGAATCTTATGTTTGCTGCTAAAATTTTTTCCAAAACTAAAATGATAAATCTTTCATTTAAAAGATGCATATGATGTGGTTGAACATTATATGAAACCTTAGAAAAAGCTATTTCAATAAACTGAAGATTTCGCTTAAATAGGAAGTTTCTGTGACCCTTTGTTTCCTATGGAAACCAATAGAATCACTGTACACATTAGGATCTCTTCATCCCGAGAGAAAAATCAATACCATCCCTACATACTAATAACAAGTATGTGAGAAACAAAATTTTAAGTACAAGACCACTTATAATAACTTCAAAGAAAACAAAATATTTCAACCAAAACTTAAATGTATAGGATCTATATGGTAAAAATCACAAATGCTGATGAAAGAAACCAAAGAAGTCTATTAAAAGGAAGTGTTTTTAGTAATGGTTAGTTTTTCACATGTAGGTGACCTGTGTGTAAGCAGAATTCACATCTCACCTGACTCTCTATTCTCCTGAACAGCCATCTTTCGTGGTGTGAAGTCTGGAGTAACAACTTTCCTTTGTATAAACTGGACTGTTCCGTGTTTCCTGGTTCTTGGGATGGCTGAGACCTTTAAATTTTCTTAATTCCAAATGACATTTCCTCTCAGTCAAATATGTTTGGTCAAACCAAAAACAAACCACATAAAAACCACTAAGCAATGCCTGAAGTCTCCATTATTTTTCAGATATCGAACAATTCCATAATTATCTTCCCTTATTAGCTGTAAACCAAAAGCTCACTATTTGGTGACTATAGCAGTCATGTCATAAATAAAAGGTTATTTCTTTCCCAACAAGGGTAAGGTTCTAAAAAACAAACAAAAAACAAAACAAAACAAAACAAAAAAACATTATATAACAGAAGAATCTTCAGTTACAGAACTCCAAAGCTTACCAATGATGTATAATAAAATTATATTTTATAAATTAAAAAATGTGATTTTATTCCATGAAAAGAGAGACAGTGAAAATGAAACAGAGCTACAGCACCCATGACAAGGTCTGGACGTTGTTATTCACCCCCACACCTGCCAGCCTGGATCATGAGCACATACATGCCCAGGTAATCAGGGGGTCTCTGGATGCTAACGGGATACTTCCCTTGGGTCTGGCTCACAGAGCATGACATTTTAGTGCTATGCCATTGGACAGCCCTGTATTTTGCACACACACACACACAAAAATTAAGAGGAATTTTTGCTGTGGAGCACATGCACTGGCTGGAGAGACACAGAAAATGAGTAATTTCCCCAGGGAGGATGAGCATGCTGCAATCCCTTCTCCTCCATTCTCCTCTTTGGATCTTGGGCACACATGCACACATGCCAAATATCAGTTTCAAGCTGCCGGGTCTGAGACTCAAACCATGGTCAACTATGTGGGTGTCCAGCAATGTAAACATTACACCATCTGCTAATCCCAATTCAAACCACACTAGGCAGGTCATTTGTTTGCAAAAATCTATGAGCTTCATCATTTTCTACTGCAAATTCTG
>NW_006159440.1:4249899-4250943 GCF_000334495.1 Tupaia belangeri chinensis | reverse complement strand
TCGGTCTCTCTCTGTCTGGCAAGCGCACGCGCCCTATAGCGAAAACCTCCCAAAAAGCAAAAAACAAAAAACAGGAAAATAAATAAAGTTAAATAAAATTGTATATATGGATATCTATAATTCATATATATTACATATATAATATCCCCACAATACCGATTGGACTGAGTCATGTGTCTGTCCTTGAACGGATTTCCATGGTCAGGGGCCTGTCCACTTGGACAGGCTGGGGGACCCACCACTGCAGCCAATAGCTGAGGTCTGGTGTCTTCCAGCTTCCACTAAAACTGGTTAGAGTGAGGAAGACCAGTTCCCCCAGAAGTGAAGTGATTACCAAAGAAAGAAGAAGATGATAGCCTCAAAGGGGGCGGGGGGGAAGGGGGGGCAGTGGGTAGGCACTGAGCTAAGAGAATAACTAGTAGCACTGTTCAGACAATAAACATGTCTGTTTATATTTTAACAATCTGAAATCAGGATTATCTCTTAAAAATCAATGAAATCAATACCTGTTGGCCTGATGACAACTGTGACAATTGTTACTGTCTATGCATACAAAAACTTGGCTTGTTACTCCTGTGACATATCTGGACCTAGAAACTCCTTTAAAATTCCAATCAGGAGAAGGCCATCTTAAACCACTGTAGCAAGAAAAATGAATCCTGATCGTTCACCAAATACTTTTCATTGACATATTATAATAATATCAAGGCATCAAACGTGTAGTTATCTTCTTTATGGTTTTTGCCATAGAGCACATGCATTCACTGGTGAGAGACAGCAGAAGTAAAAAATCACTCCCTAGTGGGTATGGCCACATGGAAATTCCTTCTCCTCCATTCTCTTCTCAGAATTTTTACCCACACATGCACATGTGCCCGGCATGATTTTCAAACTGCCAAGTCCAGGTCTCGAACCACAGTTGGCCAGTGAAATCCAGTGCCTTAACCACTGTACCACTTGCTGGTCCCAAAACTTGCAATTTTCATGACAGCAGCTTGAGAAAAAACCTGGGAGCCAATACTTTACCATTCTTTTTTTTTTTTT
>NW_006159440.1:4249488-4249840 GCF_000334495.1 Tupaia belangeri chinensis | reverse complement strand
TATTTCAACAGGTGAACATTTCTCCCTAGTACAGTTGATAAAACTACAAAATATCTTCAACAGATAATACCACTTTCTTTGTGCCATTAATGCTTTGCCTCCCTATTTTTCTTCTAAATGACCTTCCTCAGACCCTCCTCTTTCACACACACTATATCTTTCACACATACTATATTTACATCTACATACTATGTGTCTATATCCTTTAGTCAATTCGTTTCAGTCAATAGAGTGCGGACACTCGGTATATATTAAGTGGGGACATACAGTGCCTCTCCTTCATAGCCTGGCTTGCTTCACTCAGCAGTAAATCTTCCATATTCATCCACTTCCTGTCAAAAGTCAGTTTTTT
>NW_006159440.1:4188846-4248732 GCF_000334495.1 Tupaia belangeri chinensis | reverse complement strand
TCCCTACCCCAATGTCTCCCAGTGTTTTCCAGGAGTAGTTTTATAGTTTGAGGTCTTAGATTTCGATCTCTGATCCACTTTGACTTGATTTTTGTCAGACGTGAGAGGTAGGGGTTTAGATCATCTTTCTTCAAGTGGAAATTCAGTTTTTCCAGCACCATTTGCTGAAGAGGTTTTCCTTTTCCCACTGGATTGACTGGTACCCCTTGTCAAAAATCATTTGACTGTATGTTTGGGAATTTATTTCTGGGAACTCTATTCTGTTCCATTGGTCCATGTGTCTGTTTCTGTACCAGTAGCAAGTTGTTTTGATTACCACAGCTTTGTAGTATATTTTTGGGTCTGGGAGTGAGATGCTATCTACTCCACTCTTCTTATGCAGAATTGCTTTGGCAATACAGGGTCTTTTATGATTCCAGATAAACTTAATGATTGTCTTTCCTAATTCTGTGAAGACTGTGTCTGGTACTTTGATTGGTATTGCATTAAAAATGTAGATTAATTTGGATAGAATTGCCATTTTGATTATATTAATTCTTCTAATCAAGGAACATTGGATATACTTCCACTTCTTTGTGTCATTTTCAATTTCTTTTTTTATCTTCTTGTACTTTTCCTTGTGGAGGTCTTTAACTTCTTTGGCTAGATTTAATCCCTAAGTATCTTATACTTCTGTGGTTGTGGTAAGTGAAATAACTTTCTTCAGTCTGCCTGTTGTTTGTATATGGAAATGCTATAGATTTCTGGATATTAATTTTGTATCCTGCAATGGAGGAGTCTAACCCGGTAGGGCCCCAGGATCTGTTTTGAGCCTCTGACCTTTTGAGCACAGCTTTGGTCAGCTCAGCATGTTGGCAAGGCCGCTGCTTTATGTCCCCCCGCCCTCCCCTCACACACACACACACACACACACACACCTATAAGCAAAGCTTGGATTGACTCAGCATGCTGGCAAGGCCGCTTGTTGTATGCTCCAGAGACTGCGGTAGCCTTGTGCGAAGCAACCCCCCTCTGACTCCCTGATATACTACTATAAAAGAATTATATAGCTCTCTTGAGCATGTGATAAGATTTCCCAAAAATCCCCCGATCACTCCCCTTTGCCCTGATCACCTACTGTTAATTACAATGCTTCATCCCTGCAGTCACAATAGAGGGTGTGCCACAGAAATCTTCTTGACCTTTGGAAGGCCCTTCAAGATACATTTAACATAGGCTTAAAAATAATCTTTCCTTTACATAAAATGGGATTAGGCCGAAACTGGCCCAGGACACCCCCGCCCTCACCAAGTGAAATAGATAAATATATTAGGATTCCTTAAATTAAGTTTTAGACCCCTATAAAACTATATAAGTATCATTCTTTATTGAGATCCATAAGAACTAATATCTATACTTGAGATTTTCTTTTCTCAGCATCATGCTCAGTAATCACAAGATGGCTGCCACCACATCAGCTGATAATTATCTCTGCTTGCTGGAGCTGCTTTCCTGAAACTGCATTCCATAAAGACCCACCTACATCAAACGAGCAATTGTGGAACTGCAATAGACTCACCCTTAATCCAACCCTGAATGAAACCTATGATCCCTATTGTTAAAACTTTATGAACTGATAATTAGAAAACCTAGCCCCTCATCCATTTACTTGCATGTATCACATTTTCAATAAAAAGGCATGATAATTCCTGGCAATTGTCACTCTTCAGAGAGCAATCTCTGGGGGTGTCCGACTAAGGACCTGCACAAAAATGGCACTGAGGCCTTACTCTTCATTTCCTGCACCACCTCCAACAAGTCAACCCACCCCCCGTCGAGGCTGGACCCCGGCACTGCAACTTTACTGTATTAATATATTACTTCCAGAATTTTTTTCATGGAAACCATTGGGTCTTCTATGTATACAATCATGTCATCTGCAAACAGAGTTTCACCTCTTCTTTTCCTATTTGAATACCTTTTATTTTTTCCTCTTTTCTGATTGCATTGAAGAGGGCTTCCAGTACTATATTGAAAATGAGTGGAAAAAGTGGGCATCCTTATCTTGTATCCGTTTTTAGTGGAAAAGCTTTCAGCTTTTCTCCACTGAGGATGATGTTCGCTATGGGTTTTTCATAGATAGCTTTTATTGTGTTGAGAAATGACCCTTCTATGCCGATTTTGCTGAGAGTCTAACCATTCTTTTTAAAAATGCTTCATCAGCAATGTTATTAATGGCATAAAGAACAATATTATGTTGAAAAACATGAACATAATGAGTATCAACTATTTTGCAAAGTGATTCAGAAAAATAAGACAATGAGTGCAATGTTTTAGAATATAACCTTAACCTCCTTTATTTTTACTTATATTTTCCTCTCCAGATGTTGTGGTTTTAAATATACTCATAAATTCCTTGATGTTCATCCTTTGAGATTTCGAAAGACAGAAAATAATTTTTTTCCCTTTGAAAGCGGACTTCACTTAGTGACTCGTTTTTGGGAGGTAGGGTTTTTTTGTTTTTGTTTTTGTTGTTGTTGTTGTTGTTGTTTTGCTTTAGGGCACGTGCACTCGCCAGAATGACAGAGAGAGACAGAGAGACAGAAAGTGAGAAATCACCCCCTCCCCCCGAGGGAGGATTGCCATGTCTCAATACTTTGTCTTTCATTCTCCTCTCGGGATCTTGGGCATGCACGCACATGAACCCAGCATGAGTTTAAGCCACCAGGTCCAGGACTCAAACTACAGTCAGCTATATGGGAATCCAGTGACATAGCCATTATGCCAACTGCTGGTCCCAGTGACTAATTTTTAACAAATGCCACAGTAGAAGAAATGGATACTGATTTCTGAAATGAGATCATAAAAGACATGAAGACTCTTTTAGATCACTCTGAGGAAAGCCAGTCACTGTGTTATTAAGAGACTCAGGCATTTCCATGGGCAATGACGAATTCTTCTATCAGTCATGTGAGTTGACCACCTTTAAAAGTGGATTCTCTTACCACTTTTCTCTTTCCTGAACATCTTGACTGCAACTTGTAAGAGATCTGAACTCAGAACATTCTATGCTAAAGTGCACGTGAATTCTTGACCCAGAAAAACCATATGATTATAACTGCTAATATAATAAACTGTTAAATCTACGTTTTTCTTTCTGAGTAATATATAAAAAGTAATGCATCATGCAGCCAAATATTGAGTCTTAGACTCATAAAATGCAACGATTTCCATTTACAATTTATTGCTTAGTTAATTGTTTTGCTCCATTGCATTTGACACAGAAACATACAGTCTTTCTCAATTCTATACTTTCTTGATGTCCCTCTGTGTAAAACGTATCTTCTGCCTCTTCCGGGAAGCCCTCCCTGACACCTCCCTCTGCCAAATTAAATATTTCATCTCTGTGTGTCTTCATTCGCAGAACCTATTTGTATGACATATAACCATTATGTATTTGCTTACACAAATAATTATTGAGTAATAAATATGTATTAATAATTTCTGAATGTTTTTCTCAAAGAAATTAAAAATGAAGTTTAACATGAATGTTTACAATATAGAAGAGTTTACTAGGGGCCAGCAGGTAGCAAGCACTGTGGTTAAGGCACTAGACTCCCACATGGTTAAACACAGTTCAAATCCTAGGCCTGGTACCTTGAAAATCACATTGTGCACAAGCACATGTGTGCCCAAAATCCCAGGAGGAAAGTGAAGGAGAAGGGATTACAATATGACCATTTCTCCTAGTAGAGGGTAATTTCTCACTTTCCCTTTTTCTCTCTCTGGCGAATGCATATGTTCTATGGTAAAAACCTAAAAAAGTAAAAATAAAAATAAAAAGACTAGAGGATAATTTTTTATAGTTGTCAAGTAGGTCTGGGTCTTGAACTGCACAGTAGGCCTGTTTGATCCAGCTGTCCCCCCCCCACTTGCTGGCCTGAAATTTATATTTTTTCGTGTTAACAAAGTTGCCAGGTTATGATCCTAGGAAAGGATATAATAGTTCCTCATCTCTGCTAACAATACCAGAATATTCCATTTCCTGTCTCTAAGGTCTGGGTCTTGAACTGCACAGTAGGCCTCTTTAATCCAGATAGTTCCTCATCTCTGCTTACAATACCAGAATATCCCATTTCCTGTCTCCAATAACAATAGCTGTCACTCTCATTTCTGTCAGCCTAATAAGTAGAAAATGGTATCTGTGATTTCTAACATGCATGTGCCCAACAATGATGAATTTGAGCATCTTTTCATATATTTGGGGTTCATCAGAATTAGTTCTCTAAGTTCCTAATTGTATCCTCAACTAAGTTTGTTGCTGCTGTTAATTTGGCTTTTACTTATCTATTCACTAGAGTTCCATTATTATAATTATTATTATTACAAATAAGCTCTTGTATTTCATCTGTTTATACTTACAATTCCGTATCTGTTGAATTTCTGTTAACACTCTGTAATATTTTGAGCCATAGAAAATTTTCTAACTCTTCTATAGTCAACTCTGCTTATCTTGTAAATGTCTAGGTTTCCATTTCTAGATGAAAAAGATCTCCCCTAACCCTGCATTCACATATATCCTAATTGGTTGGCTTCAAATATTTGTATATTACTATTATCTTATCAATTTGATTTTTTGAGATAAGGACTTGATATTACTATATAATCTTTATAGATAAGGAAAATATTTTGTACATATTTTAATCAGCAGTATTGAAAAGTTAATTAAACTAACTAATTCAAGTTTCCTTACAAAATCATTTCTGGAATAAAAAGATAAATGTAAACATATATGATCTACCCACCATAATTATAAATTGGTGACTAATTCAGTTTAGCAAACATCTCTCTCTAACTTAAAAACGTGATTAAATCTCATGAACTAGAAGTTATAGGCTCAAACAAAATTAATTATACAGATATAATAACAACAAAAAATATGGCTGTAATCTAATAAACATACATGAAATATCTAAAATATATAAGAAAACTGCAAGTTAAATTCAAAGTGTTTTCAGCAGATATTGCCCAACTATGCCATATGACATTCTCCATATGGGTCTTCCTATGACACTGATAACTATTATATAAAGGAAAAGCAATCTTCTTCGTTGGCACATATACCCGTATTTCAAATATCCATATTTGAAATAGAACCTGCCCAAGTTATTATAATGTGAGACTGTTCTAACACTCAAATGTGACAGATAAGACCTAAGTGATAGGTAGCTTCTTATATTCTCTATTCTACTATATTTTTATTATTTTTCTGTCTCTTTTCATAAAACAGAATTGTTAATCTTAGTAGCACACACTTATTTCAACATTGTAAAATATTCTAAGTATAAGCTGTCTGTTTTGAGGGCTTTTGATTTCGCTTCTCTCCCAGAAAGGTCCCACACTCTATGGTTGCCAACCAAAGTCTGACATGCTACAGTCAGCAAGAGAGGGGCACCACCGACCAACATCTGTCAGGAGTTCTCACTTTGATAGATAACAGCTGCTCCTCTCCACACCAGCATAATAAAATAAAGAATTCTACACCCTAGTGTTTTTTTCCTTCCTTCTTTTTGAAACATCACTTTTGATCTCCTTGCAATTTATTATCAGAGATGGCATTTTTGCCTGCAGCAGTTTTTCAATGAACTCCTGATGTGTGTACATCCACAGATCTCAAGCTCAATCCTCAAAGTCCCTTTCTGAATTCCAACAGCACGCACGGTCACCGCCGCAGATACTCCCAGCATAGAGGTTATTTCTTGTGCTGGGTCTCGTCTTCAGTACAGGTTAAAAACTCTCAAGGGCAGGACCATCCTTATCTGCCTCTCAGATTCCAACATCCTGTACAGTGCACTGGTGAAGTCCCAGATGCTACATAAATCCTCACTGATTGATTTACAACACATACGACCAGATTGTAAATCCCTTCATGAAAAGAGTCTTGTCTCACTGTATCTGTAATCCCAGCCGTCTGCCAGATCCTTAGCTCATAGCTCATTCATTTATTAATTTAATAAGCATTTGGGACCACTGCTAATTCACAACATTGGACAAGAGGCTTACGGACTTTACAGTGACAAGATCCTAAGGATATTTTTATAAAAGGTTTTTCTTTCCTGTTTTAAATCAAGAAGATAAATTTTCTCAGAAAGCAGTTTCCTTGATTAAAAATTTAATGCTAATAATGAATGCTTGTCACATTCTTCCACTTAAAGCTTACCCTAGTAAAAATATTTCAAACAAGAATGTTCTAATTAAAATACACTAAAGTTACTCTTTGATCTGGGAATTAAAATAATTACTAAAACAGTGAAATACACCAAAATATGGTAATGACTGACATTTTTGCCTGCCTTCTCAAATGTATCATTTTATAAAAAAATCGGCTTTCTTTTTTCTAGTCAAGATATCGTATTTGTGTAGCATCATAGAGTTGATCGGCTTTCTAAGGCATATTTCCTCAGAAACACCATAAAGAAAAATTGAGATCAAAAAGCTGAAAGATAAATAAAAAGCTTTCACTTAAACATTAGTCCCATTGTGGGAAAGGAGGGAGAAAAGTCATTACAAAAGGAAATATAATGTTTCAAATATAACATTAAAAAGCTGTGTTCTCATCAGTAAGACTCGGTGCTATATAAGACATTAGAACTGAAATCTAAATATACCAAGGCAATTATCTCAGAACCTATTAAAAGTTGAACTTTAAAAAAAAAACAAAAAGCTATTAGAAATGTGAATTATTGAGCTCTACCCTAGAACTACTGAATCCAAAATACTGAGCTAGGGTACTCCTGGTATTCTGATGCCTGCTCAATGTGAGAGCACTAGCCTACCCTACAGAAATACATCCACAAGTGAGAATGTCAAACTTCGATATCGGTGAAAGCTCATAAGAAAGGTAAATATTGGGACCAGTAGTTGACGTAATGGCTATGTCGCTGGACTCCCATGTGGTCGACAGTGGTTCAAGTTCCGGACCCAGTGGCTTAAACTCATGCCGAGTGGGTGTGCTCGCGTGCCCAAGATCCTGAGAAGAGAATGGAGGAGAAGGTATTTACCTTTCTTTCTTTCTTTCTTTCTTTTTGAGAGGTTTTTGCTATAGGGCACATGTGCACACCAGAAAGAGAAAGACAGAGAGAGAAAGAGAGACAGAAAACGAGAAATCACGCCAGGCGAGTGTGCTCATGTGCCCAAGATCCTGAGAGGAGAATGGAGGAGAAGGTATTTACCTTTCTTTCTTTCTTTCTTTCTTTTTGAGAGGTTTTTGCTATAGGGCACATGTGCATGCCAGAAAGAGAAAGACAGAGAGAGAGAGAAAAAGAGAGACAGACAACGAAAAATTACACCCCCCGGCAGGATGGCCATGCTGCAATCCCTTTTCCTCCATTCTCCTCCCAGGATCTTGGACACATGCGCACAAGCGCCTGGCGTGAGTTTAAGCCACCAAGTCCGGGGCTCGAACTGCGGTCGACCACATGGGAGTCTACTGACATAGCCATTATGCTAACTGCTGGTCCCAAAAGGTAAATCTCTTAATCAAGATAAATATAAATTGATAGGATAATAACACTAGAAGATACTAATTACTAGATTGTCAGGAAAGTCATGACATATTTTTCTGTTTTTCTATGTAAAAATGCATCATGACTTTCCAGACAACCTAATATAAATTAAATTTTACTTTTTGCTAACACTTTATTGAGCTACAATTTATATACCATAAAATTAACACATTTAAAATAGAAGATTCAATGATTTTAGTATGTTCATGGAGTTGTGCAACCATACTCATAATCCATTTTAGAATTGTTTCATCATCCCCAAAAGAAGCCCCTATGCATTGGCAATTCTTCCCATCCTTCTATCCCTTGACTCTGAGCATCCACTAACATAACCACTATTTCTGTAGATTTGCCTGTGCTGGACACTGCATAAGAATGGAACTATAATATTTTTTGTGTGTTTCAGAATTTCCTTATTCAGCTATTTTCAAGGTTCGCCAATGCTGTAATATGTATCAGCACTTTGTTCCTTTTCATGACTAAATAATTTTTCATTTTATGGATATACCAATATTGTTTATCCTTTCAACAATTACTTATTATGTTCTTTTCACTTCCTGGCTATTATAATTAAAACTGGTATGAACTCTTGTGTACAAGTTTTTTATTATTGCTCTTTTTGTCACAGGGTATGTACCTTTGCCAGAGAAAGAGAGGAAGAGAACCCCTCAACAAAGCATGGTCACCCTGCAAGCAATCATTTAGCCTCCATTTTTCCACACTGTCTGCATATGAGACACACACACACACTTGGGCTCAGCATTGTTTTTCAGGCTGACAGGGCCACGATTAGAACCGTGGTTGGCCACACAGGATCCAGTTTCCAGTGCTGTCTACTCAAGGGTAATTTTTCTTGAGATAATATATGCAGAACTCCCATGCTATCAGGGACTCAAGAAGCAGTATAATGATGATCTGTGAGGGAGAAAATTTGGTGTTGAGATCTTGGAATTCTACAAATAATAGAAAGTTGTTTTCTGTTTGTTTGTTTGTTTATTTTTTTAAAAAAGGCTCATTTGCCCACCACAGAAAGGGGCCACATTAAAGTAGCCAGCAGCCATCAGACTAATTTTCCTCCAATGGAATGTAGGACAAGATAGAAGAGTAAACCAACAAGCAGACACAGAAAAGCACAAAGGCAAGCTAATAGACTGACAGAAAAGAAGACAAATAGAAAAACAGCAAGGGACAAGTAACAGGGATTTTCTTCCTTTCCACAGTCTGACAGTCCACAGTATGCCAGGTGCCATGCTGCTCAGATACGAATACAGAGAAGCAAATGGCATTCTCAAGAAGTTAAGAGTCCATAGACACATGGAAGACTGAGGATGGGAAACAAATGTTGACTATACATTTAAAGCACCTTAAAGCCCAAGGAGTCTGTTCTTCATCCACTAGCAATCCTGACCTTTGCCAAGCTTCTGGACAGGGAGAACAGAAATTATACAGGTTGAGTGTAAAGATTCTGTGCAGCTTAGAGGTAAATGGGAAATAATCAGAGATAGATATTTCCGAGAACAACTGTAAGACCGTAGGACAGGATTAGTATTAAGAAAAAATTAGTTGGGGTAGGAAAGAAAAATGGATAGCAGCTGATCATACTGATAAAAAATGAGGGAGGGGAAGCAGTGGCGTGAGTGGAGCACAGCTCTAAAGAGTGAGCCTTAGTGAACAGTAGAGAGGTAAATCCACAGAAGTGCTGATTTCCAGAGAAAGATGAAGTGGCTTCAAATGTGCCAGATAAGAGGTTTATATGGAAATATCCAGTGGAGAGCATATTTTAGGCCAAGAGTAATAGAATTGGCAACAGTTTAGCAACTTGAAAACAAACAAATCTTAACCCAATATTGAAAGTTAACAGCTAAAACAATTCTATTAAATGTAGTCCCCGAAGAAAAACTTCTATACTGCTTAATTAAAGTCATCGATTGTTATGCACCAAGTACAGTTATAAAGTAAACCTTGGGTGGGCTGGGGGAGTAGGAGGGGAAGAGGAGATACACAGTTAAAAAGCACTTTATTCATTAAATGTTTGTAGCCAAAGGACTCCAAAGCAGACAAAACTGTAGGGAACAAATAAATATAACATTCACTTCTGATATTAATGTGTCCACTTAAAACCTTGATTCTTACTTATGATCTCTGTGTTGTGCTGATGAATTTAAATCTCATGAAATTTAAATCTTCACTTTACTTGCTACTATATAATGTTTATCTCCAAAAGCTCAAAAGAACCTACTGTATTCATCCTTATAAAATCTGTGTAGGAATGATCCTATTTCCCTCAAAAATAAAGTAAAAAGAAATTAAGCTTTTTCTGAAATTAGAAAATGATCGTCCTTAACCCACCAGGATATGGAACTTTTATTTATGTCATTGCTGTTTTGGCATATTGAGAAAAAAACTGTATTTCCCTTTATAATATTACCTAAGTTTGTAGACTTAAATGTTCATGGGAAAAAAAATTTTAGGCCAGCATGTGGCATGGAGGTTAAGGCAGCTGGATCCCACATGGCCAAATTTCGAGTCACAGCCCCAGGGGCTTGAAAATTATGTCAAGAGCATGTGTATGCATCCCCAAAATCCCAAGAGGAGAATGGAGAAGGAGGGACTACAACACAGCCATCCTCACTGGAGGGGGGTGATTTCTCACTTTTCTCTCTTTGTTTCTGTTTCTGGCAAGCACACGTTCTCTAAAACAAAAACTGAAAAAAAGAAAAAAGTTTCTTAATTAGGTCTTTGAGCACAGCAGTTGAGCACTATGCATGGGAACTCAGAACCTCATAGCTAATTATGGTTCAAGTCCCAGCCCTGGTGGCTTGAAAACCACACTGGGCATGTGTGCATGCATCTGCAAAATCCTGATGGAATAGAGAAAAAGAAAAAAGACTATGGCATGTCCATACCCTATTGGGTGTTCTCTCTACTCATAGCCCACAAGCATATATATCCTCTACCAATTAAAAAAAAAAAGTTTCTAATAACTAGCACTGGGACCAGCAAATAGCAGAATGTTTATACCACTGTACTCCCATGTAGTTGATCACAGCTCAGGTCCCAAATTTGGCAGCTTAAAACTCACACGGGGCATGTGTGTGCATGCTCAAAATCCCAAGAGAAGAATGAATGAGATGGGATTGAGGCATGGCCATCCCCTGGGGAGTGATTTCTTGCTTTCTATCTCTGTCTCTCTCTATCTCTCCAGCGAGCACACATACCCTATAGCAAAAATCTCTCTTTAAAGAAAAAAAAAGTACCATCATAATTTATTATATCATATTATATCATCTAAGTTGCCAAAATAGAATCTTAATCATTCCAAACAACTATGATTATAGATAAAATGGGTGAGAGACATGCAAACTTTGAAGAAACTAATGACAAATTCCATTAAGTTAAAACACACACAAACCTATTTACTGCTATTATAAGAAGATGAAAATAAGTGGTAAACATGTATTAGCTTATTTTGGACAAAGGTTTTTGTCTCACTTTTTCTTAAAGTAACAAAGCTGAAAGGAGAATATGCTATTTGGAAAGGTCAGATGACAGGAAACAATAACATCATCCAATTAATTGAGTATAAAACTACCTAGTTGTATATAACAATACAACAATCAGATGCCTTAATGAAATTAAGTCTTAAGACTACCTTAATGAAATTAAGGTAATAGCCACTCTAGCAATAGAGTGCATACGTATACACTGACATTAAGATAGGCTTACTTTTGGGAACCAGCAGTTAGCGTAATGGCTATGTCGCTGGACTCCCACGTAGTCGACTGCGGTTCACATCCCGGACCTGGTGGCTTAGAACTCACGCCAGGCACGTGTGCGTGCGTGCCCAAGATCCTGAGAGGAGAATGGAGGAGAAGGGATTGCGGCGTGACCATCCCCTGGGGGGTGACTTCTCGCTTTCTGTCTCTATGTCTCTCTCTGTCTGGCGAGTATACGCGCCCTATAGGAAAATCCTCTAAAAAAAAAAAGATAAGCTTACTTTTGGCTGGTAAGTAGAGGTCAGTGGGGGGAAAAAAGAAAAATGAGCTACCTGAATCTCTAAGTATTTTGCAGAATTTATGATTCTTTTATCTCTATTGCTCATTTGTCATTTCTGGATAATCAAAAATTCAAGGTACAAAGTATCATTCAATCAACACTAAAGTTTGCTATAAACCGCAAGGTAAGATTAAATTACAGCACTCATACGGCTTAGTAGGTGAGTAAAGCCTAATTAGAACTACGGGTTATTCTACTTGAAGATATCCTGAAAGAAAGCACTATGGTAAGGCGGGTCTCATCAGTGTGTCACAAGAAGTGCAAATCACCAATCCTCTTACTGTCATCGCCACTAATACAACTCACCCACATCTCCTTTAATGTGTTCTATTTATGTGTTTCTTTAATGCATTCCAGCATTTAATTCATAGACAAACATGACACTGGATGGAAAAGAAAGCAGAAAGGAGGGCTATGTTCCCAATAATGACAAAAACAACACAGAGTACAGGAACAGAAAAGAATGACTTCAAAAAGATAGCAAGTGAAGAGACAAGGGAAGAAAAAGAAATGGAAAGGGGGAAATACAGTGCCGTTGGTATAAAGTAAGCCTTTGGTGAGGGAGAAATTTAGCCTCTAGGAATATATCAAAGAGTCTTCCCAACATTTGCGGGGAATAAATACTGACGTCCATAACTGGGAAATTTCAAAAAGCGGTAACATTCATTTCCACTCATAGGAGATGTTTTTCTAAACATATATGCTGTACTACTATGGATGCAAACAGTTCAAAGATTACAATCAGGAAAAGGAGAACACAAGCAATGAGAGAAAGGTCAGTGATGGACACTGTTCTGTAAACATTTTTAACTTAATTCAATTTTTTAATTCAATTTTTTTCTTCCCAATCAATAATTTATTTATAATTATTTCTTATCAATAATTATTTCTCATTCATTCTGCAACATAATTGCCACAAGTTTATCTTAAGATGATTTACAGAGGGCTAGCCATTGCCACAGTGATTAAGGAAGATGGGTAGATCTCACATGGTCAACCATGCAGTTCGAGATCCAATGGCTTGAAAAACACACAGGGTACATGTGCATGCATGCCCAAAATCCCAAGAAAAGGGAGAAATGGAGGAGAACGGATTGTAACAACTGCTTTCTCACATTCCTTCTCTCTTGCTCTCTCCAATAAGCACATGCATCCCCTGGTAAATACATACATACATACATACATACATACATAATAAACAAAAAAAATGCTGTTATCACCCATTAAACTTAAAGAACAGAAGTTTAACTACCTATGATTTTGGTTTTCATTTGAGAGACTCCTTAAGTTTACAAAAGTGATACTATCCAGGTACTACAATTACTACCTTTAATTTTGATTTAAAAGTCAGAGCCAGCAGCTGGCATGGAGATAAAGGCACTAGATCCCACATGTCTGCCTGTGTGGTTTGAATCCCAGACCAGGTGGATTGAAAAATCACACCTGGTATATCCAAGCACATGCCCAAAATCCTGAAAGGAGAAGGGTCGTGTGGTCATCCTTCCCCAACCCAGGAGTGGGGGGTGATTTCCTGCTTTCCTTATATCTCTCTCTCTCTTTCTTTCTTTGGTAAGTACACACACCCTATAGCACCACTCCCCCCAAAAGAAAAAAAGAAAGAGAGAGAGAGAGAGAGAGAGAGAGAGAGAGAGAAAGAAAGAAAGAAAGAAAGAAAGAAAGAAAGAAAGAAAGAAAGAAAGATAGATAGATAGATAGATAGATGGATGGAAGGAAGGAAGGATGGAAGGAAGGAAGGGGAAGGGGGAGGGGAAGGGGAAAGGGAAAGGGAAAGGGAAAGGGAAGGAAAGGGAAGGAAAGGAAAGGAGGCAAGTGAAATTACAAATATTTCCATGTTTGGAAAGGAAAGGAAAGGAAAGGAAAGGAGGCAAGTGAAATTATAATTAGTTCCATGTTTAAAAAAAAAGAAAGAGGAAAAAACACACCATAGATGATAGTATGATCATATGAAGGTGAATTCAAGAAATGCTCATCAGCAGGATATAGTAAATTTTGCATTAATAATAAAGCAGAAATGCTAGCAACGTTGTTACTAAAACATTGAAAGAGAAATATTAATTAAGAAATACCTAATCACTTCTAGTTTGCTTAAACGAGTGTTTAACAATTATCAAAATCTTCATAAAAATAGTGGATGTTCCTAGCCTAATAGACACCACATCGAAAAAACAATAAAAACTCACTTTAAATGGCAAAAGACCCTCAAGTGCCAAAGTCAATAGCGAGAATATAATGTCTCATTAGTGCAGACATAGAAGAAATATAAGAGAACAGACTGAGTCTTTACCAAAAAATTTTATACTGATTAGGAGTTTGACATTTAAGATTTATAACTTCAAAGCAGGATTAGCACAAAAGATTTCTACCTTGTTAAAATAGCCAGTTAGTCAAGACTTTTCATAACTAGGAATACAGGTATTATATACCCTAATCTTCCTTCCCTTGGGACTCAGAAATGTAAATGCCAGATGTGCATGACAAATAAAGGATAAAACACAAAGATTTATATTACAATCTCAAATATCTGTTAAATTGAATGAATGAGTGAGAGAATGCTTGCAATTATTGTGGAAGGCCTCCAGATTCTACTTCGCTACAATAGTTCATCAGTGTATCCTTATGGAAATGTAACAGATGGCACAGAAACGCACAAATCACTTTGTACAAGGAGAGCCTCAAAACCACTTCTACACCCCATTTAACTAAACACATGCAGAGTAACGCAGCTACAGCCTTCAACCTTGTTGAGTACGAAAAACTTAGTTTTTAAAAGTTTTCATATGCTTTCTATTTCTTTTTCCCCGATGGTGGAAAGAAGTGTTGCTTCTCCAAAATTAGAAAAGAGATATATCAAGATTTGCTTGTATTCTCTGAGAAGATTAATAATTCACCTCTCCAAGAAAATATTAGGAGCTGACTCGGTGGTGCTCAAGAGAAACTTGATCCCATGCAACAACCTTGGATTGAGTACCCAGCTAGCTGGCCTGAAACATGCTGGCCACACAGTCTAGTGTTCAAGATCCCATGAACCAAAGGATTGGAGGAAGGTCATTATGCTGTGACCAGACTCTGCGGAGGTCCTCATTGCTCGCTTGTGCACCCTCTCTCTCTCTGTCTCTCTCTCTTTCTCTCTCTCAGAAACATGTACACGTACTGTATTATAAATTAAAAAATTAAAAAATAGAGAACATATTCAAAAGTTATTAAAGTATGCATACAATTCTGCTATCATACAGGGGTAAATACTATTAAAGTTTCAGACTATTCTGTGGTATCAGTGCATTATATTTTGGCTTTGCCCTGTAAGGCAAGATATAAAAGAGCACAACAGGAATGGAAGTTTCATGGAGGCCTCTGCTAAATGTTCTCTGCAAACACTAGAAACAGGATTCCATTTGTAATATTATAAAATATTTCTATCTCATTACCAATGATAAGATATTTTATTCAACCAGCAAGGGTTCCAGAGCACTGTCCTCAGAGGTCATCTAAATGCATACTTTCTCAAGGTCTTCAATTTACTAATCATCTAGATTAATAAAATAAAAAAAGTAAGGAAAAACAAAACTGAATGGACCTGCTATATAACCAAAGCAAAGGAGAATCTAGCAAATAAAAGCATATGGACAAGGATAGGTCATATGGAATGATGAAGTCAGTCAGAGCTCCTGGGTTGAATAAATACAAGGTTAAGTTCACATATTTATTTTTCTCAAGATTCTAAATTTGCTTTGAATAAACACACGCATCCTTACTCCTCTTAATTTCAGTTTATATTATTATTTTTTCCACTCTTTAAAATCATAAGTCTGCCAACTTTGAAGCAGTACTAAAATGATGCCCCTGGGGTTATTCCTACAGTATTTGCTATGCTACTGAACGAAGATACACAATGTGGTGAAACATGGTTAACCTCCACCGAACCCCCCAAGAAAAGGACTGGAATTACTAATGCATCATTATGATCAAGATATGTTATGTAATCACAGGTCCCACCACAGTGGCCCCACCACCGCTAAGACACTGTGTTCTGTAGGTTGGGACCAAATGGGAAGTCCAGATTCAATTCTTGGTCCAACCTAAAGGCTGGATGCAGTGGCATCTGCCTGTAATCCCTGCAGTTTGGGAGTGTGATGCAGGAGAACTCTGAGCTCAAGACCTACCTGGACAATACTGCAAGACCCTGTCTAGAGGGGAGCCAAGTATGGTGGTGTGCATCTGTAATCCCAGCTAGGAGGCCAAGGCAGGAGAATTGCAACAAAAAATAAAAATACATTTTAAATAGTAATCATAACCATAAAGCAAAAAGTTTGGCTTGGGTTTGCAACTAGTTACAGCATATTTGTGTAATGATCCAGGCTAGTAGCGATAAATGCAATAGGATTATAAGTCTCTGTTTTTTTTTAACATAATCAAACATAGTTGACAATTGAAAAAAATCCACTGCTTGTAATTTGTACTCTCCTGTCACCTCTTTTGAACTCCTGAGACTATGCAAAGGTCATCCCACAGTACTGAGCAAATGAAAGTACTCCTGTGTTCTTAAAGAGACAGCAAGGGTGAGGGTTCACGTTAGACACTTCAATCTTCAACGTAAAATCACATAACAGTTTTCCTTTAGTGGCAGAATCATAATTTCAATAATTAAACTCAAATACTGTGGATGATCTTACTATTTTCCATTAACTTCTACTATAACTTTGGAATGTGTTTTACACATTGACTATTCCCATATAAGATAGAAGAATTTCAACTTAAAATTTAAAAAGTTAAAATCAAGTATTTCATACTGCTAAACTTTATTTCTTAGACTTATTAAGTTGTGTCTTTTGGGGGAAGAAATAATAACTTCCATTTATATTTTTCCCCTTTACACTACCGAAACTACATAGAAAAACAAAAAGAGGGAGAGAGAGATTGGTAACTTCTAGAAGATAAGCTCTACAATGGTCCTGAAGTAACTCAATGAATCCTTATAATTGATATTTCACAAGAAAAGCTAATTTCTTCCCATCCATAAAAAAGGCAGTAGATTTATGCACAAAATAAACATAGTTGAGTTACCTAAATTTATACAATAACCTATTTAGCCTATACTGTATTTTATATCTGCTGTCGATTCAATATTTATCTCCTATATTCTAATTCCATTCATCAAATTAATATGTAATATTAAGATATTTCCACTATTTACTGAAGTTAACAGAATATCATCTGCAAACGAGGACCAGCATCGATCCCACATTATAACACTAATTTTAAGGGGAAAATCGATGTCTACAAATAATTGATTGGAGCTACAAAGATCAAGATTGCCTATAACAATACTTGGTACCAGACTTAAAAATTAAGAGGACCTTTGAGACCAAGCTCCAAAATAGGTAAGAGCTGAGCAATTCTCAACTTGCCAAGTTGAGTCTATGTGATACACCTGGATCTGCAGAGAACATTAGGACTTATGCAATAGGGCTGCTAAAGTCAGTCATAACATGTAAGCCGTTTTTTGGTGTTTTTTTTTTTTTTTTTTGAGGGGGAAGTTGTTTGTTATAGGGCACGTGTGCTTGCCAGAAAGACAAGAGAGAGACAGAGAGACAGAAAGCGAGAAACCAACCCAAGGGGGGATGGCCATGCCGCAATCCCTTCTTCTTCATTCTCCTCTAGGAATTTTGGGCACAAACACACACACACACACACACACACACACACACACACACCCGGTGTGAGTTTAAGCTACCAGGTCCAAGAATGGAACTGTGGTCAACTACATGAGATTCCAGCAACATAGCCATTAATCTAACTGCTGGTCCCCAGAGCATGTAAGCTCTTTAAGAACAGAGCTTGTGGGGAAACGGCAGTTAGCATAATGGCTATGTCCCTGGACTCCCACATAGTCGACCGCGGTTCGCGTCCCGGACTTAGTGGCTTAAAACTCACGCCGGGCACGTGTGCGTGCGTGCCCAAGATCCCAAGAGGAGAATGAAGGAGAAGGGATTGCGGCGTGACCATCCCCCCTGGGGGGTGATTTCTCGCTTTCTGTCTCTATGTCTCTCTCTGTCTGTCTGGCAAGCGCACATGCCCTATAACAAAAACCTCTCAAAAAAAAATAAAATAAAAAAGAACAGAGCTTGTGTCCTCCTCACTGTGCTATCTCCAGACTTTACACAGTGCTCAACACAGAATATGCTCAAAAATTATTGAGTAAAAATTTGAATTAATAGGAACTTTTCTTGCCATCAGTAAACATACTGAAAAATGTAACACTATGAAACTTGGTACTTAAAAATGACTTCTTTTGGACCAGCAGGTGGCACAGTGGTTGGGGCACCGTATCTCACATGATTGACTCCATGGTTTGAGTCTCAAACTCAACAGTTGGAAAGAAAAACATGTCAAGTGTGCGTGTGTGGGCGTAAAGTACTAAGAGGAGACTGGAGGAGAAGAGATTGTGGCATGGCCAACCCTCGGGGCAGTGATTAGGCCAGTCCAATACACTTGTTATTACTCCTTAGTTTAATAAAGAAATCACATATGGCCACAGAGTGCTATGCATTTGAAATTGTTAATAGTAATTATTGCAATAGTTACACCCTGCTATTATATTTACAGAAACAAAATTAAAATAATAATAATAATGAGATGCCTTGAATAATTCTGATCACCTTTAAAATAAAAAATTGTATTACTAGCAATTAAGAAAGAGATCAGAACAGATGGTAGGATGTGTATTTGAGAAGCATAGGAGAAGTTATTGCCCATAGAAAACAAAGGAGGAGAGAAGGAAGATAAAAAGAAGAGTGATCACACCGAGATCAAAAAGAGGTGGGGAAAAATGGGAGAAAATTGGGCTGGCCCAGTGGTGTGGAGGCTAAGAGAGCCAGATCCCACATGGTTGATTGTGTAAGTGAAACCCCAGACCTGGGAGCGTGGAAAATATACCAGGTGTGTGCACATGCATGCCCACAATCCCAACAGGAGGAAGAAATGAAGGAGAAGGCATGAACATGACCCATGGGAGTGCTTTATTCCTCTCCTCCTCTCTCTGTCTCTCTCTGGCAAACACATGCAACTATGGAAAAATCTTTAAAAAGAGGAAAAAACTGGAGAATGAAAAGAGTATGGTAATGGACACTTTGAGATGAAGAAAAGCTCTCGTTAGATGATATCCTTTTAGGTAAAGCAGTGTCAATGTCTTTGGTCCAGCCCTTCACCTATTTTTATGAATAATACTTTTCTGGAAACACAGCCACACACGGGGACCAGCAGTTGGCATAATGGCTATGTTGCTGGACTCTCATGTAGTCGACCGTGGTTCGAGTCCCAGACCCGGCAGCTTAAACTCACACCAGGCGCATATGTGTGTGTGCCCAAGATCCGAAGAGGAGAATGGAGGAGAAGGGATTACAGTGTAGCCATCCCCCCTGGGGGATGATTTCTCACTTTCTGTCTACCCTATAGAAAAAACCTCTCCAAAGAAAAGAAAAAAAAATAAGAAAAGAAACACAGCCGCACAGATCATATGTTTTCTATGACCACTTCTGCACTCCAACAGTGTGACAGAGACCACGTGGCCTGCAGAGCCCAAGATGTCTATTATCTGCCTCTTCACAGAAAAAGCTTGCTGACTACTGTCCACGTGCCACGGGTACTATTCTATACCATTAACACAGACACTGAAGGCACCAATGAATACCAAGCGCCTACTACACAAATGCACACAAAGTCATCTGCTTGGGTTTAACTCCTAGATTTTCATCTGCCAGAAAGCTGAACTCAAGCAGGTCATTACCATTTTCAGTTCCTCAGGCTACGAATGTCTAGATTGGGAATTTTATCATTTATCTCACTGGGTTGATACATGATTAAGTGTGTCATAAAGCTCTTAGAGCACTATCTGGCACATGGTAAGCACTCTGTGTTGGCTACTGTTACATTTAGTATATGCACTACAGTTATTAGTGGAATAAGGGCTGAATTAATGAATAAATCAATACATTCAAGAGAAAAATTCTGACTAGTAATAACTCTACTAGTAAATTCTGAGGTAGTAATTTATTGAAAAACAATGGTAGCACTTTATGGTGAGAAGCTAATGGATAAAGAAGAGATATGGGGGCTAGCAGGAGGTGTAGAGGTTCAAAAAGAAGAGATATGGGGGCTAGCAGGAGGTGTAGTGGTTAAGGCACTGGACTCCTACGTGGCCAACTGCAGTTCGAGTCCCAGACCCAGAGGCTTGAAACATGCCAGGAGTGTGTGTGTGTGTGTGTGTGTGTGCATGCGTGTATGCCCAAAATCCCAAGAGGAGAAGGGATGCAGCATGGCCATCCTCCTGAGGAAGGGTGATTTCTCACTTTCTGTCTCTCTCTCTCTTCAGCAAGAATATATGCCCTATAGCAAAATCTCTCAAAAAATAAATAAATAAAAAGAGATATAACTTAATTTAATTAAGAAATATAAGTAGACATGGATTAAACACAAAGATTAAGTCATTTCCCCTCATCTGTGTGTAACCTGAGAAATAAAACTCAGGGATTATAAAAAATCTCATAATCCTTGAATTATAATATCCAGAATGATAAAAGGCCTGACTTAATAGAAATGGGCCACCTTTGTGAGAATGGGAACAGCAGAGTTGGTCTCTAGCCTCATCTCAAACATCGTATAGTTTATTCTGTGCCACTAATAAAAACGTGTTATACATTTCATTCATCTTTTTTTCTGAGAGAGATTTTTGCTACAGGGTGCATACACTCGCTAGAGAGACAGAAAGTGAGAAATCACCCTCTGAGTCGATGGCCATGCCACAATCCCTTCTCCTCTTGGGATTTTGAACATGTACACACATGTGTGCAGTGTGAGTTTCAAGTCAATGGATTTGGGATTCCAACCACGGTTGACTATGTGGAAGTCCAGCACTCCAACCACTACACCACCTGCTGGCCCCATCCTTAATCTTGTAGTCTCTAGAATATTTCTGTGCAATGAAAACATACCTTTACTACCAGTCTTATTTACCGAAACTACAGCTTATACATAACTGTTTTGCTCAATGGACCTGAACCAAGCATGCAAATTGCTCATCAGATCTTTGGCTCAATGTTCACTTAAATGTGCTCAAAGCATAAGTTCTGTGAAACAATAAACACAGAAAAGGACACAATGGCGTCAATTTGGTAGTTCAATAAAATTGTGATAAACGTCAGTATTACAGAATTCTTATGTTTAATGACCAACCTAATCATTACCAGAACAGATGCCTCCGAAATCATCCTCACTGAAATTCAGATATACTAAAGGCTAGCATTTTCCCAGCTGAAGTAATCTGCTGGGTCTTTGATTATATACATTTAAATTTAAAAATACACAGGACGAGGTCAGACAGCAGACAGCAGTAGAACGTGACACTCTACAAGGATAGCCTGACACAGGTAGATTGGTGGTTCATGTCCAGAGGCTTCCCCAGGTACACGAGGTACACATTGCTCTGGATCAAGGCTGGCTGGAACAGGGAGTGGACTGCAGTGTCGAAAATCCATAGGAGTCAATGTATCTCTCTCTCATTTATGGAATAATTGTTTTTAAAAAAAGACAAAAAATTGCATGTGATATGATACTTACCCATGTAATCACCACCAGCAAATCCCTAAATGCTAAATTCATGACAACTACTTAGACATTGCTATGGGTTAATACCTCACAAATATTTGTGTATTGAGATTTACTTGTGATAGGATTAAGAAAACAGAAACTTAATAATGTTGAAAGGTGGGGTATGAGGAAATTAGGAGTAAGGTTATTAGGGTGAGAACTCGACTCCTGGTAGGTGTATAAGGAGAGGGCATAAAACAGAGACTAATGGGCACAGACAATCTGCTCTGCTCCTGTGCTCATGGTATGCTGCATCAGAACTCTGAAATGCCCACCAGATGTTGGCCCTGGACCTTGAATCTTTAAACCATGAGTTAAATAAACTTTTTATAACTCACTCAGTTTGGGGGTATTTTCTGTTATTAGCGACAGGACAGACCAACAGAAATACCAAGGAAGCCTTATTTAGCTATCAGATTTTGCCACTGGATTGGTATACCAAAGAGCTGACACTGGGGACCAGCAGGTGGTGTGTTGGTTAAGGTACTGAACTCCCACAAGGCCAACCACAGTTCGAGTCCCAGACCTAGCAGCTTGAAAATTACACATGTGTGTGCACATGTGCACCTAAAATCCTGAGAAGAAAATGGAGAAGGGTATTGCATGGCCATACCCCCTGAAGGGTGATTTCTCACTTCCCTTTTTTCTGTCTCTCTTGTCTCTGGCAAGTACATGTACCCTATGACAAAAACCTAAAAAATAAAAATTAAAAATAAAGGTAAGAAAAAGCTGACATTGCTCAGTTCTACTGAACATGTTTAAAATAGAGTATTTCCTTGCAACGATCCCTCTCATCAACATGAACAAGTGTTTTACCCTGTGGTTTCACCCCCATTCAGTGTGTTCCAACAATCACCAGCAAACTCAGCCATACAAAGAATGTAGACCCAACTTTCTCTCAACCAACATTTGTCTCCTAGTGAGATGAAAAAGAACATGTTACACCTTCTCACTAATCTTTTCTGCTCCCCAAACTGATGTTCTAAAACCAAAGATCTCAATTCTATTTCAGCTCATGAAAGCTACATGTACCTCCTTTTAATCTATAAGGTCTACCTAATTTGCAAAATATTTTATAACTTCAGCCTCACCAGAAATGAATCAGAATATACTACCCAAACATGGTATGACCTTCACAATGGTTACCGAAGAACCAAAAAAGAGAGAAATCAAGAAAAAGAATTCCTCACACTATAGATAAGCACCTGATACTGACATAATCTGATCATCGGTCCATAATTTAATTTACAAAATCATCACTGTTCTATAGAAAAAGCAGGAAACAGGTGTGAACTCTTATTAAAATGAAGATATGTTTTAAGAAGCCAGAGTTCTGGTAACCTGATATGCTGATCAACATAACATTATTCCAGGTAACTGAAATAGCCATTTTAGGACCTCTTGACCCTGAGAGTCTGGCAACTCACACAGCACACGGTGATCTTCAAACAGGGCATCCATATGTTTTTCACTTATCGCCTAGTTCTGGTTAAGAACAAATTTACTGGAATAGGAAGACACACACACACACACACAAGTTTAAACAAATCTAAATCTGAAGGCAATATTCACTCCCAAATACCTAGCACATTAACAGAAATATCAGACATCAATTAACTGTACTTTTATCTCTCCATCTTTCTACCTGTCTACCTACCTACCAAGGTATTTATTTTAATCACCAGATTAAATGGGATCTACAAAATACATAGTCCAAGACCTGCTTACAAAAAAATCACCAAAATTTCCTGATGTATAAAACACATTAAAAATCTCTATAACTGTGGGACTATCACATGGCATAAAGATTACATTGCTGGACTCCCATGTAGTTGACTGCGGTTCGAGTTCAGGACCTGGAAGCTTAAAACTCATGCCAGATGTGTGTGCATGTGTGCCCAAAATCCCAGGAGAATGGAGGAGAAGGGATGATGGTGTGGCTATCCCCCCTAGGGGGTGATTTTTCCCTTTCTGTCTCTCTGAAGAGTATATACGCCCTATAGCAAAAATCTCTTTAAAAAAATCTCTAAAACTGTAAGCTGCCTTGAACCCTTTCCTTAGACACTAAAACTAAGTTTCATACTTTTTTTTTGAGAGGTTTTTGCTATAGGGCATGTGCACTCACCAGAAAGACAGAGAGAGACAGAGAGACAGAAAGCAAGAAATCACCCCCCAAGGGGGATGGCCACACCACAATCCCTTCTCATCCATTCTCCTCTTGGGATCTTGGGCACGCATGCACATGCACCCAGCATGAGTGTAAGCCACCGGGTCTGGGACTTGAACCACGGTCAACTACATGGTAGTCCAGCGACACAGCCATTATACCAACCGCTGGTCCCCAAGTTTCATACCTTTTACCAACTAAACAGTGTAAAAAGGAACTGGAAAAAAGGAAATCTTCCAAGTAGTCTTCCATCTGAAATTAATCTAAAAAATATCTAATTAATAGTCTTAGGCATAAGTTAAAGTTAAAATTTCAATTTTGTTCAAATTATACAATGCAATAGCTTTCAAATTTTGTATGTGTTTTAGCTTAACAGCCCACTTTTCGCCCTTTGATTTGTACACTTCACAAATGTTCACATCCACAGAGGTTATAAAAATTGTTGACCAAATGGACTTTTTCATTTTTAAGTTTTTTGCTATAGGGCACATGCACTTGCCAGAGAGTGACAGAGAGAGAGAAGGAAAGTGAGACATCATCTCCCGGGGGGATATCCCAGCTGCAATCCCCTCTGCTCCAATCTCCTCTCAGGATTTTGGGCACGCATGCACATGAGTACAGTGTGTTTTTCAAGCTACTGGGTCCAGAACTCTAACTGCATAGTCAGCCTCCTGGGATCCAGCCACCTTAACTACCACTCCACCTGTTGGGCACATAAGGGCTTTTTCAAAGGTAAAAGGGATAGCAGCCTGAAGGCCTTACTCTTGATTTCCCATCACAATACAAAGAGTCTATCGCAGCCTCTCAGTGCTCCACTACACTTTTTCATAGCCTCTCTCTCTTTACATTAAAAACAAAAACAATCCAAGCTCAAACTTACCCTATTTTATTGCCTTCACTTGTAAAAAAAGTAACACAAGACAGCACACTGCAAGTTCACAGTTTCTGTTATGAGAATCAGAAAAATTCTAATCCATCTTTCTTTACAACAGATTTCTTTATTAACAGATCATCTTCTTTGAATGGTCAAGGTTCCAAAAAGTCAAGAATTATCCTAGAAGTATATGTGAAAGAGCTTAACATGTCAAGAACCTAAAGCAAGAAGTAACTGACCATTTCAACAGCCGACACTTCAGATACTATTAGCCCTGTGCACCCACTGACCACGTATATCAAATGGCTAGCTAGTGTATGTCAGCCATGAGACATTCTCAAGTCTTATTCCCTGCAGAAAAACTAAAGAAATGAGCAACTTCGGTCAGCTCAAAAATCTACATCATTTCATACTATGTAAAAAATAGACTCCTACCCTCAAAATGAGATTTAAAAAAAAAAAAAATTCCAAAGGAATGCATCCACTCACCAAAGAGAGACATGGAGACATGGAGAAAGAGAGAGACAAAGCAACCTCCCCATGAGGCATGGTCACACCACGATCCTGTCTCCTCCATTACTCCATTCTGTCAGGATTTGGGGCATACACATACACATGCTTCTAGCTGCCAGGTCTGGAATTTGAACTACGTGGCTGGTCATATGGGATCCAGCTCCTGTAACCCTTAGCCTAAAGGGCAAGACTTCTAAGAGATTTCTTAAGGTGCAGCTTTCAGTACGAAAGGTTTCCTACAGTTCACATCGATGATTACTTTGCCTATTTCTGATACCTGCAAGGAAAAAAAAATCACTAACATAATCTTCTAACAGCATAATAAAATAAAATAAATTCAGACCAAAAAAATGTGCCTAATCAGATTATTTGTTTTTGCTAGCAATATAAGCCATGTCAAATTTACTCTTTCATTTACTGTAATTACTAAGCAATTATATGCCAATCACTGCACTAGGTACTAGAAATAAAAATGATGAGAAAGATCCTGTGGCATTATGCCATACAAATAATTATCTAATAATTAGTGCTGGAAAATTGATTGCTAAATAATTTTTCAAACTTTCAGGTTAATATTAGTACTGTTATAATGTAAAGTCTTAAGTTGACTAACTTAAATATAGCTAAATTTAGAATACAGAGTTTTCATTGTAATCAATCATATTGGGCAAGAAAGAACCTTCACACAATACCATTGGGATGGTTTATTCCCTCTATTTAACGCTACCTCTATGTAATACGTGAGCTTATCCAGGATAATGGGTTTGTATCCTAAGGTACAAGATACTGAAAGTACTGAAGAGTTCAGTGATGGTAAGAGAGTCAGGACTAACACAGCAAGACACAATATATCAAGAATCAAGCTCTTCAGGAGGTAGACAGTGGTCTAAAACTTATACTGATATCTCAGCAGACACATTGCTTTGACAAAATTCTCAAGATGGAAGAAGAGCAGGGCTCGAAACAGAAAAGGTTATTTAATATTACTTTCCAGCCTAGAGTTAATCCTATAAAACCCAAAGAAGAATGTGATAGGAAGTTAATAAAGCCTGTTTCTCACACAAAATCTCCAGAAGTAGGAATTCTGTGAAACTATCCAACATGTAACTACATTTTTCAGCAACCCTACTTGGCAGCATGTTTTCTTTTTTAATTTGGCAAATCTGATCATCCCACAGACATCTTATTATTGGATGCTGCAGCAAATAAGGCCTGTGCATGCTTTCTGCTGTCACTGGAGTCTGTGAACGAGAACTTGCTGAGTATCTGAGATTCATATCCACATGGTGGTTCTGAACTACAGTAGAGGATTCTGTCCTTGGGGGTCTGTGCTATGGAAATCACATACATAAACAGATTAACAGAAAAGCAATAATTAATTCTGCTGATAATTCAATAATTGACTCACCTTATTATGAATTCCACTTTTTGGTGTTTCTGTGAGGTTCCAAGGTACTTAAAAGTCCATCCCAATGAGAGTAAGAAAGCAAAGAACTATAAATGCTAATTAAGATTACCTTTGCTCCAAAGATGACGAAAACATTTGTCCAGAGGCTGATTTAGAATTACAAGGCAGTACTTCAAATGCCCTATAGAAAAAAAATAAATAAATAAGTGAATAAATAAATAAATGATCTGACTCTTTTGTTCTCATTCTTTGGTTCCATTAGGTAATCAGAAAAGTCATGATGTATTTCTTCTATCTTTTTCTGTGCAAAAATGCATCATGACTTGTCCCACGACCCAAGAGAAATGCATCCCACTAGTCTATACTTTCAACCTTCACAAGGCTAAAATTCATGTATATTTTAGTTATCGTATCTTAATCTTAAGAGATGTAATTTATCTGGGACCAGCAGTTAGCATAATGGCTACGTCACTGAACTCCCATGTAGCCAACCGCGGTGCAAGTCCTGGAGCCAGTGGCTTAAACCCACGCCGGGCGCATTTGTGTGCGTGCCCAAGATCCTGAGAGGAGAATGGAGGAGAAGAGATTGTGGTGTGGCTATCCCCCCTGAGGGAGTGATTTCTTGCTTTCTATCTCTCTGTTGTTCTGGCGAGCACACATGTCATATCCAAAAAAAAAAAAGAGAGAGAGAGAGATGTAATATATCACAGCCGGTAGGTGAGATGGTCATTAAGGGCACTGGACTCCCACAGAGCCAACTGTGGTTCAAGTCCCAGACCTGGTGGCTTGCTTTCTCACTCTCTCTCTCTCTCACTCACTTTCACTCTGTCTCACTCTCTCTCTCTTCCCCTCTCTTTCCCCTCTCTGTCCAAATTAAAATAAATAAAGTTAAATTTAAAAAAGATATATTAACAGGACCTGCTTTATTCAGTATGTATGTCACGTTCTTATACTGCTGAGAAACTTATCATACAAATATAGTAAAATTCATTTGTCAGGGGTTGAGAAACAGAATGCTCGTGTTAATTTATTATCATCCTTCTGATATATTGACCACTTTGATACAACTACCCTTCCTTTGGGCTGGTTTTATATCATCCTGACATAATCCACAAAGAGGTTTGGTCTGGTGGGTGTATATTTTCACATTCATTCTCATTCATTCATATTCTCTTTTTCTCCATCTTTCTTTCCCTCCCCTCTATCCTATCTTGAATTTCCTAATTAAAAAGTCGTATGTTTTCATAAAATTCTACTTGGGTCTTTTTATGACTATTTTATTTCATGTTTTTAAGCAAAATTCTGAAGAGATGGAGAAAAGTTACTTTTCCAACAATCATTCTATGCCTTTTATAATGTATTTTAAATAGAACAAAGCAAAACACAATCAGGTTGTTGAAAATCTGTCATTCAGTTCAGTCCAAGCATTCTCCATGTCATTTACGGAAAAGAAATGTTTGTTTAGTGATAAGAAAAATTAATTGTTTTTTTAAGCAATCTCACTGTTAGAAATGGAGCAAGATAAGGAAATGAAAAGGATATGCCATCATCCACCACAAACATTATTAAGTGCCGATTATATACAGCCACTAGAAAAACAAAGAGAAATAAGATTACAGGCTATCTGTGAGATAAGACATTTATAATAAAGACAAACAACACAATACAATGCAAGTATATGAGGGATGTCAGAGAAATAGATAAAGGGATAGGGTACGAGTTAAAAGGCTGGGATGTCAGGAAGGCCTAGTGTCATCCTAGGAATCTATGTGAAATGTAGATTGAACTTGATCTTTCACAGAAAAGGAAGCTGGCAAGAATAAAAGAAAGGGCATTCCAGACAAAACAACCCACGGGCAGCTGCTATCCTTAGCCATTAGGGTTACTACAATTAGAAGTTTAAGAAGCAATGCCTCCATGATGTGAATCTAGGACATTAACACTAACATACATTTTAACCCATGTTTAAGATGACAGAGACATTTAGGTTGAAATATCCAGGAGCATTAAGATTAATGCAAAAATGAGTAGTAAAAGCAATTGATATATATCTGGGATCCATCCACATAGAGATAAGTTACAGATAAAAGAAAGTAGAGAGCCACAGAGATACTGCAAAGAAAGGGCAGAAAGAGGCACCAACAAAGGATGAAGGCAAAATCATTGTGTTTTGCTCATCATTACAGAGCAGGAGGAGGTTCACAAAGGAAATGCAGCAGGAAAAAACAGGAAGGTAAAAGAACTAAGGGTATTTCCAAGAATGTGCTGTCAATAACACAGCACGCTACAAAGATGGCAAGGAGACTAAACAAAGAGAAGAGGCCATTGGAGGAAGGAAAAAAACCTCAAAGAAAAATCTAAAAATTCACAGAGAGACTCGAGACAGTAAAGAGACCAAGAAGTTAGCAAACTGTGAGATTAAGGACTAGACATCTCTTCTTAAAATATAAAAAGTGAACTATGGGGACCAAGAAAAAGGCAGCAGAGCCAGAAGAAAATGGTTTAAATACAGAAAGAATCATGTATTCTAAATAGAGGAGAATGGGGAGGAGGCAAAGGTAAGAAGGAAAGAAATCCACTTATTCCTTCGGCAGGCATTTAAGCACAAAGTCCTCTTGTGCAGGCATTGCTCTACACAACATGGAACAAATGAAGCCCTATCATCAAGCATATATACTGCCAATTAAAGGGAGGTACTGAAGGGCCACTGCACGGTCTAATAGTTAAGGGAGCCAGATCCCACTTGGCTGACTATAGTTCAAATCCTATCCTCCAGTCTGGAAAACATTCTGGGCACACACAAGACCCAAATGCCAACAGAATGGAGAAATCAAAGACAAAAGATGGTGGTGTGGCCATGCCCAATTGGGGGGATGCTTTCTCTCTCGGTCTCTCTTTCTCTCTGGCTAGTGCATATGCCCTTAGGCAATGAAAAAACCAAAATGATCCTAGGATCAAGACACATGAAGATATATCATAGAGCCACGCCAAACTGGAGAAGGCCTGTTTATTTGGAAAAAAAGAGAGAGAGTATAATATGGAATTAGAGTAGAATAAAGGAAATTTCTTTTTAGAGGTTTTTGCTATAGGGTACATGCGCTTGCCAGACAGAGAGAGAGAGAGACAGACAGAAAGTGAGAAATCACCCCCCGGGGGGATGGCCACACCACAATCCCTTCTCCTCCATTCTCCTCTCAGGATCTTGGGCACGCACGCACACGCACTTGGCATGAGTTTTAAGCAACCGGGTACAGGACGCGAACCGCCATCGACTACATGGGAGTCCAGCGACATAGCCATTATGCTAACTGCTGGTCCCAATAAAGGAAATTTTAAAACAGTTGAAGAAACAGATTATAGAATCTGATAATCCACAACCTTAAAATATAAATTCAGATGGGGTTAACTAACAAGTGTATGACATCGGATTTAATTTTATAACTTTTCTACAGACATTAGAAAGTAGGAATAAGCATAAATGAACAGGACGGTGATGGTGGCTAGTTACAAGAATTAGCAAATTCACCTGTCAAGAGGTAAAGGGAATCGAGTATGCTCATCAGGGCAGCTTTAGCATGAGTGACTGTGGCAGAGACCAGAATCTGGAGGGCCTGTGAGTGTTTTGCTTTCTGCTTTTAATTGTTTTATTGAGCACATTTCTGTCCAGGTTAAACAAACAAACAAACAAAAAACAAAACAAAACACACCTGCATATTCCAGATACCCTTGCAGCAAAATGTGGTCATCAGCTGCAGTGTCACAAACAGGGGCTCAGTGGCTGCTGAGTAGTGCTAGGGGCCAAGTGGTCAGCTCCAGGTTAGCACCCAGGTGTACCCGAACCCACTGAGTGCACCTGTGACCCTCGTAGCATCAAGACCCTGTCAAGGGTACATGGATATGTCTGTTTGCCTCTCTCACTTTCAGGAAATGAATAATTAAAACAAACCAAAAATTACATTCCTCCAAGGAGATGTGTATACGCACTTTTTATGTTATTTCTCAAAAACTGGAGGAGGCTTTTACTTCTTTCCTACCCCTATCCTGCCATCTGGCAAAGGGATGAAGTCAGGGAAATGAAGTTCCAAGCAGCCTCAATGGATCACAAGAACAAGGGCAACAAATGTCCTGAAGGAGCCTGGGACGCTGAGGACTTCATGAGTTCTCCACTGCAGCGCTTCTCTGCTTACCTCTCAACTTCTTTTATATGAATAGAAAATTAACTTCCTAATCTTGGTCTTCATTCTGGGAAGTTCTTCTGGAAGCATCAGGCCCTACCATGACTTCAGGAGACAAAACTGAAAACCTAGCCCCTGCCACAACTTTATGAGAATTCAACAAAAAGTAGTGAGGCTGCAAATTAGTTTCTTCCCCTTCCCCCCTTCCTCCCTGCCTCCCTTTCTTCATTCCCAGTGGCCTCAAATCAATCAGGGGAGTTGGTGAAACATGAGAATTCCCAGACTTTACCCTAGATCTATCAAAGCATGGGGCACAGAGACCTGTATGTCATAGCAGGCTATTTTGACACGGGTGATCCATATGCGTCACTCTGGGAAACACCACTTTGTTGTCCCTGTACTAGTTCCAAAAACCCAGTGGGGCCCAGGGTGCTTGTTTCATATGGTAAGATCTATTATCACCGCAAGCAGCTGCAAAGCTTAATACTGCTGGCTGACCCATTTATTCTTCCAAATAATATGTGCCAAGCACTCAACTAGGTGCTGAGGATCAACAAACAAACGAACAAAGAAAACCAAACACCACAGCTAAAAAAAATACACACACACACACAAATATTCCAAAACCTGAAAAATTTGAATCTAAAATATTTCTGGGCTTGAGCATTTCAGACAAGAGATATTCAATTCTGCATAAAATTTAAATATGATTGAATTGATAAATAGGGCAGAAGCGACAAATCTAAGCAGAAGAATTTAAGTATTTAAAGCACCGCCCTTTAAGAAGTGGGAGCAGTTGCAGGCTTTACATGGCATGGTGTGGATCTAAACAGAGTAATTTCCTTCTATAGAGCACAGTCTGAGAAGGGGAGAAATATTTGCAGTGGAGACATCTTATAAATACTACTTCAGCTTGGTGACTGTGGTCAACAGCAACAGCCATGAATCCTGTTGCTAGGATATACGTACCCTTGGTAGGATATAACAAAAATGGCATTCTTTCTCTGTGGTCTTCCTCCCAAAAACCTATAATCCCAGTCTACTTGGGAGAAAAGTATCAGATAAATTCCAGGAGGAAAGTATCCTAAAATATACCTTACCATCACTCCTCAAATCTGCCCACATTGTCAAAAACAAGGAAAGTCTGAGAAATTGTCACAGTCAAGAAGAACCTAAAGGGACATGACAACTAAATGTAATTAGAATCCTAGATAAGATACCTAAGGTCATTAGGGAAAAACTAAGGAAATTTGAATAAACTATGGAACTAATAAACCAATAACAATGTATCAATGTTGGTTTATTGATCATAACAAATGTAGTATACCAATTTCAGATGTCAGTATAGGGGAAATTACATACCTGGGGGCTATAGGAGAACTTTCTGGACTATCTTCTCAATTTTTCTATAAATCTAAAGCTTCCTTCTTTTTTTTTTTTTTTTAATTCACATTCTTAATTTTTTAAAGTTCTGGGGCAGGAGAGAAAAAAAAAAAAGAAAAAGAAAACTCCCACAAACTACTCAGTGATTACTTAATGGGACAAAATTGTTCATTCTACTGAAATAGAAATCTAGAAATGTGTTAGGAATTTAAAAATTAAGCCAAACAGGGCCAGCACATGGCACAGTGGTTATAACACTGGATTTCTACATGTTTGACCATGGTTTGAGTCCCAGACCCAGCAGTTTGAAACATACCAGGCCCATGTGTGTGCATGCTCAAAAAGCCCAAGAGGAGACTACAACACAGTCATCCAACCAAAGGTGGTGATTTCTCACTTTCTATCTTTTTGTCTCTGTCTCTCTGGTAAGCGCACATGCCTTATAGTCAAAACAAACAAACCAAAAAAACTCTCAAAAAAAATTAAACTAAGGAAAAACCTACTATGCTAGAAGACAAAGATAATTCTATTCCATCTTTGGAAACTGTATCTAGAGTTATTACCTTTTCTCTTTTTTTTTTTTTTTTAACTGCCAGAAGGTACATGTGTTCACCAGAGAGAGACAGAGAAAGAAGGAAAGAGAGAGAGAGAGAGAGAGAGAGAGAGAGAGAGAAACTGCCAGTGGGTTATGGTAATTCTGCAACCTCTTCTCCATTTCTCCATCCTGTCAGGATTTGAGTCATGTTTTTTTCTAGCTACTAGGGCTGGGATTCAAACCATAATTTGCTATGTGGTATCCAACTCCCTTAACTGCTAGAATATGGAATGGGTTCAAATGTCTTTCAGTTGAGAAAGTAAACCAAGAACAACAAAATAACAAATCTAAAAAAGAAAGAAAAGAGTAAAAACAATTTTTAAAAATTTCAGATCTCTGTAGTTATTCATTTTTGCTTCTTTTTTGCTATACAGTGCGCGTGCTCACCAGAGAGACAGAGGGAGATTGAGATGCACAGGAGATGGCCACACCACAATCCTTTCTCCTTCATTTTCCTCTTGGGATCTTGGGCACACACACACACACATGCCCAGTGTGAACTTTAAGCCACCAGGTCTGAGACTTGAACTGCAGTCCATTTAGGAGGGCAGCAAAGAAACCATTACACCATCTGCTAGGTTCCATATCTCTGTATTTAAATTATATAGAGAGACAGACCCTAGTCATATCTTAAATTAATGATCTCAAAAATGTAGTGATACCACTCAGGAGTAAAAGTTCAGATATTAAAAAGCGAGAGAAATGAAGACTAAATGCTATTTCATCTGCAGACATGTCTGAGGGCCTTGGATGTCCTTACAGCAGATGGTCATGGGTTGTCTATACGAAGGAGATGGACAAAGGAAAACTGTGAGCTCCACCACACAAAGGCAGCGGCGGCAGGCCCTCACTCGCTCCTTGAGCATAACTAGATGACTGGCAGTTTACCTGCACCAGTAACAACACAAAACTGCAGCTTAGTTTTCCATAAACTGATCATCTCAAAATCATTAAGTAACTTAAAAACATTCTTCGACACATACTGAAGATAATGCAAACTCTGTAAAAGTATAATCATACAAGTAAATGACAAAATTTCACTTCTTTCCTATAACTAGCTCTTAACAAGCTCCTAATATAATCTAGCCAGCTCAGACAAGAATAAGATGGAGGGAGGGAAAGAAGTAGGAATACGTTTTCTAATTAATTTTGGATTTATAGCAATTATCACAAATTATAAATTTTCCCTTAAGTATATAGAGCAATAGATTTGAACTTCTCCGTATTACAGAATCACGGATTTAAAAAAAAAAAAAAGGCACTCTCCTCTCCTCCCTTCATGATTCTGATTCAGTATGCCTGTAGTAGGGCCTGTGCATTCAGATTTTTCCAAAGCAACAAAGAAGAATCTCATGAGAAACCAAAGTTGAGAATCATTTGTGCGGTATTTTCAGATATTAGCTAATGACAATAGGAAATACACAGAAACAGCAATCTTATGCTAAAACACTGTTCTATTCATGTTGATCTCACTCATTTTAATCGTCATTTTTGGGAAAAATATATATATAAACATACAATAAATTATTTGTAAAGTTTTATAAACAAACATAAATGAGTTACTTTCTATGATAATCAATATGATATGAGATCAAAACAATAAAGGATTGAAACCCAGTATGCTAAATAAAAATACATTAAAGTAAAACACAATTTACAATAGAAAAAATATTACCGAAATGTCCTGGCAAGTTATCAAAGATTTATACATTCTGTTTAAGAAAGAAATGCTGTTGGAGTTAGCAGGTGATGTGGTGGTTAAGGCGCTTGATTCCTACATGGCTGACCACAGTGTGAGTCTGCAACCTGGAGGCTTGAAAGTCACACAAGTACATGTGTCCAAATACCCAAAATACTAAGAGTGGAATGGAGGAGAAGGGATTGCATGGCCAACCCCCTGTGTATGTGTGTGTGTGTGGGGGGAGTGATTTCTCATGTTTTCTGTCTCTCTCTGGTGAGTGCACATGCCCTATGGCAAAAAATAAAAAAGGAAGAAAAGAAAAGAAAAGAAAAGAAAAGACAAGAAAAGAAAGGAAAAGGAAAGAAAAAGGAAAACGAAAGAAAAGGAAAAGGAAAGAAAAAAAAGAAAAAGAACATGTACAGGAACTCAGATTAAATTAATATTTGTCAACATGCCAGTCATTACACATAACAGCTATTTTGTCAAAAGACCAAAGACCATTATTATTGCTCCCTCACCCCTAAAAAATATTTCAATTAAACAATAAAAACTCTAGGGAACTGAGTTTCATGTTTGTATTACACTAACTTCTGTATTTAAACACAAGATTTTTTTTTTCAAATGTGCACAGGGAAATCAAAACTGTCAAGTCAATTTGTTCTTTGAGGAAATAAATTGCATGTGGACAAACCAGAACTATTAAAAAGCCCTGAACAAATATTCCACACCAAAGGCTATTAAAATAAGTGAATTACTAATGGACTAAGAAGAATTGCTAAGTCATATATAATAAGTTGCTTCAGATAAAGTAAACAAAGAGTAGAAATAAATAGGTACTTCCTTAAGAAAAAACATCTTATTCACCCTCTCCAGAGAATGGCCATATGGTAAGCCTCAGTTATATCAACATGATAATAAATTGTGAACCCTCCCACCACAAAATATCCTGGTTTAGATAGTAAAGTATATGGTCACTCTACCCTGTATCATCTTCAGCTTCTACCCCAACCCTCTGCTTCAGTCCTCCGCAACTCACTTCAATGAGGTATTTCACATTCTAGAAATAATGCTTGTCAGGGTTATCAGCGACCTTCTATTACAAAATTCAATGGATAATTCTCGGTTCTCATCTCGCCCAACACATCTTAATAGCATGACAAGATACATTACTCCTTGAATTCGTTTTTCTTGACTCATGTTCATCCCTTGACTTCTTAGAAAAGACTTCTTGGCTCTTATCCCATGTGACTAACCATTCATTCTCAGTCTCTTTTGCTACTAATTTCTTATCTGTATAAAAAGCATTCAGTTTGTTGCCTTAATGTTGAATATCTCTAGCTTCTCTATGTAAGAGTGCTCTAGGTATCAAACCCTGGACCTTTTTCAAATATATGCCTACTCCCTAAGTAATTCCTTCCAGTCTTATTATCTCAAATAATATCTTCAGTGGTGACTTCCATATTCATGCCTCCAACATAGCATTTCTCCCTGCATGCCATAACTCTATGACTAGATCTCTATTCAACAACTCCATGTGGATACCTAACAGCCATCTCAAAAGTAACATGTCCAGAATCAAACTCCTGACCCTCTCGCCACCCAAATATGCTCCATCTACAGTCTTGCCCATCCCAGTACCACCTCCACCACTAACACTCTACTCCACACACATTTTTGCCCTGAGCTTTTTTAGTATGGCTCTCTATTTGGCCATCCTGCTTCCACACTTGCCTCCCTTACTGTCTCTACACAGGAGCCAAGTGGATCTTGTTAAAATAGAATCCAATCAAGCCATTTTTCTGTTCAGAACTTCCACTGTCTTCCTTTCACAGCAAAAGTCAACTTTCTAATGACTCACCTTCAAGGCACTATATGATCCCATTTCTACCCTGCCCCTATGTCATCTCCTATCATCCGCTTTCATACTGGTGTATATGCTTGCATTCTCTCTCTCCTTCCCTCTCTCCCTCATTACAGATAGCTGGTCTCTTCGTTGTTCCTCAAACATACCAAGCACATTTCCACCTTCACATTCCACTGTACACAGCCATTTGGGACAGTGCCTCACCTTCACTTCCACACTATCCCTCAGGTCTCTATCTGAGCTAATAACCATAGTACCACCTTCACCACACTATAGAAGAGAGTAATACCTCCACCTCATGCTAACATTCACTCTGAATCTGGCTAGTATGCTCTCATAAACTATCACCAGTTTGCATGTTCATTCTTTTTTTCTAATGTTAGTCTCCTCACACTAGAACATAAGGATGTAAGACAGTGCCACATACATAGTAAGCACTTAATGCATAACTATTGAGTAGGTTTTCCAACACCTACTTTATAACCATTTGTAATAGAGTGCAGCTATTTTATCTAATAGCCAAGTGACTCCCTCTGACTTGTTTAGGTTGCTTCCCTTAATTGCTTGCCCAATGCAATTCTTTGTAGAATGAAATCACTTCTTCCAAAAACGCAATGGTCCTTTCTAGGTACTGAAGCTAGTAAACTATGTAGTAGAGATAATATGTTTATGAGTATTTACTAATCATAAATGAATATTATATAAAACATTCCAGGAAAAACACTAGAAAAGCCAACAACAAAAATCATACATCTTGCCTTTCAACAGCTAAATGGTGTTTTGATCACTACATCTCAAGAAATGTCTAATGAGATCGTCCACAGATGTACAAATGCATAACTATAGTTTGGAAATTTTTTTTTCTTTTTTTTGGAGAGGTTTTTTGTTTGTTTGTTTTTTTCACTATAGGGCGCGTGCGCTCACCAGACAGACAGAGAGAGACATAGAGACAGAAAGCGAGAATCACCCCCCAGGGGGGATGGTCACGCCGCAATCCCTTCTCCTCCATTCTCCTCTCGGGATCTTGGGCACGCGCACGCGCCCGACATGAGTTTTAAGCCACCAGGTCCAGGACGCGAACTGCGGTCGACTACGTGGGAGTCCAGCGACATAGCCATTATGCTAACTGCTGGTTCCCTAGTTTGGAAATATTTTGAGAATAAATAGGATTTTTTGGTTTGGTACCTACTTATGAAAATCCATGTAATATGCTGTGAGCCCAGCAAACTTAAGCATGTCTAGCTATTGTCATTCCATCATTTAAGATGAAAGTATAAATAGATTGTGGACAGCTTAAGTCAATTTCCATTTGAAAGCCTTACTTCCAGTTATGCGAATGTAATGAATCTGTCCAAGTTTTGCAATCCTAATACTATAAAGTCCATGCCACTGTAATGAAGTGTCCCAATAAATTTTCATAAGAACCCACATGTGCTAGACGTATACATAAACTGAGAAAGGGAACACTATGTATTTTAAGCTTCTATTGCGTAGGAAGTAGAGGAAAGAGGAAGGTGAGGTTAGGCCTGCAAAGTTTTGAGTCTTTCTTCGCATGAAAGTAGGAAGCTTTATTAAGATATGTTCTCTTTCTTACCCTTGCAAAGGTTAGCCATATTCTTGTGCCCAAAAAATACATTTTCACAATAGCCCCAATAAATGAAGCTGAGTTCTTCATTTTGGCCCACTGATACCTCTGGAGTTGCTGACAGAGTTCAAAGCTGCTCCATCAACTGTCCCTTGCCCTGCTAACCTGGGCCACAATAAACTGTGTTTCCTGTCAGTCAAGAAAATCAATCACTGCCTAGCAAACTGTAGATGTAATGCCATAACCCTAAGGGTTCATCTAAAGTACTAAAATATTATAGTCCATCACATCACTTTTGACATGTTGACAGCTGGGCCCACAATAGTCTTCACACTTGAAAAGTCGGTTCAAAACATCTCCTAAAGGCAGAATCCATACAGGTTTGGAACGTGCTTCTAAAACAGAAAGCCTACCTTTTATCCTTAGGCTACTCCTGGAGCCTCAACCCATTCCTAACCATATTAAAAAGCATAGACTCTCTTTATGACCAGCAATGGAAGGAGGGTTCAGAAGGTTGGATATGCCAATACATATGACCTTTAAATCCTCATTCTAGACTTTCTACTTTGGGTTTGGTTAGGTGTGGTGGGAATTACTTGGGGGATGAGTGGGCTACAAATTTTACAGGTTCCATATATCACAATATTAAGAATAAATAATGATATTATAGAGACCTTTTCTAGGGGCTCGGGGATTTTTAAATTAATTATAAAGGGTTTTGACTCAAGAGTTTTACCAATATTTATAATAAAAATATACACAAATGGAGCTAAAATGGACATATTTAAACAACAGAATAGTTGTTTCCTGAAGTCTATTTTTTTCTTTTTATTGCCAGAGCTTTTTTTCTTTTTATTGAGAGATTTTTGCTATAGGGCACATGTACTCATCAGAGAGAAAGAGAGACAGAAAGCAAGAAATCGCCCCCCAGGGGGATGGCTATGCCCCAATCCCTTCTCCTCCATTCTCCTCTTAGGATCTTGGGCACACATGACCATGCGCCCAGCGTGTTTTAAGCCACCGAGTCCAGGACTTGAACCATGATTGACTACGTGGGAGTCCAGTGATGTAAACATGATGCTGTTGGTCCCACCACAGCATTTTCAATTTTGGGTTAGAGACATCAGCCTGCATATATGCATGTATATAGATACAGAGATACAAATAAATACACACAAAAATTTAAAATAAGTAAAAAAAAAAAAAGAATTTCTACTAATAAAAGGAAGAGAAACCCATTCAGGCACTGTTTCACAACTCTAAAAAGTTGCTGGCCAACTATCCTTAAACACCAAATTGAAATATAACAAAGGTTTACTAAAATAATAATTACTTTAGTTTCAGAATAATAATTGAAAACAGGTGTGTGTGGGACACATCTAAAAATCTCTTACCAAAAATTACAAAGTAATTTATGCTGATTTGACTGGGTTGATTTAAAAGTTTTAAAAGTCTAGGGAAAGTAACTTACAGCCACAAGTTCTCTGGACAGCAAAAGGAGATGCAACTCACTCTACTTCATCACAATACACTGCCTTGCATCACAATACACTGTAAAGAACTCAGAAAACATTTGTTCTCTGAAGATTATGGCCAAATTTTTATAAAATATTAATATTTAAGAATTTACTCATGTCCCAATTCCCAGCCTATTCGCATTTTTCTACCTTTCTCACAGAACATTTCTCTTCACCAACAGTTACCAGAAATGAACCTAGAAGGTATGGCATATAAAACCATATCTTAGGAGAGTGAGAATAAAAAAGGGAGAGGGAAATTATTAACTTTTTCTGTATTTCCTTTTCTATCAGGTAAATGTTTACACCAAGTCTGTACATTAAAAAGCTTTGTTAAAAAGCACAGAATAATGGGGAGCTTTGAGCAAAAACAGCAGAAAACTGAAAACAGCCTAGAACTCAGAATATGTCTGTTCTAAGGGAGAGGAAGAGGCATGATTCACGTATTAGTCAAAAGAAAGTAATGTTAAATTTTCATTTATTTAATCACGGATTAATTTAATGTTTATGAAATGTTTTATAAAAATGTTTATAGTGGGACCAGCAGATGGAGTAATGGTTACCTCTCTAGACTCCCACATGACTGACCACGGTTTGAGTCCTGGATTCAGAGGCTTGATATGCACACCGGGTGCATGTGCACATGTGCCCAAAACCCCAAGAAGAGAATGGAGAAGGGATTGTGTGTGGCCAACCCCCAGGGGTAAGTTCTTGCTTTCTGTCTCTCTATCTCTATCTCTTTGGTGAACACATGTACCATAATAACAACAAAAAAATGTCTATAACAAACAATGCCCCTTCTTTATGATCAAGTGCACAAGCATGCACATGACAGATAAAGAGAAAGGAAGAAAAAAAGAAAGGGAGAAAGCACCCTTGATAGGATAAAATAATAATTACTTTAGTTTCAGAATAATAATTGAAAACAGGTGTGTGTGGGACACATCTAAAAATCTCTTACCAAAAATTACAAAGTAATTTATGCTGATTTGACTGGGTTGATTTAAAAGTTTTAAAAGTCTAGGGAAAGTAACTTACAGCCACAAGTTCTCTGGACAGCAAAAGGAGATGCAACTCACTCTACTTCATCACAATACACTGCCTTGCATCACAATACACTGTAAAGAACTCAGAAAACATTTGTTCTCTGAAGATTATGGCCAAATTTTTATAAAATATTAATATTTAAGAATTTACTCATGTCCCAATTCCCAGCCTATTCGCATTTTTCTACCTTTCTCACAGAACATTTCTCTTCACCAACAGTTACCAGAAATGAACCTAGAAGGTATGGCATATAAAACCATATCTTAGGAGAGTGAGAATAAAAAAGGGAGAGGGAAATTATTAACTTTTTCTGTATTTCCTTTTCTATCAGGTAAATGTTTACACCAAGTCTGTACATTAAAAAGCTTTGTTAAAAAGCACAGAATAATGGGGAGCTTTGAGCAAAAACAGCAGAAAACTGAAAACAGCCTAGAACTCAGAATATGTCTGTTCTAAGGGAGAGGAAGAGGCATGATTCACGTATTAGTCAAAAGAAAGTAATGTTAAATTTTCATTTATTTAATCACGGATTAATTTAATGTTTATGAAATGTTTTATAAAAATGTTTATAGTGGGACCAGCAGATGGAGTAATGGTTACCTCTCTAGACTCCCACATGACTGACCACGGTTTGAGTCCTGGATTCAGAGGCTTGATATGCACACCGGGTGCATGTGCACATGTGCCCAAAACCCCAAGAAGAGAATGGAGAAGGGATTGTGTGTGGCCAACCCCCAGGGGTAAGTTCTTGCTTTCTGTCTCTCTATCTCTATCTCTTTGGTGAACACATGTACCATAATAACAACAAAAAAATGTCTATAACAAACAATGCCCCTTCTTTATGATCAAGTGCACAAGCATGCACATGACAGATAAAGAGAAAGGAAGAAAAAAAGAAAGGGAGAAAGCACCCTTGATAGGATCTCATCACACTGTGATCACTTTTCCCAATCCTCCAGCACCTGTGTGTTCACACAACCCAGGAATCCAAACCTATGGCCGACCACGTGCTTCCAGCCTTGCATGATCACTACTTCACAGCAGCTGGGTCACATGCATTTTTTAAAAGGCGATAGCTATAGCACTGAAGTGACTAGAACCGAGGATGTCAGAGCACTAGTTAACAAGGGAAATGAAGAGACTTCCTTTTTAGAGGAAAAACTGAAAATAAAAATGTTATCAATTCCTCACAAAAATTTTAGAATAAGGTTACAAAACTATACACACATACATAGTCTACAGATACATGTACCTACACACTACACGTGTATATATATACACACACATACATATATACATACAGTATATATATAAATATAGTCTCTGTTCATTTGTACTGCTATAACAATACCACAGGCTGGTAAATTTATAAACGGAAATTTACAGTCAGCCAGTGGCATGGTAATGGTTAAGGCAGTTGGATCCTAACATGTCAACTACGTGATTGGAGTCCCAGACCCTGCATCTTGAAAAAAACACTCCAGGCTCATGTACATGTGTGACCAAAATTCCAAAAGTAATGGACGAGAAAGGACTGTGGCATGACCACCTTCATGAGCGGTGCTTTCTCACTGCCCCCCACCTCCAGTGAGCACATGTGCCCTCTAGCAAATTAAAAACAAATGAACAAAAAGAAGAGAAAATTATTCCTCATTGTCCTTGGAGGCTGGGAAGCTCAAGACAAGACATCAGTACCTGCTGTCCAAATAGGGCTTTCTTGTTATGTCCTCACATGGTAGAAGTCAGAGATCAAAAAGGGGATGAACAGTGTGTCCTCACACGGCAGAAGAAAGCAAACCCACTTCCACAGCCATTTTTAGGATGACATGAATCCAGTGATGAAGGCAGAGCTCTCATGACCTACACACCTCCAAAAGGTCCCACCAGCCAATATGAGATCATGATTCCAACATGCGGATTTGGGGAGACACATTCTGTGTGTGTGTGTGTGTCTGTATGTATGTGTGTGTGTGTATATATATATATAAAACCAAAACCATCAGTATCATTACTAGCCTCAGCTTTCTGAAGTCAAAGGAATGTGCTCATTTCTGAATCCCCAACACCAGGCAAACTGCCTGGCACCCAGTAGATGCCCAGTGACACTTGTCAAAGAATAAATCAATGACTAAAGGGCATATCCTGGCTGATAGGGGCTGTGTCGGATTCTGAGTTTCTAGTCATGCCTCAGCTCTAGTCTCGAGGGCAGTTCACCATCCTATAAACACAACAGCCACTTCATAGTTTTCATGTCTTTGTCCACAGTTTTCCCTCCCTGAATATCTTCCAGAATAGGGCAGGCATAAAGAATATGGGCTTTGTAATCAGGTAGGCATAGTTCAAACACAGCTTTGTCCCATAGTAACTGGGTGGCTTGGATATACTTTAGAAATTTATTTAAGGGAACCAGCAGTTAGCGTAATGGCTATGTCGCTGAACTCCCACGTAGAAAACTACGGTTCGCATTCAAGACCCAGTGGCTTAAAACTCACGCCAGGCACGTGTGCGTGCGTGCCCAAGATCCAGAGAGGAGAATGGAGGAGAAGGGATTGCAGCGTGACCATCCCCCCGGGGGGTGATTTCTTGCTTTCTGTCTCTATGTCTCTTTGTCTCTGTCTGTCTGGCGAGCGCATGCGCCCTATAGCAAAAAAAAAAAAAAAACTCTATAAAAAAAAAAGAAATTTATTTAATGCCTCTGGGCCTGCACAGTATGGACCATGACAATGGTAGATTCGATGAGATAACACATATAGGGAGGTTTATGGTATCTGGAACAAAGTAAATAATCAACAAGCTTAGCTTCTGTCTCTGACAAAAAACTACTTACCTTTCAAAACCTACCTACAGAAAATATTTTATTCCCCTATACCCCATCTTTCTTTCTTTTCCCCATTAATCATTGTCACCTGCAAAACATGGTATGAAATTCCTTCTACTGGTAATATGCATACACTTCTCATTCTACAGTTTACAAATTTTTGGCTCAGAGCAAATGTAACTTACCCTTATTATCTTCACAATGTAGCCTTGGACCTTTCACAAAGAAGTGATGAACTGCACACTATTTCTAACAGGAGCTAAAAACTCCATTCACTACACTGTTTGCTGTACCACTAAAATAGTTACCAATAAAACTAAAGATGCACAGGGTCAGCAGATGACACGGGACTCCTACATGGTCAACCACGGTTCAAGTCCTGAAACTGGCAGGGTGAAAAATCATGCTGGGCATGTGCATGCTTGCCCAAAATCCCAAGAGAAGAATGCAGAAGAAGAGACTGCAGTATGGCTATCTCCCCAAGGGGGTGATTTCTCACTTTCCCTCCCTCTCTCTCTTTCTGGTAAGTACATACACCCTAGCAAAAACCTGAATGAAAAAAATTATAAAAACACGTACATGTGAACACAAACTAATCCATATTTCATATTTTTGAATGGTCTACATTTCTCTCCAATTAATCTTTAAGATTTTCTACTTCTTTTTTCTTTTTTTTTGTAGAGACTTTTCTTTGTTACAGGGCATATGCGCTCGCTGGAGACACAGAGGGGAGAGAAAATGAGAAATGACCCCTGTAAGGGGATGGCCATGCCACAATCCTTTCTTCTCTATTCTCCTCTTAAGATTTTGGGCATGCATGCACAAGCACCTGGTGTGAGTCCCAAGCCACTGGGTCTAGGACTCAAACTGGGGCCAGCCATGTAGAAGTCTAGTGCCTTAACCATCATGCCACTTGCTGGCACCAAGACTTTTTCTTTTTAAATTATTTAATTCCATTTATTATTATTGTTTTTATTTTTATTTTTTCATTTGACCAGAAACAGAGAGAGAGAAAGGCAAAGTGAGAAAACAAGACATCTGGTTCAGGACTTGAACCATGGTTGACCAAGTAGCTCCAGTGCTCTTAACCACCACGCCACTTGCCAGCCCTAAGACTTTCTATTTCTTATAAAATTGTTCCTAATGACACTATACCTTATAAGAACAAAAACACAATCTTTTTAAAAGAAAAACTTTGTCAGAGGGCACATGTGTTCGCCATGTGGCTTAAACTCACGCCAGGCGCATGTGCGTGCGTGCCCAAGATCCCGAGAGGAGAATGGAGGAGAAGGGATTGTGGCATGGCCATCGCCCCTGGGGGGTGGTTTCTTGCTTTCTGTCTCTCTGTCTCTCTCTTCTGTCTGGCGAGCGCACGTGCCCTATAGCAAAAACCTCTCCAAAAGAAAGAAAGAAAGAAAGAATCTTAGCACAGACAGACATACAGACTAATGAATAAAAAGACAGGAAACAACCATGACGGGGTTAGTGTATGTGTTTCTCACTTAATCAATAATATGGTCCAGGTGAAATCAGCTAAAAACTAAATTCGATTTTTTTCCATGACATTCATTATAAAGTCAAAGACTGAAACTCTAAGACTTTGGAGACTAGTTAAGAATCAAAAACACTACAGATGCAAATGCCTGGGACATTTCCATTTGAACTTTGCCCATCACTGTCCCTCTATCCATGTACATACCTGGAAATGATCTGAGCCAAAGGGAGGAAACATAAAAAGACAATAGACTTTTTCAAATATGAAGATAGGCTTATTTGTGAATTTCATGACTAATGTGGCTAATCGATTCTCTACATAAAATTCTCTTACTTTGGAGCCAGTAGGTGACATAGTGGTTAAGCACTGGACTCCCACATGGCCGAAAAGAGTTCGAGTCCTGGACATCACAGCTTGAAAATCACGCCAAATGTATGCACATGTGTGCCGAAAATCCCAGGAGGAGAATGGAGAAGTGACTGTGGTGTGGCCATCCATCCTGGGGGTGATTTCTCCCTTTACCACTCCCTTGTCTCTCTTTGGCTACATGCCCTATGGCAAACATCTTAAAAAAAAATTTTTTTTAAAGTCCCTTTGTTTATTCATAGGGTTACTTTTAGTATTACAAGAATGCATTATGCAATCACTTGTGTTCACAGATACTTTGTAGAGTCCTCCACCATCCAAATCTCCGGCACCTTGGCATTTCCTGGTGATTACCATATCTACTAAAGGACAAATAAAGGGAAGGAAAACGAAATAGAATTGAATGCTTCATTTTGTTCCTTGAGGGAGTTTCTGTATCTTTTTAGAAAATGTAGCATTACCATATCCCACAGATTTAAAAATAAACATTTTTTTCACATTTTAACATTTCTGAAATACAGTGGAGGATGCATTCAGAATGCATTTTGGAGCTGATGGTATCTGAGCACTGAGTCAGAGTTTAATAGGCAGTGTTCTTTCTTCCTTAGTGGTACATAAAAATAATGGTACAGCTGACAATAAATAGTATAGGGATGTAATTAAAACCAGTCTTTAAGCTATACTCGCTATTACTTTATACCAGTATCATAATTATTTGTAAGTTGTGATAAGGTTTGTAAATAAATCAAAGTTGGTAGACTTCAGATGCTCAAATAAAAATAGATATTAATAGAGAATGATCATGTTCTCAGCTTTTCTAACAAAAGCTAATGTTTATAATGAAAGCCATCATTTCCTTTTGATGTAGAGAAAGGGCTGATATATTAAGATGGTCATTAGTAGGGCCAGTAGATGGTGAGGCAGTTGTTGCTGGACTCCTACACGGTCGACTGTCATTTGAGTCCTGAATCCGGTGGCTTGAAACTCACGCCAGGCATATGTGCATGCATACCCAAGATGCCAGGAGGAGAATGGTGAAGGAATTGCAGCTTGGCCAACCCCTCTCGGTGGTGATTTCTCAGTTTCTTTTCACTGTCTCTGTCTCTCTCTCTCTGGTGAGCAAATATGCCCTAAGAAAAAAACCTCAACAACAACAAAGAATTTTAAAAGATGGTCATTTGTGCTTTGGCTCCAATGAAGAACATAGGTCCCCCAACAGATACTAGTGTGAAGAACGACAGACTGAACAAAACATACGCAATGTGCCAAGTCAATGAGATCACACAGAAGAGGAAGCCATAAATCTCCCAGGGCATGGAGGCAGGTGGCACCAAAGACATGTTCTAGCAGTCTTGAAGGGTAGGAATGCCCTAGGAACAATCCTGGCAAAGAAAACACCATAAGCAACAGGTCGAACACACACACTACTATAAATACTGGGAAATATGGGAACTAGCACATGGCATAATGGTTACGTCGCTGGACTCCCAAGTGGCCAACCACAGTTTGATTCCTAGCCCCGGTGGATTGAAACATGCCAGTGCATATGTGTGTATGCCCAAAATACCAAGAAGAGAATGGAGGAGAAGGGACTGTGGTGTGGCCATCCCTCCAGGGTGGGGTGGTGATTTCTTACTTTCTTTCTGTCTCTGTCTCTCCAGCAAGCTCATGCACTCTATAACAAAAAGAATGTCTCTTAAAAAATAAAAATACTGGGAAATATTAGCCAATACTATAAATAGAAGGATAAAGAGGTAACAGCAGTGGAAAGACCTAGCGAGAGAGGAGGCCTCCACATAGTATATTTTAAGCCATTTTAAGTAATGATCACTGGTTTCCTCACCCCATTAATTTCAGCTGGAAAACTCAGAAAAGAATTTTTTTTTAATCTCCATTTTGATATGGCTATTATTGGCCTTATTGCTCAGGGCAATGTCAAGATGTTCCAGATAGCTGTAAGGTTGTGAACATCTTCTTTACACTTGACACACTGGAATGAATGAAATTCTTCTTAACATTATTTTTGTTAATCAACTCATGTTCTTCAGCAGTACTATTCAGCAGCTAGGACTTCTAAAATTACAGACTTCTCAAATGAGCTAAAAAGAACTTGTGAATAAGATTATGAATGAAATCTAAGGAAGATAGGTTAAATTTGCTCCCAAGTATAAAAGCCAAAGAATTTATTCCATTAGCAACTAAATAATAAGTGCCAACACAGCAAGCTGTCGCCGAAAGTTGGCAGCTCCTTCCTTTGAGCACTGATGAAGCAGGAGCCACCAGGTAGGGATGTGTGAGGAGATAATTAAAATTCTCATTCCCCAGGTATCAACACCAAGAGAATAACAAGGTGCTACTATTGTATTACACAAGAAGGTCTACGGTTATATAAGCTGGATGTTATAGGATGACTTCTTATATGATACTACTATGTATCAAGTACTGAGATTCTTCTCCACTAGGAAAGAAACTCAATGGGAGGTGAATTGTCTTCTTACTCATTGGTGTACCCCTAGGGCCCAGCACAGAGACAAGGCTAAGCATTCAGTAAATACAAGAATACAAATTAAAATATTAGAAATTAAGTATTATATTTGCACTTTTTTTATGATGGAGAGCACATGTGTATACAGATGAGAGAGATGGAGACAAAGAGAGACAGAGAGATAGGAGGACCAGAGAGAGAGAGAGAAGCAACTTCAGCAGAGTCTCACCCCAACACAATCCCTCTTGACCAGCCCTCCAGCTCCTCAGAATTCTGGATGCTTGTGCAAGCGTCTGTCATGTTTTCAGGCTGCTCTGGGGATATGAACCGTGGTCAGCCAGATGGCCTCCTGCGTCACAGTCCAGCATACATGGACTGTGAAGCACCAAGGCTGGGCCTAAGCATCTTTTTATTTAAGCTCTACAGGTCATGGGAAATCCTATTACTCTATTTTGCCTATGGAAAAACTAAGGTTTATGATATAAATTATCCTATCTGAGGTCATGTTACTAAATGGCAGAAAAAGCCAAACTGTTTATACCAAAGTCTCTGTGCTTGGCCTAAGTTGTCCATCCACAGCAACGGTGGTTTCTTGTTCATGACTACACTTAATGAAACCCTAAGAGATCTATGGCATTTGATTTAGGAATGAAAAAAAAATTCAGGAATAGCTAGTAAGTGAAAAATTCTCACTAAATCATCAGCAAACGCTCGAGTTTCCAGCAGAATAACATGTTATGAACCTTTGAATAAGAAGAAAACAGATGGGAAAATTAAAAGAACCAGGAGGGCAGCATATTTTGTCCATTTGCCTAAAGGCAAGACATAAATTTATGTAAGTGTCCCTCTTCTATCAGGAAGGAAAAAATATTAAACACCAGAGATTACTTTTGACCCTTATTGGCCTGAAGAGGGCACCAGAGAAATCTATATAATAATGTTTACTAACTAGACAACCTACCATTAGCTTCCCCAATATTTGTCTTTCCAAAATTTGCATATCTAGGTCCTTTTCTATAGATCTATTTATTCTCTAAAAAGTCCTCATTCTTTGTTCAAGGTGCTAAAGATAAAGAGGCTGAGTTCTATGCCACCTCTCTGGGAGTTCCTCTTTCCAGTGTTCTCCCAGGCAGGAGAAATAAACATGTTCATTAACTTCTGTTTGTTTTTCTCTTGTTAATCGGTCTTTTGTTACAGGGGTCCCAGCTAAGAACTCTGAAAAATAGAAACTATGTTTTTTCTTCTACAAGATGAAGGGCAGTTTTGGTAGAGATTTCAGCATTTAAAAGTCTGATTATTTAATAGCTTCAGTTTTCCTGATTTGCTAATTTGTTTCTATTTTTGCACTATTTTTTCCATCTATCAAACTTTCTTTTTCTCATTAAACTTTGTTTTACTGGGTCTCAAAATTCTGTGACAGATTTTTTTTTTTTTTGAGAGGTTTTTCGTTATAGGGCATGTGTGCTCGCCAGACAGACAGAGAGAGACAGAGAGACAGAAAGCGAGAAATCACCCCCCAGGGGGGATGGTCACGCCGCAATCCCTTCTCCTCCATTCTCCTCTCGGGATCTTGGGCACGCACGCACATGCACCTGGCGTGAGTTTTAAACCACCGGGTCCAGGACGTGAACCACGGTCGACTACGTGGGAGTCCTGCGACATTGCCATTACACTAACTGCTGGTTCCCATCTGTGACAGATTTTTGATCAAGATGTTTCCATTAAAAATACTGATTTTAAGCTAATAACTTAAAACTGCCACACACCAAAAAACAAAATGGTCCACAAAATATTTTCCTTTCCTTCTGAAGGTTTTATGATGCATTGCTATCATTAACCACTCTTTTACTATTAAACTTAAATGGCCAGTTGAGACAAACAGTTCTGAGACTGTTCTTCCACCACTGATTAAGACTGGGGTAGCAGGAATTCAGAATATTCATTTGGTGTTCTGAGTTTTCTGGGCAGACTTGGTGAACTTGCCAGCTCCTTCTTGTCCACAGCTTTGATGACACCCACAGCGACTGTCTGTCTCATATCACGAACAGCAAAACGACCCAGAGGAGGCTAGTCAGAGAAGCTCTCAACACACATGGGTTTGCCAGGAACCATATCAACAATGGCAACATCACTGGATTTCAAGAATTTAGGATCATCTTCCAGCTTTTTACCAGAATGACGATTAATCTTTTCGTTCAGCTCAGCAAACTTGCAAGCACTGTGAGCTGTGACAATCCAGTACAGGGGCATAGCCAGCACTGATTCAGCCTGGATGGTTCAGGATAATCACTGGAGCAGTGAAGTCAGCAGCTTCCATCGGTGGGTCATTTTTGCTGTCACCAGCAACACTGCCACAAACATCTTTGACAGACATATTTTTAACACTGAAGCCCACGTTGTCTCCAGGAGGAGCTTCACTCAGAGCTTCATGGTGCAGTTCAACAGACTTTACTTCTGTTGTCACATTGACCAGTGCAAAGGTGACCACCATACCAGGTTTGAGCACACAGGTCTCCACTTGGCCCACAGGGATAGTGCCAATACCACCACCAATTTTGTACACATCCTAGAGGGGCAGGTGCAAGGGCTTGTCAGTTGGACAAGTTGGTGGCAGGACGCAATCCAGAGCTTCAAGCAGTGCACTTCCACTGGCATTGGATCTTTACGGGTGACTTTCCAGCCCTTGAACCATGACATATTAGCACTTAACTCCAGTATGTTGTCACTATTCCAAACCAGAAATTGGCACAAACGCTACTGTGTCAGGACTGCAGACAATTTTCTTAATGTAAGTGGTGACTTTCTTAACAATTTCATCGTATCTCTTCTGACTGCAGGGTGGCTCAGTAGAATCCATTTTGTTAACATTTTGTAAGCAATTAGTTGTTTCACACCCAATGTGTAAGCCAGAAGAGTATGCTCATGGGTCTGCCCATTCCTGGAGATACCAGCTTCAAATCCACCAACATCAGCAGCAACAATCAGGGCATCATGGTCAGCCTCAGATGGGCCTATAGTCATGTCTTTGATAAAGTCTCTGTGTCCTGGGGCATCGATGACAGTCACATAATACTTGCTGGTCTCAAATTTCCACAGGGAGGTATCAATGGTGATACCACGCTCACGTTCAGCTTTCAGTTTATCCAAGCCCCAGGTATATTTGAAGGAACCCTTTCCCATCTCAGCAGCCTCCTTCTCAAATTTTATGATGGTTCTTTTGTTGATCCCACCACGTTTGAATATCAGACGGCCAGTGGTGGTGGACTTGCCGGAATCTATGTGTCCAATGACGACGATACTGATGTGTCTTCTCCTTTCCCATTTTGGCTTTGATTCAGCAGTGGTTTTCACAACACCTGTGCTGTGGCAACAAACTAGTTGCAAAAAAGTCATCTATCAAACTTTTAAAACTGTTTCCCAAATTAGACATAAGTACATTATTTAGATTTTTTTTTCCTAAAAAGGTTACTATTGTATTATTAAATCTAAGCCCGAGCTTACAAGAAGGCTTCAAAGAATGATTTTTCACCCAGCTGGGTCATGACTGCCACCTGGCTGACAGTGATTGCAAGGTGTTATTCCAGTTTTAGGAAGGTTAAAATATGACAGAATGTCTCTAAGAATCCATGTAAAAAGACAAGGGGGTGGGGAAGAGGAGGGACTGCAAGAACAGAAGTACCTGATGCTTGTAAGAGTTTTACCCAAAATGGAGCACAAAATAAAAGCTCAGTAAATATCCACTGAAAACAAAGAGAATGATCACTGGTTTGCTTTGAAATTCTGTGTATATAGATCACATCCTTTTTTCCAGAAAAAAAAAAATTAACTTTTAATAAACATTCGAGTTCAAATTTTCAACAGACAGATATGTTAAATCATTTTTATAAAATAAAGGAGCAGTTAAACCAGAAAGCAAATCATTTCTAAACCTCAGTGTGCTGCCCTTTCATGACAAATTACATATTAAATCTTTTAAATAATACAGAAAATAGGAAGAATGAGGGTTAGCAGACAGTGCAGTGGTTAAGATGCTGGACTCTCAAATGGCTGATCACAGTTTGAGGCCTGGGCCTGGCAACTTGATTTTTTTTACTCTCCTCCCCTCTCACTGGTCAAAATTCAAGAATAACAACAACAAATGAAATTATAAAAATAATTCCTGGGGTCAGAAGATAGCATGTTTCTGTTGCTGGACTCCCACATAGTCAACTGCAGTTCAAGTCCCTGACTTGGCAGCTTAAAACTCACACCAGGTAGGAGTGCATGTGCCCCCGAAATCCCAAGAGGAGAATGGAGGAGAAGGGATTGCAACATGGTAATCCATCTCTGGAGGGTGATTTCTCACTTTCTGTCTCTCTGTCTCTGTCTCTCTGGCCAACGCACGAACCCCATAGCAAAAATCTCTCTTTGAAAGAAAGAAAGAATGTATAGGAGTTAAATATTTCTTCACACAGAAATATGACTTTGTGCATAGGGATCCCTAAAAATGCTGAAAGTATCAAAGAACACTGAAAAATAACTTTATTTGCATGTATTCTGGAGCACTCACCACCAGTAACTATAATTACTGTGAATTTTCATTTTTAGTTAATTTACATGCATTCTGTATCACATGCAAAGTGAATCAATGCAATACTGTATCAATCTAAAACACAGCAATGAGCAAACACATCAGCTAATATAAAACCTAAGATCGAAACTGGTTGTCTACAGATGTGTATCTACAAGGAGTCCTTTAAAAGTTTTTGGAAAATGCTTATTATAAAAAAATGCATGAGCTTCAGAAATTTTAACAACAAAATAAACTTATACTTTCTTTCTTTTTTTTTTTTTTTTTGAGAGGTTTTCACTATAGGGCGTGTGTGTTCGCCAGACAGAGAGAGAGAGACATAGAGACAGAAAGCGAGAAATCGCCCCCCAGGGGGGATGGTCATGCCGCAATCCCTTCTCCTCCATTCTTCTCTCGGGATCTTGGGCACGCACGCGCACGCGCCCGGCGTGAGTTTTAAGCCACCAGGTCCGGGACGCGAACCGCGGTCGACTACGTGGGAGTCCAGCGACATAGCCATTACACTAACTGCTGGTTCCCAATAAACTTATACTTTCTAAGTCCATTTTTCCACAAACTTTATTTAAAGTGCCTTGATACGTATGTAATCACACACCACATGACAATGTTTCAGTCAACACACTACATACAACACAAGTGCAGTAGGCTGTCCCAGCTAGGTTCATAGAAATAAGTCCATGATGTTTTCACAGCAGTGAAATCCCCTAAGAACTCAGATTGCAGAATCTATCCCTATCGTTAAGCAACACATAGGTGTGTGTGTGTGAAACAAAAATCAAGTAGCGCTAAAATAACTTTAAGATGGCAAAACAAAGTAAAAATAGTGTCCAGATCAAATTATGCACTGTCTAGTAGGTAAGAAGGAGAAAGTAAAAATAAAAGAACCCTGATCTAGTGCCATGGTTATACATGTTAGGACTTGCTCCTTTTTCTATACAATGTTATGGAGGGAGAATGAAAAAGCATAGTAGTACAGTAAGAATCAAGCATGAGAAAACAAAAGTTTGTGTTTGGAAATTGAATCAAGATCACTGACTGAAAAAATGAATACCTACCAAAAAAGACTTGGAAAAAGCTACAAATACCAACAGCTCAAAATTTGGGATAATTTATAGGGAAGACAAGATTAACACCTGCAGTGATTAAGCTTAACAGCAAATGTCTGTTTTGATTAGTTAAAAAAAAAAGAAAAACACCAATTTTGGAACAGGTAGAAAAACTATGTACAGGCCCATCTCCAGATTAAATATATTAAGTGTCAGCACCATGCACCATGGCAGGGACAGAAAGTATAGACACACTGGATCTGCTAAGCATGTTTTAGAGACCATGCAGCAAAATACAGAAAATCACAGACCTAGTCCTTATCTCTTACTACCAAATGGGAAAATCTCACAAGAACAAATGTACTGAGTCTTACCATAAAATAACACAGTTATTCACTTACTACAACTCTCCTGCACATTCTCTTTCTCTTTTGTGGAGCAAAGAGAAGTCGACACAGATATAAAACCAGACTTGAGTTCTAGTTCTGCCATTAGCTGAGCCCACGCTCTTTTAGGGCTGGAAAACATGCTCTCTGCCATACTCAACAAACAATAAACAGTGTGCTAGGGAACTTCAAAAAAGTTCATGGTAAAACAGAATTAAAGGACAGGATTATTTTGGTGCCTGAAATTTTGAAACTCATGCAGTTTTTTTAATAATATTCACTTCCCTTTAACTTTTCTTTGCACTCTAGAGCATGTGCACTCACCACACAGAGAGAGAAAGATAGTAAGAAAGAACCCCCTCCAGAGGGGATGACTATGAATCAATTCCCTCCTCTCCATTCTCCTCTCTGGATTTGGGGCATGCATGCACACAGGTCTGGAGTGTCTTCCAAGTCAATAGTTTTGTACCCAGCATGATTTTCAAACTGCCATGTCTGGGACTTGAACTAATGCCAGCCATATGGCAGTCCAGCACCTAAACTACTACACCATTTCTGACCCACTGCCCATGAACTCTTTAAAGACCCCTTGGTACATGGAGCTTTTTAAGTCAGTTTCTGAGCTACAATTTTCTCATCCATCTGTGTTTTCAACACATTTTATAGTGCTTGGCATTTTCATGAGGTTGGCCTAAGGTCAATGAAAACGAATACTGTTCCTGCCCTCAGACAGCCCAGAGTTTAGTAAAAGACAGATCAACATAAAATCCTGTAAGAGAAAGAAAGGAATAAGATAAACCTAAGATTGGTGTGGTTTTGGGACCAAATCAAATCATTTACTCAAGTTTGTCTTACCATTTCTCACCAAAACTGGTATTAATCTGATGAACCAAATAACTCCTATTCAAATCTCAATGTATAACTACCACCAGCTATTTTGAATAAATTAGAAACTGTATCCAAAAAAATTAATTAAAACATGGACTCATTCAACTTTTAAATAACTTCTTTTCAAAGGACTAGAGAAAAGGAAGAAATGCCTTCAACGTGAATCACATTCAGAGCTCTTTTTAGTAGGGGCTTCTCAAATCCCCCACTGTCAGCAATAAAAATTCATGTGTCCTGTAAAATGTATTAATTTCTAATTATGAGGCCTGTACTTCAGATTTCCTTCAGGGGTGAACCTGCATAGATATATAAGCCCATACAACCATAAAGGAAATCCACACCAGCCTAACCAATCAAGAAAGTCTTTCACTGCTAAATATTAGAAGTCACCCAGGGACCCAGCCCCAGGGTGTGTACTACAAAGACCCTGTTCTATGCAGGCTTAGACCACATGGGAAGCCCAGCTTCACCTGCAGGCTGACTCAGGGGAGTGTGTGTGGGGGAAGGTGGGGTGTGTGTCTGTAATTCCAATGACTCAGAATGCTAAGGCAGGACAATCTAGTCAGGGGGACCTTGTATAAGGACAAAAAATAAAGTCAATCCGGATCAATGGATTACAGAGCAATCACCTCACGATGATATAGGAGGATTGAAGATGAACTTACTTAAGTAATGAATGCCCTCAGCAACTTGAGGATATTACAACCATAACAAAGTAAAAAGGAGGAATAAAAGAAGGGTGAAAGGAAGGAAGTAGGAGGGCGGGATAAACATCGAATTAAATATAAAAAAATGCAGCATAAGCAATAAACACCAAAACAGTCACTGATTAAGATTTCATTACAGATATAGATGATATATCAAGGATCTAAAATAAAAAGAGAAATAATAAGAAATATCAGAAAACATATGAACAAAAAATATAAAATTAAGAGAAAACATACACAAATTTTTTTCCTCTTGGGTAAAATACTACCCCAAAAATAAATTAGTAAAATAAAATGTCAAGAAATTGTATCAACACATTTTATTATGCTTGGCAGCTTCATGAGGTATACATGCCCTATAGGAATATATATTTAAATATTTATATTAATATTTATGTTATATTTATTATATTTATATTTACATTAAATATTAAATATTCTTTAAAAAATAAAATGTCAATCCTTCAAGTAGAAATGAAGAAGCAATTTTCCTGAGAACTGGTAACAGGTTTCAATCACCTTTCTTTGAAAGCAAGTGCACTGAATTATCCAAGTTATTATATACAAAATGTGTTTGCAGCCAGTCCACGGTGAGACTCTTTATTTGCTTCTATTTTCAACCTATTGTCCAAAATTCACTAAGTAGTTGGCATTCAGTAATGGAAACCTATGGTGTTTCTATTATTTTTGGTGAAAATTTTAAAACCAAGATTTAATTTCTTTGAAGACAGACTTAGAATGTGTATCCATGAAATATCTGTAGAGAGCTGAGAACCAGTTTCTTCCACTGGGAGACATAAAAATATCGTTTTCAAATAAAATTCATTTAAGTAAACATTACTGTTTGTTATGCCTTTGTGGAGCCAAAACTGCAAAATATCTGGTATAATTTAGATATACGATATTTAAACATATTCTGTAAGTGTAAACACACAGAAAACATAATTAAATTTCTTAGAACTTTTGTATTGAGCTTTATGAAAAATTCACACTTAAGACTGTACGTGTGTTTTCCTTTCCATCTGACATGATTAAGAAAGCACAGATCTTAAGAACTGCAAAAGCACTAGGAAATAATCTAGAATTGTTTTCAATTGTCCAATATTTTAAGAATTTTCCAATTTTATATATTGAATAGGTAATTCATGCACTTAGAATTAATGCTTTAAAAATGTGATAGGATATGGAATTTAAAATAAGTCTTTTTGGACAGCAAGTGGCGTAGTGGTTAAGGCTCTGGACTTCCACATGGCTGACCATGGTCCCAGTTCCAGACCTGGAGGCTTAAAACTCATGCTGGGTGTTAAGTGTGTTCATGCCCCAAAATCCCAGGAGGAGAACGGAGAAGGGCTAGTGGCATGACCATCCCTATTGCGGGGTGATTTCTCACTTTCTCACTTTCTTGCTCTCTCTCTGTCTCTGTCTTTCTTTTTCTCTGGTGAAGGTAATCACCCTATGACAAAAACCTTAAAAAACAAAGTCTCCTCCTATCACCTGTTAATTTCTTTTTTGTCTTTTTTTTTTTTTAAGAGGTTTTTTGCTATAGAGTGCGTGTGCTCGCCAGACAGAGAGAGACAGAAAGTGAGAAATCACCCCCTGGGGGGATGACCATGCCGTAATCCCTTCTCCTCCATTCTCCTCTCGGGATCTTGGGCACGCGCACACACACGCCCAGCATGAGTTTTAAGCCACCGGGTCTGGGACGTGAACCGTGGTCCACTACATGGGTGTCCAGCAACATAGCCATTACGCTAAATGCTGGTCCCCCATCAGTCAATTTCTAACTACCTCCATTCTCTGAGATGAACAATTTTACTAGTTTCTTAGAAGTCCCTTCTTAGTACTAAAAACATTTAATATTTAATACTTCAAATAAATTAGTAAAATAAAATGTCAAGAAATTGTATCAACACATTTTATTATGCTTGGCAGCTTCATGAGGTATACATGCCCTATAGGAATATATATTTAAATATTTATATTAATATTTATGTTATATTTATTATATTTATATTTACATTAAATATTAAATATTCTTTAAAAAATAAAATGTCAATCCTTAAAGTATAAATGAAGAAGCAATTTTCCTGAGAACTGGTAACAGGTTTCAATCACCTTTCTTTGAAAGCAAGTGCACTGAATTATCCAAGTTATTATATACAAAATGTGTTTGCAGCCAGTCCACGGTGAGACTCTTTATTTGCTTCTATTTTCAACCTATTGTCCAAAATTCACTAAGTAGTTGGCATTCAGTATTGGAAACCTATGGTGTTTCTATTATTTTTGGTGAAAATTTTAAAACCAAGATTTAATTTCTTTGAAGACAGACTTAGAATGTGTATCCATGAAATATCTGTAGAGAGCTGAGAACCAGTTTCTTCCACTGGGAGACATAAAAATATCGTTTTCAAATAAAATTCATTTAAGTAAACATTACTGTTTGTTATGCCTTTGTGGAGCCAAAACTGCAAAATATCTGGTATAATTTAGATATACGATATTTAAACATATTCTGTAAGTGTAAACACACAGAAAACATAATTAAATTTCTTAGAACTTTTGTATTGAGCTTTATGAAAAATTCACACTTAAGACTGTACGTGTGTTTTCCTTTCCATCTGACATGATTAAGAAAGCACAGATCTTAAGAACTGCAAAAGCACTAGGAAATAATCTAGAATTGTTTTCAATTGTCCAATATTTTAAGAATTTTCCAATTTTATATATTGAATAGGTAATTCATGCACTTAGAATTAATGCTTTAAAAATGTGATAGGATATGGAATTTAAAATAAGTCTTTTTGGACAGCAAGTGGCGTAGTGGTTAAGGCTCTGGACTTCCACATGGCTGACCATGGTCCCAGTTCCAGACCTGGAGGCTTAAAACTCATGCTGGGTGTTAAGTGTGTTCATGCCCCAAAATCCCAGGAGGAGAACGGAGAAGGGCTAGTGGCATGACCATCCCTATTGCGGGGTGATTTCTCACTTTCTCACTTTCTTGCTCTCTCTCTGTCTCTGTCTTTCTTTTTCTCTGGTGAAGGTAATCACCCTATGACAAAAACCTTAAAAAACAAAGTCTCCTCCTATCACCTGTTAATTTCTTTTTTGTCTTTTTTTTTTTTTAAGAGGTTTTTTGCTATAGAGTGCGTGTGCTCGCCAGACAGAGAGAGACAGAAAGTGAGAAATCACCCCCTGGGGGGATGACCATGCCGTAATCCCTTCTCCTCCATTCTCCTCTCGGGATCTTGGGCACGCGCACACACACGCCCAGCATGAGTTTTAAGCCACCGGGTCTGGGACGTGAACCGTGGTCCACTACATGGGTGTCCAGCAACATAGCCATTACGCTAAATGCTGGTCCCCCATCAGTCAATTTCTAACTACCTCCATTCTCTGAGATGAACAATTTTACTAGTTTCTTAGAAGTCCCTTCTTAGTACTAAAAACATTTAATATTTAATACTTCTTAATACTAAAAACATTTATCTTTAATAGTTTTCATTGAAAATACTCATTTAACAAAACACTGCCATGCATTAATAACATTTAAATGTATTTGTATTTCTTTACCTCAAGAGTATATGCGTATAATCATTCTGCTCACAAGCAGTATTTGATGTTCAAATGGATTCATCATTTTTTTTTTTTTTCCAGTTATCTTGGCACGTCTCAAAACCACTATCACCATGCAAAGTTCCTAGAGGTGGCCACTCTTTGACAAAACATAAAGATCTCAGTAAATGACTTTGTCCCTTAATTAGTTGGGGAAATGGGAGAGGGAATATCTCACACTAAGAAACTACCTAGCTCTAACTCCTCCTCATGACTTACACTTGGTTGTGTTCTCCAGGGATTTTGGAATCGCTGATTTCTAAGGATAACTATGAATAACCTCCTTTAAAAAATGCACATACATACAAAACATGCATACAAATTAGTACATGCAAAGCAACTTGTACTTACGACACAAATTTTTCTTTAAAATATATATACTTAATGCTCTCTTCCTCTTCTCTTGTTGAACAATTCGAGTGTGCAGAACAAGGCAAGTACAATAAATGCCCCCTCATATTTAACATATTAATAAATATCAATAGTAAGCCATTACTCAGTAACCAGAATTAGAATGAAAGAAGTTAAAAGGAGTTAGAAAAGACCAAGAAAGCACAGTGGATAGAAAGAAAAATTAGAAAACAGGAGGATCTTGAAAGCTAAAGAAAATGAAAATACAGGTGTGTGTGTGTGTGTGTGTGTGTGTGTGTGTGTGTGTGTTGAGGAAGGGAGGAACCCCGATGGCCCATAGAGAGGTTTTTAAAGCCAAAGTATGAAGAGCCTACCCACCATGAGATATGGTGATGACTAGCAGTCTAGTGGGGGAGGGGGGCAATGTCACAATCATTAAGCTGTTTAAGGTTTAAATAATATGGAAAGCTTAGCACAATGTCTAGCAGAGATGTAAATCCATGGGGTAGGGATTTTTAGCTGCTTTGCTCATTGTTGCAACCTCGGAATCTAAATGTCTACTATATAATAAACGTTCAATCATATCTGAAAAATTAATATCAATATTAAATATCTACTCAATAATTGAGATCATAGTAAGAGAAGTTAAAAGGAGTATAGAAGACCAAGAAGACACAGTGAGTAGAAAGGAAAATCAGAAAATCGGAGGATTTTGAAAGCTAACAGAGGTGAACAATTTAAAGGGCATCAATAAGACTGGGCACACAAAATGGTCTGATCTTTTCTTAGCTTCTCTTTGAGTATCAATATTGATTCACAAAAATTTAAAGGACAATATCATCAGTGAATCAAAACTTTGGCAAAAATACAAACCACATCAAACAAAATGGAAAGCTACAGTGAATCGATGTATTTACTGTTGAGTGATAAATTCCAAATCTCCTGCATTTCTGTCCATCTTTTGAGGGAAGAACTGATGCCTTTAAATTATCTTTTCAAGGACATTTGTATAGAGAAGACATAAGGAGCTAGATTGCGTCTCACTCTGGAAGTGAGCTGTTGACCTTGGAGGGATACATCTGAACGTACA
>NW_006159440.1:4143410-4188729 GCF_000334495.1 Tupaia belangeri chinensis | reverse complement strand
AATTAAGTACGAAATATCCTTATTTCCCTGTCCCACAAATGCCAGAGGGGATTACCCAGATGAAGAAAAGCAGCAAGTAAAAGTGTATTCGGATATGTAGGCTGTTTCCCAGCCCTTCTCCCTGTCCACGGCATTGCCCAATAGAAACAAAATACTGTAGAATTCCAAGAGAAGGAAAATAATAGCCATTGTGACTAGAACTGAACCCACCACACAGATCGACGGCATTTAGTACAAGGTCTTGGCATTGCCAATTCCTTTTTTTCCATCTTATGGGCACCTAAGGACCAAAACTAATTCACATTCATTTACAAGACCTCCAGGTAGGTCCCCACAACTCTATCCCCACCTCTAGCCCTGCACTCCCCCAGACCCCTGCAAGAGGGAAATCTAAATTCCTAGTCTCAGGATTACTTGCTACTAAGCATGGAGTCAGGATCTTTGCCCTATGGCAGTTTTCACTATAGATGACACTCTGTTGGTTACCAAGTTAGAAGCTTCATTCTCAAGAATCCTGATTTTGGTGATACTACCTCCACTTACAAATGTAGCTATTATTCCCTCACAATATACAAGGGCCTTCCCAAGTAAAACATCTTGGGATTATGAAGACAGATTCATGTTCAACATCGCTGGCAATCAAGAAAATGTGTTATCTTTTACGTTCCCTAAATGAGGCCCCACTGTCTTACTGGACTCTTTGGATGCAGAGGACAGCTATGGCACACTCTCAGCCTCTGGGGCTCAGTCTCAGTAATGACCTCTATGCTGCAAGTCTCTATGACAGACCAGGTGGTTATCAACCACAGCACTGAGCAAAGGGAGATCGGCTCCAACCAGAGGCATCTCCCTGACATGACTACCAGGTACATGGCTTCTCAAAAGTACTCATGAGCTTACTCTGAACTCCTACTACTGAAGCTGCCTGCCTGACCCATGGAGGCCTTATGGCCCCCTGGCCAGATATTCCCATTGAGGGCTGGACCAACTATCAATGTTGGAAGGCTCCTTTCAGCCTATCTTGTCAGACAGAAATGATATCCTTCAGGATCAGCTAGCCTGTTCCCAGTGGCCTCTTAGCTCTATATGAAAAAGTGGCAACTATCTCTCTAGGGGAAACTTTATTCCCTCACCCTGGTATTTGAAGCAAAGTCACTGGCTCATATACCCTCAGTTTATAGAAGCCTATCCAAATTACTTGGCCCTAGTCCACTGATGGTTCAGCTAAGCTGAAAGCCAATGTCCCATGGGCTGCTGCAGCTGCTCCATCTCTGCACCAACTATGAGGAAGTGAAAACTGACATGGTGTCTTGCTCATTCAGCAAAGCTCATTCTCAGCTCTGGCCAACATCTGCTTTGATGAACCTTCTTACTTTTTACCAACTCTCTAGCTGTTACCAATGTCTCATCTTTGGTTGGCCTCGTCTTGATGCTTGGACTATGACTAATTATCATCCTTAATTAAATTTGCATGAGACTGACAACAGATTTGGTCTGAGTCTTTGTTGATTTGGTTAATAAGAGTAGCTGATAGAATAGGAATTCACGTAAAAATTCATTGGAAGCCAAGACAGTAGAGAAACAAACAGATGTTGCTGGGATGTAAATCTACATAGGTCTCTCATGTTTCTTCCTTTATATCATGTAAGTGAGGTACTGACTGACTTTGTTCAGGGCTGTCTTTCAAGGATAGTTGGGAAGATAGAGACAGTGTCATACCTAGAGCAAAGAGCAGGCATGCTTACTAAAGATCCTTCCAGGCATTTTTTTCCCACTATAAAAATTCAAGATTCATAAACTCTGAACTTCTCTCTTTCAATCTGTAGATGGCACCAGGCCCTCTTCACATCATCTAGCGAGACATGAGGGCCAGGAAATTGGTCCGATAATGCTAATCCTCTGGTTACTGCCCTTCATTTTGGATTAGGAGTCTAATGTTTTCTACTAGTAGCCATGAAACTGGTAAACTTGCAGGTAAAATTTGAGGCTGTTCACAGTTCTTAATTTTATATCATCCATACATACAAACGAGTAAATTATCATACTTTTAGCAACAATGAACTATATAGAACCATGTATGGAACTCCTAAAAAAAACTTTAAACTGTTAATAAAGTCAATAAAGATTGCACAGTACTCCCTCTACTTAGCCCTATTTTCCACTCACAAATAATCATCAATACTGGTAAACCAGTCGGCAAATGGCATGGTGGTTAAGGCAGCTGGATCCTACATGATCGACTATATTGCTTGAGTCCTGGATCTGGCAACTTGAAAAACACACTGGGCACATGTGTGTGAGAATCCAAAATCTTGAAATGAGGGAGAAATAAAGAAAGGATTGCAGTGTGACCATCCCCCATGGCTTGTGTGTGTGTGTGGGGGTGCTTTTTCACTTTCCCTCTCCTCCTCTCTGATGAGTGTACATAGCCTCTGGCAAATTTAAAAAAAAAAAAAGAAGAAAAAGAAGAAGAAAGAAAAGAAAGAAAGAGAAAGAAAAGAAAAAACCTTGTAAGTACCCAATTTTATTACCTATGGATGCCATGTGAATTTTATAAATGTATAATATTTTACTTTCAGATATGGAATAAATGAGACTAAAACCACAGAGGACTTAATAACATCAGCAAACTAACTATAAAAGACACTTTTATTTCAAAAATTTTCAGGAATTAATAAAAGTGCTGATATGAAAAATATTATCTCTTGGGGATTTGTAGTTGTTTTAATATCAATTTTTCTCAGAATCTACAACTCTATGCTATAAATAATGTATCAGCAGAGGATAAATATTGTAGAAGTCACATTGCTGAAATGTTTAAGAAAACCATGGTTTATAGAAACAGTAAACATGTCAAATGAATACATATTCAGGCTATGGGTAGAAAACATACGTCTAAGTCAACAAGACTGTTGAAAATGATAGCTGATTTTCTTTCCTTCCATAAGACAGTATCAAGTATCCCATAAAGCACAAGACACTTTTGTTCACATCATAAACTACCAAGTCAAAATATGTGCATATGACTGTAGCCATGGAATATGTCTCAGTAAATGCCAGTTATTGTCATCATAAATTTCTAACAGCTCATTATAAACAAAGCCCAGCAACAAGATTCAAAATTACACGATTTTAAACACAGGTCAGTGTTCACAATGCTTATCCCACAGCTCAGATAGGGAACTGACTACTGCTTAGTAACATTTTTATATTCTATAAGAAAAATGATGTCCACATTCTTGGAGTTTTTTCAACATGAAGGCAACAAAGCATAACTGAAGTAAATCTCATATACCATATCATTTCACCTATAAATATTTCATCATGCATCTCCAAAGGTTTTAAAAAAATATATATCATTATCACATGCAAAAAATGAACAATGATTGCTTAATATCAAATATCCAACAAGTTCAAATTTCTAATAATGTCAAAGAAAAATTCTTTTAGTATTCAATTCATTTAGATGAGACTCCAAAGTCCACACGTCTCTTAAATCTCTTTTAATCCAGATCTTCCTTCCACTTGTTCTTATTGTTTTCCTAGCAAATTATCAGGTGAAGAAACTAGGTTGTTTACCTCACATTCTGGATTTTGCTGATCATACCTAATGGTATCATTTGGTATATTCCTCTAGCCCCTAGCTGGTAGTTTCTGTCAGTTACCAATTTGGGGCCATAGCTACAAACCTACTTTTCCCTGTCTGCTTTCTGTCAGTAGAACTGAACTCGGTAAACATTTCTTCCTTGTGAACCATGTTGTTAGGCCTTGTCAGTAGATGGTAGTGGAAGGATGCTACAGAAGGAAGGATTTTCTCATCCTGGTTCTGGTGTATTTATTTCACAGGGCCCTGGCACAGTATGCAGTTCTTCTGGACCATGATGAAAGGCCAGCATCTAGCAGCACCTCCCATGGGTGGCTCCCCACAGTTTATCCTCCTCAGAGCTTCAAAGACTCATAGCAACAGCAGAGCACCTCACTGTCACCAGCTCCCTAAGCACAACTCACATCTTGGCAAGGGTTTTGTGGCAGAGTACCAAAGGCCTCACCTCCTATTAGAAGGCCTTCCTGAAAGTCTCAGGCCCCTGGCACACTCACCTAGAAAGGCTTTGCATCAGAGGGGCAGCAAGTAGAGTACCTGAGAGTAGTCTCACTGACATCCACCATCAAGTGCCGTTGAGGCACAGTGTTATCAGGTAGGCACCTCCATTTGTGCGAATTCTCTGCCAACCCCCCTCTTCACATCTCATCCTCCCCATTTGGCACTTCCAGGAAGAGGGGATTTCTTGGGAAAGAAAGGAATCCCCCAGAGCAAGAGACAGCAATGCCTGCCAGCTACTGTGACCTGCCCATGAAATAAGTATCTTCTAAATTTAAAAATACACGTATGTGCATGCACACATACACACACACACACACACACACACACACACACACACACAGGCAGGGTCTGTAGTAAATTCAAAGTCATAGCACTTTCCTATGGACATCTTCCCCAGCACGCCTGTAACAGATTTCCTGACAGCACAGCATCTAGGCAAACTTCTCCATTGTTAAATTAAATGAAACGGGGCTTAAAGCTGAATTCCTCTGTAGCAAACTATAATAAGTTACCAAGTCAAGGCCAATCACAGCAGCCAAGCTTTCAGCCCATTGGTCTGCAAACTACTCAGACATGTCTAAACCAGCCATCATCAATCAAGGTATTTCAGTTTGCCACTTCCTTTTTCTGTCTATAAATACGACCTGCCCATGGTGGTGAGTAGAGCTCTCTTTATTGGTTCAGGGTGCTGCCCATGCATGAATCCTTTCTTGCCCTAAATAAAAACTATTTGTCTAAAGTTTTTGTTTAGTCACCACCTAGTATGCCATACTGCACAGCCTTGAACAAGGTCTGGACCTTAGCCCTGCAAGTTGGTGGCTTCCTCCTTGGACAATATACCAAAGTCCTGGCAGGTGTGACTATTCTCCATGTATCTGCCATTCCTACATGTCCCTGCTTCTTTTTTTTTCCTTTTTTCTTTTTTTTTTTTTTTTTTTGGAGAGGTTTTTGCTATAGGGCGCGTGTGCTCGCCAGACAGAGAGAGAGAGAGAGACAAAAAGCGAGAAATCACCCCCCAGGGGGGATGGTCACGCTGCAATCCCTTCTCCTCCATTCTCCTCTCGGGATCTTGGGCACGCACGCACACGCGCCTGGTGAGAGTTTTAAGCCGCCGGGTCCGGGACGCGAACCGCAGTCGAATATGTGGGAGGCCAGCAACATAGCCATTACGCTAACTGCTGGTCCCCTGTCCCTGCTTCTTATTAGCCAATCCAACTACTCTACTCCCTCACTACTAATTATTTAGATGAAACTTTCAATTTCCAAAGAACAGTATGGCTTCAGTCCCTGTGTGGGCTATGACAGATACAGTTCAATCTAGGGGCTAAAATGATTCAGCCCTGTTTGTCATATGCAGAGTTGAGTACTTCCATTAATGGGCAAAATGGTCTGGCTGTCTTCCTGTCATGATCACACTGTATATACATTATTTTACATGCATTAGGCAGTAAATTTTTAATTCTATTGTTACTCCTTAGTATTCTCATTACTCATGAGGAGCTGGTGAGATTCTGAATCTATCATTATTCTTTGATGTACTATTTGAAGTTTTTCTATAAAGAGAAACATCCACCTATTATTTGTTTACCCTGATGTTTAACTTGTACAGGAATGGCAGAATAAACATTTGACCTTTTTCCTTATCTATCAGTCCTTTGGGGTTTTTTTCTTAGCCATTGAGAGTCAATATTGTAATAAGGAGTGACAATCAGATTGATGAGCAGCAACACAGGCAGCCAGACAAAAGCAAAATTTATAAAATGTCCACAACTCAATATCCACAGAAAAAATGAAATGAATATAATTAATGATGGTGAATAAAAGTCTTTTTCAAATGAACAAACTCTTTTGCAAAGAATACTTTTAAAAACCACATACTTCATGGATAAGAATAAGTATAGTACAGAAGTATAGTGAGGGAGAAAAAAGGTAAAAGTAGATAAAACTAATAAATATAAATAAATCTTTAATAAAACAATTAAACTGACACCTAATTACAAGATAAAAAAAGTAACTAAATAGTAACCAAGAACAGTCTCAATCTGAAGAAGGGATAGTACAGTTAAATCATTATTAGATGCGAGAATTTGTTTGGGAGAAAGGTAAATACAATGATTAACTTTATACTTTGAGTCAAACATATAACTTAGAAATTGTACAACAAGTATGAAAAGAATACACATGGGATATATCATTTCCCAAACAGTAAAGAGAAAAAATAATCAGATAACAACAAATGAAATATAACAACAGCCTTCAGAAGACAGAATAGAGGTTTATTTTTGCTTAATCATGCTTAACACAAAAAGCACATTACATATAGGCAAAATAGGTAAACTGAGCCTTGTCAAAATTTAAAATTTTTGCTCTGTGATAGATCCTGTCTAAGAGGATGAAAAGACAAACTATATAGTGGGAGAACATATTTGAAAGTCACATACCTGACAAAGAATCTAGACTATCTACATAGATCCTTTCTAGATACAGAAAAATAAACAAGTAAACCCTCAAAATTCCACATAAAAAACCTAAAAATCAAAGTAGAAAATGGGCAAAAAAACATGAACAGACATTTCACCAGAGGATATACAGAAAACAAAAAAAGCACATGACAAGATGCTCATCATTAGCTATTGGGGAAAAGTAAGTTAAACCACACTGTGTTAATATTAACACCTGCCCAAATGATCAAAATAAAACAAAAATTCCAAATGACTGGGAATGTGTGGAGAAACTGGATCTTCATACATTGCTGGTGAGAATACCCATTTGGGAAAAGAATAAGGCAGTTTCTTAAAAAAAAAAAATACCAATACAACTACCAAAAAACTCAACTGCACTCCTGGGCAGTTATCCAAGGGAAACAAAGACATTCCCACAAAAACCAGTACATGAATGTTTATAGCGGCTCTATTTGTAATAACCCAAAACTGGAAACAATCCAAATGTTCTTTATAGGGTGAATGGTTAAACAATCAATGGTGTTTTCCTACCATGGAATACCACTCAGCAATAAAAGGGCTGAACTACTGACACACTCAGCAGCCTGAATGGATGCTAAGAGAGTTACGCTGAATGAATAAAGATATTAAAATATTTCATTTATATAAAATTCTTGAAGTAAAATGATAAAGCTAGAGAATGTATAAGTAGATGCCAGGGTTAGGGACAGAGGGGTCAAGCAGAATAAGTGAGGTTTCAATGGAGTGCCAAAGGGAAGTGGAGTGATAGAAGAATTCTGTATCTCAAATGTGATGGTGCTTACACAGACATGCACACAAGGTAAACCAGTACAGAATTAGAAACACAAGTCAGCCTGGTGGCCTAGCAGTTAAGGGAGCTAGATCTCACCTGGCTAAACCCGTGGTTCGAACTGTAGCCCTAGTGGCTTGAAAAAAACATGCCGGATATCGTATGCGTGTGCAAGCCCCAAATTCCAACAGGATGGAGAAAAGGAGGAAAAGAAATAGCAGCCTGGTCACCTCCTATTAGGGATGCTTTTTCCCTCTCCCTCTCTCTTTCTCTTTCTCTGGTGGGCATGTATGCCCACTGGCAAAATAAAAAAAAAAAAAAAAAAAGAAAGAAAAGAAATAAAAAGAAAAAAAAACACATATGTGCATGTAAACATCGAATAAGTGCATGCAAAACTGGGGAAATCTGAATAATATTTATGAAGAGTACTGATGCCAATTTCCTAGTTTTGATAATGTACTATATATATGCAAGACATTGCCATTAGGATAAGCTGAGTGAGATGTTCATGGGACCTCTCTGTATGTCACCTTTACACCTTCCAATAAATTTATACTTATTTCAAAATGCAAAGTTTCATTGCTATAATCTGAATGTTTGTTTCCCAAAAATTCATACTTTAAAGCCTAATCACCAATACGATGTTTGAGAGAAGTGATCAGGTTATGAGGGTAGGCCTTTCATAAATGAGATTAGCACACTTGTTTAATGGGCCCAGTACGGCTCATTTGCCCCTTCTACCATGTGAGGACACAACTAGAAAGTGCCACCTATGAATCCTAAAGCAGGCCCTGACCAGACACCAAATCTGCTAGCCCCTTGACTTTGGACTGCCCAGGCTTCAGGACCATGAGAAATAAACTTCCATTGTTTATATGCTGCTCAGTTTGTGTACTTTGTTATAGCAATCCAAATGACTAAGACACACACAAAAAACTGAAATACAAGTAAAATTAGAGACATAAATAGCAACTCATCAGTAATTGTGGTCAAATAGCAAAGTAAGATCTCCAATTTAAAGACTGTGAGGCCAGCTGACCCCATAGTATAGTGATTGAGCACTTGGGAACTGGATCCCAGAGGGCCAGCCAGGTTTGAGTCACAATCTCAGTGACTAGCAGGACACAGTAGGCATGTGAGCGGTGTGCGTGCATGTCCAAAATCTTGATGGGAAGGAGGAATGGAAGGAGGAAGACGAAGGAGGATAGCGGCAGAACTGCACCGGTGGGGGGGGGGGGGAGGGCGATTTCTCTTTCCTAGTGAGAAATTTATGCCTCTGTCAATAAAACAACAAAAGCAGATTGAAAGATTGGGTCTAAAATTAAAAACCAGGTATATACTGCTTATCCAGAAAGTCTAAAAGTACAAAAATTGAAAAAGAACATCTAAATAGGAAAATATTAACCAAAAGATACTTACACGGGTATACTGATTACAGACCTTCACATGAGTAACGTGCTAAAGTTATTCATCTCAGGATATACTTTGTCAGCTTGCCACCATCCCTTAAAAATCGGGTAATGGAAATACATGTCAAATAGTAATGATGTTTCCAAAACTCTTAAAATTCCTACCAGTCAAATACTGTTAACTGGTTTATTGAATGGGACACAATTCCAGAATTTCCAAATAGTGTGACTCTCTAGGTAATGGCTGTGCTGAGTCTGCTGAAACACTTATCACCAGAGCTCAAAGTGTACAGGGGCAAGTTAGTAAAAGCATATCCCTTATCCTTAAAAACATATAAACAGAGGACAAATATTTCACTCTCATTAAACAAATAAGTTCATTTAAGAGAAGATATATCTGATACACACACACATAAATTTTAAAACCTTGGGGCCAGCAGGTGGTGTGGCGGATAAGAGCGCTTGACTCCCACATGGTCGACTGCGGTTCAAGTCCCAGATCTGGTGGTTTCCTTTCTCACTTTCCCTCCCTCTCTCTCACTCTGTCCCTCCGGTCAAATTAAAATAAAGTTAAATAAAATACTTCTTTAAAAAAATTTTTTTGAAACCTTACACTGAATCAAAAATTTCCCTAAAACTTGAGACCACCTTTCATAGTAAGCTAATTCTTCTAGTTAGGGTGGATGCATCTAAGAAGCAGCTAAATATTATAAAGCTACTATCCTGCTTTGCTCAATATGCCTAGTAATAATTAAGTAAAATTCTAGCTAATTAATATTTTATTTAACTCATTTTATATGCTGCTCAGTTGCATGAGATATTAAAACCCTACTGAAAATCTATTTTAACACTTGGTCACATTACAGGATGATGTAATATTCAAGATATTATTTTTAAAGTAAATTACAAATTATATTCACTAAGTATACATTATTTTGATTCAAAAATATCTACCCATTTTCTTACAACAATAAAATTCACTTAAAAATAAATATGAACCACAAAATTTAACATTTGAAATTTTATATTCTTGTCTAGAATTTAATATTCTTGTCTTTATAAGGTAGTTATTGAAAAGATGACTAAATATTAAGAACAAGTTCTGAAAAACTACAAAACATACAAACACATACAGAAATACTAGCTTGGGAACCAGCAGTTAGCGTAATGGCTCTGTCGCTGGATTTCCATGTAGTTGACCGCGGTTCGCGTCCCGGACCTGGTGGCTTAGAACTCACGCTGGGCACGTGTGCATGCATGCCCAAAATCCCGAGAGGAGAGTGGAGGAGAAGGGATTGCGGCATGACCATCCCCACTGGGGGGTGATTTCTCGCTTTCTGTCTCTATGTTTCTCTCTGTCTGTCTGGCAAGCATATGCGCCCTATAGCGAAAACCTCTCAAAAAAAAGAAATACTAGCTTGACAATAAAGTTCAAAAACTAAAGCCTGCTTAGTGGTAAAACAAGATTTTCTGAACTGATCACATATTTCTCTACAAAATAAAATTCTTAAACCAATTAAACATTCTGTAACTTGAAAATGTAAGCATAAAGGGTCTTCAAAAAGTTCATGGAATATGCATCTTATGAAAAAATATGGGGCCATCCCTGTAGCCTATTAGTTAAAGTGAGCCAGATCCCACAGGGCTGACCATGATTTGAATCCCAGTCCCAGTGGTTTGGGAATCTTACCAAGCATACACACACACACACACACACGTTCCCAATCCCAACAGGATAGAGAAATAAAGAAGGGATAATGGCATGTCCACACTCAACCAGGCGTGCTTTCTCCTTCTCCTCTCAGTCTCTTTCTAGCAAGAGCATGCACCCTCTGGCAACTGAAAAAAAGGAAGGAAGAGAGCAAAAAAAACATACATGGATTTCAAAAAATTTCTGCTCCAAAATAAACTCATACTTCAATTCTATTTTTTCATGAATTGTTTGAGGTCCCCTCATATATGGCAATTACTGTGTAATCAATTGGCTAGACACTGGCTAAGCATGGTAATTCTATAACCAGGCACACATAAATGTAAAGTCTCTTTTCTCCAAACCTACCTATCCACTGACATTTTATAGACAGCATCATCTAACAACTACCACACAGTGAGAAACTACATTTGGAGTACTCTTAACTTCATGGATTTAAAAATGGGGAGAAGAGACAGAATCTGTCTAGTAAATACCATATTTGTATACCATATTTACCTCAAGGGCAGAAACCTGTCTTCTGTCTCCTATGTCCCCTATAGCACCCTACAGAGAGCTTTGCACTGAGCAGATGATCAATAAATGCTTGTTAACTAGAATAACTTAAGAACCAAGCCACGGTATTCCACTACTCTACTGCTTTTATAAAAGATTTCTGTAAGCTCCCATGTCATTTCCTCATGGTTCACTGAAACTCAATTACAATGAACAATTATACCAAAATGTCTCACTTTAACAAGCAGATCTCTCCTCTTCTCAGTAAAACACAGCATGTTTTACACAGTGGATTTTTAATTCTCTAGTATTTCTTGGGTGCTGGTATATCAAATACATTTTTACAGTAAATGAACACCCAAAAATGTCATCATTTCTTCAGAATAATTATCAATTCCTTGAGCTGATTTTTTTTTTTTTAATAATAAAGTGCGCCATGGTGTTTAAGGTGGCAGGATCCCACATGGCTGACTGTGCAGTTCAAGTCCCAGAAACAGGCTTGAGAAACGTATCAGACACTTGAGCATGCATGCCCCAATCCCAAAGAAGCATGGAGGAGAAGGGATTACATGGACATTCCCCCTGGGGGAGAGGGTGACTTCTCACTTTCCCCCATCTCTCTAGCGAGCATATACACCCTATATAGCAAATTTTTCAATTTTTTAAAAACTTATAAAGCATCGATTTAGAAGAGACTTCCAGTTTAAGGTGTATGAGTGAGTGTGTGTGTGTGTGTGTGTGTGTGTGTGTGTTCACACTGTAAGCCCTTTTTGGCCTCTCTCCAAAAGCAAGGGGTTGTTCATGAGCTGTTTTAATTATGATACAGAGAACTGTATTCCTATTTCAGTTCCACTTTATTCAGCCAGCTCTTGGTGTCCAGCCAACTGGACTGCAGAGCCAGAAGAAGCATCCAAGAAGTCTGTGCACTTGAACCTCTCTTGCACCACTAGAGGAGGCTTTCCTGGAGGTTAGGTCCACTCACAGGCATGGGAGAGAGCGCAGCTGTGGATACTACGGACAGTGTGGGAGGAGGGTAAACAATGGGAGGCAGGAGAGAGGAAATCAAGGGAAAAAATTTAAAATAAAATAAAGAGAAAAGAAAAGAGCCAGTCACACCACAAGTTGGGTCTGGGCCTGACTTACCTAGATTATTTGGCTCAAAACAAACTCTAAGATCTTTTTTTCTATTTGACAACAGCAAAGGTACAGGGTATTTTTAATACATTAGAATTTCATGAGGAGATTAAATTATATTCAGAATGGTGGGAAGAATGTATCTCAACTAAGTGGAAAAAAAAAAGATTAAAAAGTCACTGATATGTAGAGACCTTTGCTGCCTTCCAACTGCCCCTAATTTTCTGCGGCTAGAACTAAAGCTACCCAGAACTCTAACACACAGTTAACTTTGTCACATTTCCTTTATCTTTCAAGAAAGATATCAAAATTACTTGCTTATATTTAGTTTTAGACATATTCACAAATATTTCCCCTCTTTAAAAGTGCTTGCTAAAGGACCAACAGATGGCATAATGGCTATGTTGCTGGATTCCCATGTAGTCGACCGTGGTTCAAGTCCTGGATCTGGTGGCTTAAACTCACGCCAGGGGCCTATGCATGTGTGCCCAAGATCCTTAGAGAAGAGTGGAGGAGAAGGGATTGCGGTGTGACCATCCCCTCGGGGGATGATTTCTCGCTTTCTGCCTCTCTGTCTCTTTCTGTCTTTCTGGTGAATGCATGCTCCCCATAGCAAAAACCTCTCAAAAAAAAAAAAAAAAAAAAAAGCTGGCTATTGCATTAATTTCACATTTTTTATAAGATTATACAAAATCATTAAAGTATATTATAATATGTAGCTCTTTTTAAAAGGCTATTCTCCCTTTGCAAAGCTTTCTTAAATTATTTTATGTATCTGTTACATTTTTACAGGTCATAATAGATTATTATTAAGTTCAAGGGAGAAAAAAATCACCAGTTTGTACCAGTTTTTTCTATTGCAATATCCAATTTACATTTTTACCTCCAGCTCCTATCCATCAGCATTATGCAAATTGAAACATAACTAAATGCAACATAAAAAACATAATTATTCCTAACAAAAACTTTTAAAAATTTTAATATCAAAGTTCATTTTTCAAGAACAAGATAACTATATTTTAACTTAATGTAAAAGAAATATTTCCAACGTAATTCCAAAAACATGATGATTTACACTAAATACCTATATATTTCTAAATTAACATTATCAAATTCAAGAAATAGGTAACTCCCCAGATTCCATTTCCTCAAAAAGTTCAGCAAGTTCACACTACTAGAGTTGTGGTTAATAAACTACCAATTAAATGTATGCAAGGTTCCTTTTTAAAATAACATTTTATAGTAATAAAAATTCTGATCATAAAAGAAAAATGGTAAGCTAGTATTTACCCTTGTGGTTATGATAGTCTATTAAAATAATTTCTCTTCCTGCAATTTAAATTTCATTTCTATATTCCTTAGTTAAGTGTGTAACAAAAATGTAAAATGGATTCCACACAAACATATGCATAAATACTCACCAGAGTTTCCAAAAATAAATATTTTCATAGAAAATTGGTCTCACTCCTCTATACATAGCCTGTAGTAGCATTAGAAAGTACTTCCCTTTTTTACCTTATATTTTCATAAAGTCACACTATAAAAATAGGGCTCTAGTTTGAATCCTGAAATCACTAAAAATCTCCAGGCCTATATACAACTTCTGTTAAGTCTTTTCCTCTAATACATCTCTACATACAATTTCAGAGATTGTGATGGCTTTTTTAGTACTATATTTCAATGATTTTGTCACTTTTCACATTCCCTCACTGTTCTTCACAAGGCTTATCCCAAGATTCAGTGATACATGCCAACATATTCTGCTGTATCTGTGCTAATATTAAATGAAACACCCACCACTTTTTCACTAAAAAAGACTTTCTTCAATATGACTACTTCTTCCTATTCAGTCATAGCAAAAGTGCTGAGTGACCTATGACCAACTCAGACCATCAAGCCTGAGTTCTTCAGCTAACAGCCACCACTCTGTACGATATACGTCTCTCACCCTCATTACTCTTTCATTACAAAGAAACAAATTGGTTTTCTTCACCTACAGCCAAACTCTACAGAATCCCTAAGTACCTCCTGTGACCAGAAGACAGCCAGACAGCTAGGCTTAGCTAGAGAGTGCACACTGCTGTACCCTACCTTCACACCACCCTGCAGAGGCAAACCAGTGTCACAGGCTTCAAGTTGAAGTCAGTATAATCTAATCCACCCACCCCACCAATTCAACTCTATTTTTCCCAAGAGGAAGCCACGAAGACTGTGCTTGAACACCTCAAGAATAACCTGGAAAATTCTAACAATAATGTAAGGGAGGCCCAGCAGATGGTGTAATGTTTATGCACTGGACTCCCACGTAGTCAACCACAGTTTGTGTCCCAGATCCAGTGCCTTAAAACTCATGCCAGGTGTATGTGCATGTGTGCGCCCAAAATCCTAAGAGGAGAATGGAGGAGAAGGGACTATGGCATGGTCATCCCCCCTAGGGGGTGATTTCTTGCTTTGTCTCTCTGTCTCTGCAGCGAGTGCACATGCCCTATAGCAAAAATGTCTCTCGAAAAATGAACAGATAATTTTTTAAAATAATATAAAAAGTATCCCTCGTATAAGGACAAAGATGCCCAAGGCAAAACCTGGAGAAGTAAAATGCAAAATCTGGACGTAGATTAATATTTCAGTTGGAAACTAATATTATGCCATCCAGACAGAGCCAAAGATTACACTGAGAATAAGGGAGCATAAAACTATAGATCTCTGATCATTGAATGAAGCCATTTCTTCATCAAATAGCATTCATTTTCCCCAATTTTTATTTCTCTTTATAAAAAGAAATCTTGTACTCTCTAGAGCTGATCATGGCAATATCGAAATAGCCCTATACAGAGGTGAGTTGAGAGCAGGGGGTGGGTTGTCTAAAGGGAGTTTGAAGGATGTAGTTTTGGAAGGAACTCTCCACCAGTGTTCCTTTGGATAGCCGAAATTTGCCACAGGTAGAAAGCCGTGGAACCTTTAATTTAAGAGTACTTCAGCCTATTTTGTCATCCTTTGGAAATTTTACCATTTTTATGAAGATGAGCATTCAAAGGCATAGAATTCAGCTCTGCAGGAATTCACATTTTAAAACATCCTATTTTTTTAAACCAACTGTATACATGGGTACTTTCAATAAACACGTAATAAACTTCAAAATCTTGGCATGTGCAAAGTATCAGATCGGCTGCCTGGATTTCAAGCTTGCATAAAGATTGAATAGACCTGAAATTACATGTGTAGGATAGTAATGGTTACAGCCCACAAGAATTATTTGCATCATTCTACCACTAGCGTGACAGTGTTGCCGTTAAAAAAGGAGAAGAATTACTTTCCAACCTTCAGTGAAAATTTAGTCTGCTCTCACTATGTGGGATTCTGACATTATGGGAAAAAAAGAAGAGCTCTTCTGAAAATCAGTTCTTATTTTAAAAGCTTAAGTTAAGATACTGAACAAAGATAAAAGAAATTAAAGTAATTTTCAAAGAAAAACTGTCAATATATTCCAAGTTTCTTCACGAACACTCAGATTTCAGTTTCACATTATAATTAGCTTTCACAATTGAAACTTACAATTGCTCATGCACAGTAACTATGTGAAGGGGAAAATCTAAAATATTATAATGCAACCTATGATTTATTGGGCAAGTAGAGCTTTTATATATAAAATGAGCCCCAAAGAAGAAAAATAAGCAGGAATACAAAACACTGGCAATCAATAGAACTTAGAAGCTACTTAGAAAAAAGGTTGCTGCTTATACTGCTGTACTTGGAAGCAGAGGATACGTCCTCCTCCACTGCCTTCCAACTTACCACCATGGCCACTTCTGCAGGTCCAATCTCACACTTCCTGCCAAAGTCCAGAAGCTAGGAATGCTATCTGATTAACAGAAGTATTGTAATTCAGCTACAGCTGCACTATATAGTAAGTGGGCTTTTGTGGTCTACTCTGAGACCTTAACCACCACTGTAACTCCATTTCCATAAGAAAATGTATTCTGAGTTTAAAATTTCAAGTGAAGGGGCCAGCTCTTAGCACAGTGGTTAAAGTGTTGGACTCCAACACAGCCGACTACACATCAAGTCCCAGACCTGGCAGCTTGAAAATCATACCAGGTACATGTGTGTGCATGCCCAAATCCCAAGAGAAGAACAGAAAAGAGAACGCAGGATGGCCATTCTCCCTGGGAGGTAATTTCTCACTTTTCGTCTGTCTTTCTCTGGTGAGCACATGCACCCTATGGGGGAGGGAAAAAAGAAAAAACAAAAAAACACTGCAAGTGAAACAAAGTTTGAGTAAAGCTGTAAACACTAACAAGCTTGTTATTAAATCAACACACCTACAACATTTTCCGTTACTGAGGTAAATCTGACACTCTCCATGCTCCATCATTCACCATTAACTTCTTTTTTTAAAATTAAACCCAAGCATCTCATCCTTTGCTATGCATAAACACCAAAATGGACTTAAAACTCACAATAACTGCATCCAAAAATAAAATGCTCCTGACCCAAAACTCTGACCCTTATGCTAGTATATGGCAGAATGCAGCATTTAGCACACAATTACCATGCAGCCCTATGTTGATGACTTTATGGTGACTAGCTTTGGATTGGGTTTCTATGTTTTCTAACACTGCTTATAGAAATTCTTTATTTCTTTTTATTTCCCTCAAAATAAACAGATCCTTGAACATCTAGAGCAAATTGGAAAGAGGAGGAAACTAAAGAAGGAGGCAGTAATGTCACGTTTAAAAGGCTCAGGAGGAAAACAGGAAAGGGAAGAATGGCGGGAATAATCTGCAATCGGTTATTTTGGGAACTAATAATACTGCTTACTGTTACATTACGAGCTGTAGGTACCAATTGCAGTTCCAATTTCAAGTGATATCACTAAACTAATGAAACAGCTTTTATAACTTCTGTGAAACTGTTCTGTCATTTTAAAAAAAAAACTTCTTTGTAATTTGCCAGAGGTCATGACTAGAGAGAGACAGAGATAGAGAGGACAGTGAGGAAGCAATCCGCCCCCCCACCCCTCCACCCGGCATGGCTCACAGTCACAATGCAATTACTTCTCCATGTCTTTTTTTTTAACAAGCTTTTGCCTTAGGGCACATGCGTGTTCCAGAGAGGCAGATAGTAAGAGGGAAAGTGAGAAATCATCCCCCAGGCAAGACGACCAGCCGGGATCCCTACTCCTTCCTTCTCCTCCCAGGATCTTGGGCACACACACCTGGTATAATTTTCAAGCCACCAGTTGAGATTCAAACCAAGGTTGGCCATGAGGGAATCCAGTGACGTAAACGCTACACCATCTGCTGGTCACATCTATTTCTCCTTCTTTCCAAGATCTGAAGCATGCATGCACATGCACCCCATGTGTTTCTCAAGCCACGGAGTCCAGGACTTGAACTGTGCAATTGGCCATGTGGATTCCAGCCATCTTAACCACCAGGCACTGGCTGTCCCTTGTCCCTTACAATTTAAATAAAATTATTCTTTATACCTAACTTTGATGAAGTCAAACCAGCAATTAATCCTAACCAGACCCTTAAATTCTGTTACCTAGGAAATCCTCCTGAGATATGTATTAAAACCTGAGTTTTGGTAGTCAAACTAGTAACACATGAATACATTTACATTTTTATTGTATTTTGATAACACTTGCTTTCTCTAACAGACTACTGGGTTAACATATTCTAAACTGTAATATGCTTTCAATTCACACATACATATAAAAATGATGTTAGAAAGACAATGTATACAGCATTCTTCTGAGTTACAACTCACATAAGAAAATGTGAGTGAAAGCAAATATAACTGCTGTTTTTAAACCCTTTTAAATATGCAGCCACTATTCTTACAATAGCTTTCCAGTTCGAATGTTTTTCTTAAGTCTCAAGTCCTATCCTACTCTTACTTTCACTACACCATTTCCAATGAATCCCCATTTGATCATAATCTTAATTCATTCAGCATCCCATTTTACTACCTAAATTAGATGCTCCACTAAATATATGAAATCTCTTGGGTTCCATGGTTTTTTCTCTCCTAACCTTCTTTCCATTTTTAATAGGGCTATCCATAAGTAACCAGTAGGAAATCTTCTCCCAAACTTTCACAAACTCAAGCCTCTTCTAGTAACAGAACAGTAATTTGGTCACTGTAAGCGAAAGATTTACTGCATTATACTGTTGATATTCTTAAAAATAGTAAAGCGTTCTGCTAAAACAACCTTTAAGATAAGAAAAGGCACATCACCTAACTGTTACATAATTAGTAAAAAGATCAGGCTGAAAATGCATAAGTCATTCTCATCCTTTTATATGCATATTGAAAAATTCTTAAATTATTACGTTTTAAGTGTTTAATAATGCATAGACAATATGTGCAATTAAAGAAATGTAGATATTATATTACTGTACTATCTTACCTCTCTGGCAAACTGAGAATCAAATCAATAATAACTAAAACACTCGGGACCAGCAGATGGCATAATGGTTACATCACTGGACTCCCATGTAGTCGACTGCAGTTCTAGCACTGGGCCTGGTGGCTTAAAACTCAAACTACACGCATGTGCGTGTATGCCCAAGATCCTGAGAGGCATGACTGTGGCATGGTCATCACCCCTGGGGAGTGACTTCTCGTCTTTCTGTCTCTCCAGTGAGCAAATGCACACTACAGCAAAAATCTCTTTAAAAAAAAATTTTTTTAAAGTGACTAAAATACTTCTATGCAATCAAAAGTCCAGGAATTAAGAAAAACAGATACATCGTTTTCTCAAAAATAGCCCTAATGCCTTCATTTTCCTTCATTTACTTCCATTTCTGACACAGTTCTAACTATTTAGTTTGTCAAATGGCACATTAAAAAGTAAGTTTGAAACACTGTATTTTGTCTAGATGCTGTAAGGCTGAAGACAAAAGAACTATACATGTTTGTTCTCTAGTTAGTAACTTTCTCACACAGAGATACAGGCTAGGAATTATGAAACCACTTTATAGTACACCAAGGCTGAATAAATAAATATAGACAATGAAAACCATACTTCTTCCTGTTAGAGAAATTACAAATAAATCAGGAACACTAAAATGTTCTGTGAGGGGGCCAGACAGCAGCAATAAAGGGCAACACTGTGAAGCTGACCCACTTAGTAAGGCTCTAGGTTCGTATCTGGAAACCTCCCTGAGTACACCGCACACACATGCCCATGATGCAGAGCTCGCTGAAGCTGGAGATAGATCATAGCATCGGGACCCTGTTAGGGGGCCAGCCCCATAGCCTAGTGCTTAAGGGAGCTGGATTCAACATGGTCAACTGTGGTGCGAATCCCAGCCCCAGAGGCTTTGAAAGTGCTGGGCATGTGTGCGTATGTGCCCCAAATTCTGACACGATGGAAAAATGAAGAAGAGATTATGGTGTGACCATGCCCCACTGTGGGGTGCTTTCTCCCTATCTCTCTCTGGAGAATGTGCATGCCCTCTGGTAATTGAACAAATATAGTAAGATCTTGTTGGAAATCCTATCTCTCTGTTCACCTCTGTCTTGCTTGGGAAAGAAACTTTAAAAAACTGAACTCTGTGAAAATTGGATTAAAATCCAAATATATGAAAACAATTATATATATATATATATATATACACACACACACACACATGCATGTGCATACACATCGTTAGAGACATACAGAAACCCAGATCTGTATGCTTCCTGACTACCCACTGAGATGGCATTGAGGCAACTGGCAGCACAGTAGCAATGAACAAAGGTAACCCCAAGACCAATTTTCAAGTACAATGCTCCAATAAAAAAGGAGCAGAAAGCAAACTCCCAGGTCTCTGGAAACTAGACTCCTGGGAGTATCATAAAAAAACCTTCACTAAAAAAAAAAAAAAAAGAATCGCTTCTGAGATCAAAGATGGCAAGTATATCTTGGAAACTTGCACTGGGACTACAGCACTTCTATCCTGCCTAAAAGCAAGTCCACAATAATTCCAAACCTGAAGTCTTGGGCTAGAGTTCCCAGAAGCATTCTTGTGGCCAATTTTGCCCACTGCCTCCACAACCATCCCATCAAACTTCTCTGTCAGTACAACCTCAGTTTAGGTAGGTGGTCATTAGCCCCCATCCAGTCTGGGAAATGAATTGTTAGGCCGGTCATGACGGTGTTTCTCTATGGGCCTGGTATCTAGAAAATGGCCCTGTGACCTCGTTCTTGTCAATAATATATAAAACAGAAGTCAATTATGTAGACCTGGAAAAGTTTTTTCTCTTCTGATATAAAAGGATAAACCATACTGGCATGGCCAGTAAAATCTCTCCATACTTTTCCTTCCTGGTTGGAAGGTGTATTTGATACCTGGAGTTGGAATAAGCACCTTGCTTACTGGTGCTTATTGGAAGACCATGTGCACCAAGCCAGTCTGCGTTCCTGGCAACAGTTCTATAGCTGTACCAGCCCCAGCTGACCTACCTCCAAGCTTACCACTTAAGAGAAATAAATTTCAGAGCCAACCCAACAGCCTACTGGTTAATGAAGCCAGATCCCATAAAGCCAACAACAGTTCAAATCCCAATGGCTTAGAAAACACTCCAGATGTATGTACTCAAAACTTTGACAGGCTGGAGAACTGGAGAAGGAAATGCAGTATAAATGCATCCCACTGGCGTTTTTTCTCTCCTGTTCACTTTTTTTTTTTTTTTTGAGAGGTTTTTGCTATAGGGCGCGTGCACTCACCAGACAGAGAGAGAGAGACAGAGAGACAGAAAACGAGAAATCACCCCCCAGGGGGGATGGCCACGCCGCAATCCCTTCTCCTCCATTCTCCTCTCTGGATCTTGGGCACGCACGCACACATGCCCAGCGTGAGTTTTAAGCCACCGGGTCCGGGACGCGAACCACAGTCAACTACGTGGGAGTCCAGCGACATAGCCTTTACACTAACTGCTGGTCCCCTGTTCACTCTCTTTTTTAGATTATCACAACCTTTGATAATCTAAAAACTAAAAAAGGGGGAAAAAAGTGTTGGCCCCATGGCCCAGTGGTTAAAGCAAATAGCTCTCACATGGTCCACTCTGGATCAAATTTCTCCCCTGGCAGCTTGCAACACATGCCAGGTATGTGTGAGTGTATGCCCCAAATTTCCTCAGATTGTAGAAATTAAAGGAGAAGGACTGCACTGTGACCGCTTTGCGGGGCTGGTGCTTTCTACTTCTTTTCTCTCAGTATCTCTCTGGAGAGCACAGGTACCCTCTGGCAAAAAAAAAAAAAAAAAAAAAAAAAAAAAATTTAAATGTTTACCTAACCCAAGATGAGTTTTTCTATTACTTACACCCAAATTCATTCCTAACCAATGTACAGTTTTCCAACTTAGGACACTAATGGTCTCATGGGTCAGAACGAGAATGCATTTATAGTAGTCTCAGAGAGAAGAGATGCAGAGATGAGAAACATCATTTTAAAAAGAGAAACAGTAAAACTTTATCAGTTATTCCACACATATACCTACGAAATCAGTACTGTGTGCTGGTTACCCAAAGCCAGATGGCTTAGGCCTCAGCCCTGACTCCGTTACTTACTAGATGTGTGAACTTGGGTCAAATAGTCAACCTCCCTGTACCTCAGTATCCCCATCTCTAAAACAGAAACAACAGTATATTTCTTTCAAGAAAAGTTGTAAGGGGAACCAACAGTTAGCGTAATGGCTATGTCGCTGGACTCCCACGTAGTCAACCACAGTACGCGTCCTGGACCCGGTGGCTTAAAACTCACGTTGGGCGTGTGTGGGTGCATGCCCAAGATCCCGAGAGAAGAATGGAGGAGAAGGGATTGCAGCGTGACCATCCCCCCTGGGGGGCGATTTCTCGCTTTCTGTCTCTATGTCTCTGTCTGGCTGGCAAGTGCATGCGCCCTGTAGTGAAAATCTCTCCAAAAAAAAAAAGTTGTAAGAACAATAAGATAATACACGGAAAACACTTGTGATAGCTCCTTGTACACAGGAAGTTCTTACTAACACCCATGATCATTCTTTTTTTTATTCTTGAGAAAGATTTTCACTGTAAGGCATGCGTACTCGCCAGAGACAGAGAGACAGAAAGCAAGAAATCAGCCCCCGAGGGGATGGCCACGCCACAACCCCTTCTCTTCCATTCTCCCCTTGGGACCTTGGGCATGCTTGCACACGCACCCAGCATGTGTTTAAGCCCCTAGATCCGGGACTCAAACCCTGGCCGACTATGTGGGAGTCTAGTGACATAACCATTATGCCATCTGCTGTCCCCATAATCATTCTTATTATGCAAAAATAAACACATAAAAACGAGTAACAGTGAGTTTAGGCAGCTCAAACATGACTCAAATAGTGTGGAACAAGGGAGCAGAAATTCCTTGCAGAGTTCAGCCATCGCTCACTTATTAAATGAGTTGTGCTTCTGTGTCTGTTTAATAGTCTTAGCAGCTCTAACTCTTTGATGCCATGAAAATGATTCAATTTCACAACAAAAAGAGCAACTAAACATAGGTCATTTACACTTCAAAAAACAGTAGAAGGGCAAAAGCAAGTGTAATGTCAGATATTATCTCATGTATTGTTCTTACCTGGAAAGTGAAAACAATTACTCATCTCCTAATGGTAACAGGAAGGTTCAATTTATGATAGGTTTCGAGTGTACAGCATTGCAGTGTGCATAATCCTTTCTCAGTTATCTAATGTCACAGTCCAACACACACGTCGACTACAGTCACCAGTTTCTGTGAACGTTGTTACTACGAGTTGATGTGCTCAGAGCTCCTTTCCTTTGCGTTTTTTTGTCAACAGGCATTAGTGCAGCCATATTCTAACAGATCCACCGAAACAGAAAACACTAATTCCAGTCAGCTGATAAGCTAGAGAGAACTTTTGGAAACTAATTGTTCCTATGATAATAGTAATTTGGATCAAGAAAGAGACAGCAGAAATGAAAGAAGTAAGCTATTATATTTTATTGTTTCGAAGGAAAACTAGACTTTACTTTCCAACAGACATCCCACTCCCAAACTACTGTGGTTTTGAAAACTCTGAATGAGCTGGGGCACTAGACACCTGGAAATTCCTGTCAGCATCTCATTTTCCCCAGTCCTACTCTGTACTGGTGTTTCTATGCCAATGTTCCCAGCCTTTCAATTCTATATGAGCTTCTTTCACTGTCCATCCCTTGGCTATCTTATCAATCCTAAACCTACCTATTCCATTCCCAAAAAGAATAGAACTTTTAAAGTTGTCATTTTAAAAGCTTAAATTGTGGAGAAAAAAAGTTATTTTGAGTTTCTATTGTTAGAAGATAATACTTAGCACATGGAAATAGAGCATATGGAAATTAAAATGCATAAAGCTTTGTCATTGTTGCCTCAATGTAAAGTTACTGATTACTATATCCACTTCACTTTTTATAAAACAAGTGAAGAAATCCAAATGGCACTAGAAGTTCATTTCACCTCCTCCTTGAGGTTTGGGGTCTCTCCCAGAAGCTAAATCAGATCAGAGGTAACAAAGAATAGGCTGAAATCAACTGCTGATGACAACAATTCTCTCCCCAACAACCTGTAGTTCCTAGTGACACACAGTCACCTCAAGGAGACATTAAGGGGGTGAGATTCCTATCCTAGATCCATTTCCTAAGGTATGGATAAACATCTCACAGTGTAAATTATAAAAATTTAAAAGTTTGAGACAATTTAAGTAGGCTTTCCCAGCTTAAATATTCTTCCTTCCAGAAGCCCTCAAAAGCTCCCAAATCGATTCCACGTGAGTCTAGGGATTTGTGTGTGTTATTTCTTCACACTGTTGTCACTCCTCACTTAATGACCTACCTGTTTCACGGCCTTGGAATTTGGGCTAGTTCTCTAACAGAGAAGGAGGGGAAATCCCTTTTCTCAGTCTATATAAGTCTTGGGAATCCCTTCTCAGTCCTTGTCTCCATCCCACTGTCTTGGTCAATATATACTATGTGAAGTGTCTGCAGTCATGCAAGACTACATATTTCATTTATAAATCTGTACTGTATCACGCTTCCATAGTAGTATTCAGAATAAAATAATTAACTCAGATTTATATTATTGCACTGTGTTGCCTTCTGTTGCTTATCTAATGTATGCTTTTTGTATGGACCCAATGACATTATTCTAGTGTGGTGTTATTATGTAATATCTATTGAAAAACACATACCCTATGGAATCACAATACACCACAAGACATCAGCCTTTAAGCTCTTCGCTTATCAAGCAGTTCACTTAAAGATGGTAGTAGGAATGGAACTGGATCGTTAATTGAGGAGTGTCTTACTGTCATTTCTGAATTGTGTACCCATCTGCCCTATCAGGCAATAATCTCTGTGAAGGCCTGGACCAAGGATTTCAACTGCCTGGATTCAGTATAATGCCCCGTGCACAGCAGGCACTCAATGTTAGCACAAGGGGTCATGTTATGCATCCTAAAAATACATGAATGAATATGATTCCTCTACAGAAATGAAATAAGTATTAGGTATTTACCATGAAGAGGCAATTTTGATACCATTTTCAGATGGAATAGTTTTGTCACTTACAACCACCACTTCAGATTCCTGACTGATTAAACACAGAAGTGAGGCCAGAAAGTCTTATTGACTTTGAACTTCAGAACTCCACTCTCCAAAAGGAAAGCCATGGATTCACTTATTAGAAGGATATCACTGAGAGGGAGAACGTGGTGTGACTATTTCCTTTGACTTTAAGCAACTTCTGCAAGTACATACAGATGTCTCCTTTGTAAAGGAATCCTCATGAACTGAAATGCCTACACAGGCATAATTTGCAGAACACCCCTCTAGTTAACATTTCCCCAAAATAACTAATGTTGCTTTATATAACCAAACTGTATGTATCTTATATTATTTCTCAGCCAATGATTACATAGGAAAATTTTAGTTACTTCTCCAAAACTCAAGACTAAAAATTATTAGACAAGCTCCAGTTAAATTCCACTATATTGATTCAAAAATGTCAGAATCACACCAACACATTTTGAGAAGCACACCAAGTACCAGCAAAGAGCACGTGCATCTCAGATGTCGTTGGTGCAGAGAAAGTTACTGCCACGTTACACACAGGTAAGCCACCCTCTGCCAGTGATATGTGCTGAACACATTATCACACTTCCACAACAGCGATAAAGCTGAAAAAAGAAAACCACTGGGCATAGCTAGCTTAAAAGGATTTCCAGATAATTATGTTTATCATCATTAAATGTGATGGATTTTAAATTTCTTTTCAGAGTGATTTTTGCTGAAGGGATTGTACCTGCAGGGAGACAGAAAGTATGAAATCATCCCCAGAGGGGATGACCACGCCACAATCCCTTCTCTTCCATTCCCTTCTTGAGATTTTGGGGTCCCACACACACGTACTTGGCGTGAGTTTCAAGCTGCCAAGTCTGGGACTAGAAACCGTGGTTAGCCAGGTGGGAGTCCAGTTGAGTAACCATTAAACCACTTGCTGGTCTCAGGGTTTTTAATTATTTTTAAAACGAATCTGGGGTGGCTTTTAGGCTAGTGCTTCTAAATTTTTAAGCTAAGACTGACCTGAAGGCCTTCTTAAGATATAGAGTCTGGCCTAGCCATAGTGTATAGTAAAAGGAAACTGCTGTGTAATCCACTCCTGGCCCAACGTAAAAAGACAAGACCTGGAGATGCACTCCTACAGTCCTAGCTAAATAAGAGACCAGGGTAGGAGGACTATGAATGGTAAGATCTGTGAAAATGCTCTCTCTACCCTTTCTGTCTCATAAAAATTTTAAAAATTGTAGGACCAGCAGGTGACATAGTGGTTAAGGTGCTGGGTATAGCCAATGGTGGTTCGAGTCCCAGACCTGGCAGTATGAAAAATCACACTGAGCACGTGTACAAGTCCAAAATCCCAGGAGAACGGGAACGGGATTACAACACGGCCATCTCCCCTGGGGGGTGATTTCTCACTTTCCTTCTCACTATCTGTCCCTGGCAAATGCACGTATCCTATGGCAAAAACTTAAAAATAAAGGGAACCAGCAGTTAGCGTAATGGCTATGTCGCTGGACTCCCACATAGTTGACCGCGGTTCGTGTCCCGGACCTGGCTGCTTAAAAACTCATGCTGGGCGCGTGTGCGTGCGTGCCCAAGATCCCGAGAGGAGAATGGAGGAGAAGGGATTGCGGCATGGCCATCTCCCCTGGGGGGTGATTTCTCACTTTCTGTCTCTATGTCTCTCTCTGTCTGGCGAGCGCACGCGCCCTACAGTGAAAATCTCTCCAAAAAAAAACTTAAAAATAAATAAATAACAATGTTTAAATTACAAAGCAAATTTTTATTGTCAGTCTAAAGTGAAGCCTGACAGTCTACATTTCTTACATGCCCCACCCCCTCAGCCTCACATGCCAAAGCCACTGGTCTGGGATTTCGATTTGCATCCTCAGGTTTTTAGAGTACCATATAAAGAAGTGTCAATGTAAACAAAGGTATGTAAAGTTCCATTTTCCTGGGGTTTTTTGTTGTTTGTTTTTTTGGTTCTTCTTTTGAGTTTTCGTTTTGTTTTGTTTTGCTACAGGATATGTGTGCTAGCTGGAGAGAGACAAACATAGGGGAAAGCGAAAAGGCATCCCCAGAGGGGATGGTTACACCACAATCCTTTCTCCTCCATTCTCCTCTTGGGATTTTGGGCATGCAAGTATATGTGCACATGTTTCTCAAGCTACCAGGTCCCGAACTCATGCTGGGTATTTGGACAGGTAGAATCCAACCACCTTAAACTCTACCCTATGCTATGACGATGCTTAGGGAATGAATGTAAATTAAGTTAAAAATAAATGTTCAGAAAAAAAAAAAAAAAAACCTAAAACTTTTTGTTGAAACAAACAAACAAACAAAATGCATTAAAAATACCTATCCGATGACTACAGTAAGATATATAGCCCCAGCTAGGTGCTACTTTATAGGATGTTCATTCTACTCACCGAGGCTTATGCCTAAAGTTGGACTTGTGTTCAAGGAAATGAATATATCAGCTATGCTTACTATGAAAATATTTAGAGTAATTAAGATCTTTAGTGACTCACTAAAATGTGGGGGGAAAAGTATAGAAAGCGAACATAGATACCAGAGACAGTGTGGGAGGGGAGTGGGAGATGGCAGAGGGTAAGAGGGAATCAAGGATGGGAAAAAAGGTGAAACACACAGGAAACAAGAAATGGAAAATTATTTGTTGATGATAACATATATGTTGATGTGTTTAATTGAGCCAATATACAGTGTACTCTGGATAGAAAATCTCATTTTGTATGCTGTAATGATGCATAGTGAATGAAAGTAAATAAATAAATTTTAAAAAAATAAAAACAAACAAAAGACAAACAAACAAAAAAACTCTACCCTATCTGCTGCCCACCCTCACCCGTGGGTCTTTTTAATCCTAAAGTGCTATTTCCTCTGCTAATTTATCAAGACTCTCCGTTTCAGATACTCAATATCCTTAGAGGCTGCAACTTAGAATCATGGAAAAGAGGCATTGTTGAGAACATTTGATCTTCCTTGTAGATTCTCACCCCTATGTTGAGATGGTGGATCTGGAAGGTCTGAAATGTAAAGAAAATTGTTGATATGTCTTCTAAGGTCTACAATAGATCTGGGACATGTCAGGCAGACACTCAGATAATGGTTCAAGCAAAGACTATAAGATTTAGCCTGGGAAGAGAGGGGAAAAAAGGAAAAATGTTTTAAGCAGTTGAAGTGCAATTAAGAAGAAGTAAAGTGGGATCAGTAGATGGCGTAATGGTTATGTTTCTGGACTCCCACGTAGTCAAACACAGTCCCAGACCCAAAGGCTTAAACTCATGCCAGGCATGTGTGTGTGCGTGCATGCCCAAAATCCCAAGAGGAGAATGGAGGAGAAGGGAATGCAGTATGGCCATCCCCCATGGGGGGTGATTTCTCGCTTTCTGTCTCTCTTTGTCTTTCCATTGAGGGCACACACCCTATAGCAAACATCTCTTAAAGAAAATAAATAAAAGAAGCAAGTAAAGGTCATCTATGATACTGAAGTTGGAAATAAAACAAACTAAAGGTAAATTTAAGCTTATTTGAAATACACATTTTAAATAATCTATCTCCTAACAGTAGACTACGTATTCTCAGTAAAACTGAGCTACCTAAACATGTTCAAACAAGAAAGCCAGAGGTAAACTGAGAGAAGCACTAATGATGACATACACTGGGACCAGTACGGATTTCTCCTCCAGCCTCCTAGCCATCTGTAGGATTCACTATCCCAGTATTGTGCTTTTCACAATAAGAAGAAACTGTAAGTTTTCCTACTTTGAAAAAAGAAAGTTTGCCAGAACAATTGGGTCAGGAAGCCAAAATCTTACACAGTACCTAAGAGAAATCAAAAGGTTAAATTCATTGGAAGTCATACCAATAAACTATTCCACTGTGGAAATATGAATACCTTCAAAGAAAACCATGTGGGAAAAGAAAAAAAAAAAAAGAAAAGAAAGAAAGAAAACACAAGAATACTCTCAGACTGAAACTCATTTGTTTGAGCATCTGTTCACCACTTACAACAAATAACTCCTTCAAATGGATTTAACTCCAAAAAAGGAAAGATAATAAAATCCATTTGATGGGAAGTTAATACATAATCACACCTCATTTTCCTAAAATACCTCAAAAGACATCTAGTGTTAATGTATTAAAATCCAGATTCAGGGGAGGCATAGCAGGGGGACTGATAAGAGTCATAAAATACTGGCACTGGGGATATTAAAACTTGGGGATGGGACCAGTAGACAGCATAATAGTTATGTCCCCACTGGGAGGCGATAGCTCACATTCTGTCTTTCTTTTTTTTTTTTTTTTTTTGTGAGCTCGTGCACCCTATAGCAAAATTCTCTTTAAAAAAATAAAAATAAAAAACTTAGGGATGAGGGGTATACATGTACCTGGGGAAGGAAATGAGCTTTAGTTTTGTGGCCATTATTTTTAATTGTTTCATTTAAATGAATATCATTCTTGTTAATAATGTTGTAAACTATCAATTTACAAGATATTTTTTAAAAAGATATACGATTATTTTTAAACTCACTTTAGCAGCTTTAGTTTCTAAAAGCATGTAGCTATTAAAATGCTAATATAGAGGTGCCAGCAAGTGGCATGGTGGTTAAAGGTACTGGACTCCCACATGATCGACCACTGTTCAAGTCTTGGACCTGGTGGCTTGCTTTCTCACTTCCTCTCTCTCTCTGATCAAACTGGAAAATAATAATGATAATAATAAATAAAATTTAAATAAAATACTTCTTTAAAGAAAAATGCTAATATAGAAAGATGGGGGGTGTCACGGAGACTAAATACCACAGAAGCACAAGAAACTGATTTTCATGGAGATGACATAAAAAAGATGGATTATAAAGTTAATGGGAGATTACTTAAAGCAAAAGAAACAATCTGACTATTAATAATAAAAATGAGCCAAAACATCAAATATAACAAAATAAAAGTACAAAAGAATTAAGGTAAATACAGAAATTGTGACCAGCTTCATGGTACTAGTTGCTGAACAGAAGACAAATCCCACGTGGAGGTCACAGTTAGAATTTCTAGCCCAGGGGACTAGCAGATGGTGTAGTGGTTATGTCACTGAATTCCCACATGGTCAACTGCAGTTCAAGTCCTGGACTTGGTGGCTTGAAAATCATGCCAGGCACGTGTGCATGTGTGCCCAAGATCCCAGGAGGAGAATGAAGGAAAAGGGATTACAGCATGGCTATCTACCCTTGGGGGTGATTTCTCACTTTCCCTCTCTGCCTCTGTCTGCCCCTCCCCCCCATCCCAGACCCCTGCCAGCACATGCACCCTATGGCAAAATCCTCTGGAGGGCGGGGGGAAGAACTCCTGGCCCTGGTCAGCCTGAGCTATGGCAGGCAGGCACACAACTGTCCAAGATCCAAAGGGCTGGAGGACTGGATACGGGGGATCAAGGCCTGATCAGACCCCATGGAGGACGCTCATATCTCTGTCTCTCTCTCTCTCATGGGCATGTACATACTCTGTTATGAATTTTAAAAGGAGAAAAAAAAGGATTAACATTTTAAAATAAATACAAAGTCCAAACAAAATACAGAGAAAAGTTACACTATACCAAACACAAAGTGGAGGGTTGTTAATGGCAGCAAGTCTTAGAAAATCAGAAATATGTTGAAGGGAATAAAACAGAGGACTCCAACAATTAAGAGTTAAACAACAAGGAGAAAACCAACAGTCAGAGCAGTACATTCCCCACAAACATTTGGGAAACCTGAAGACTTGGGATGGATTTCTGATTGCGCAGGAAAGTAAAGGAAAAGGATTTACCCTTGAAACTAAAATCTACTACTCTACTTTTTAGGTTATTTTAGATAATTTCCCGTAACAAAAATATCACAATCCTTAGGTATCAGCTTTAGTGAAAGGTTTCTTCACCATGCCACAGAGATGAAAGTGTCTATAAAAACGAACCAAGGGACCAGCAGATGCCATAATGGTGATGCTGCTGGACTCCAACATAGTTAACCATGATTCAAGTCCCAGATCCAGTTGCTTAAACATCACATTGGGCACATGTGTATGCAAGCCGGAGATCCTGAGAGGAGAATGAAGAAGGGAGATTGCAGCATGATCATCCACCCAGTGGGTGATTTCTTGCTTTCTGTCTCTGGCGAGCCCACACACCCTACTCAAAGAAAGAAAGAAAAAAGACCAAAAGGGAAAACAACAAAAAAACTGCAAGTTTTCTAAGTTTCAAAGCACGGATACTGTTTTAATATGAACAACAATAAAAAGAAGCCGTGTTGATATTAGGGGGTCATACATAATTATAAAACCCAGGTTTTAACCATAGTTCTACCTCTAATACACATTTCCAAAGCTTTACTTGGACGAAGAATTTTTTTTTCCAGTTGTTGCTATAAGGCACATGTATGAGAAAGAGAGAAAGTGAGAAATCGCCCACTGGGGGTGCGATGATCTCAGGATTTCGGGCCAGTGCAATCCACTTAGTGAGATTTTCAAGAGGCCGAGTCAGGGACTTGAACCACGCAACCAGCCATGTGGGCTGGATCCCTCTAGTGCCTTAACCTCCACACCACCTGCTGGCCCAGAAAAGGAGTATTTTTTTCTCTGTCTACAAAGTTTATTCATGATGGTATATGAATTGCTCCTCATTGATAAGAATTAAAAAAAATTGACAAATAATCACAAACTAAATATAGATCAAGTATATTTAACAAAAATTTACATCTGAATTGAGATGATGGAAATATGAACAACATATTGAAATTTGAAGATTTAGTACAAAAAAAGTAAGTTACGGAATTACTGCTTATGCTGATTGTAGGTCAAAATAACAATTTACATATGTTACAATGAAGCTTGTCAATCCTTTCTTTTTTTCCTGCAGAATCTTCTGGAATGTAGCCCTAATGGACACTCAAAGTGTCAAAGGAACAGAAAAATTTTATAGATATACAACAGAATTCAGTAAGACCAAAATATATTGATATGCCAACTATATTCTACAGGAATAACATTAAAACTCCCTTATTTAGTAATAATGGGAATACTGAAATACAAACCCATTCTTTTAAAAATTTACAGCTGGGGACCAGCAATTAGAATAATGGCTATGTCGCTGGACTCCCATGTAGTCGACCGCGGTTCGAGTCAGGGACCTGGTGCCTTAAACTCACGCCGGGCACGTGTGCGTGCATGCCCAAGATCCCAAGAGGAGAATGGAGGAGAAGAGATTGCAGCGTGGCCTTCCCCCCTGGGGGGTGATTTCTTGCTTTCTGTCTCTCTGTCTTTCTGGCGAGCACACGCACCCTACAGCAAAAACCTCTCCAAAAATAAAATTTCCAGCTGAAGAAACAAAGTGACATACCCACTTGTGAGCAGATCGGTATCCCTTCCAAATATGTATGAAGTCCTCACTCCCAGTACTTCAGAATATGGCTGTATTTTCAGATCGGCCTTAAAATGAGGTCATGGATAGACCCCTGGTCTATCAATATTATGACTGGCATTTTTATAAGAACAAGAAATTAGTAAAGATACAGACCATGTGAGGACACAGAAGAAGACGCCAGCAACAAGACCAGGAGAGGCCTTAGGAAAAACCGACCAAACCGAGACACCCTAATCTTGGATTCCCAGCCTCTGGAATTCTGAGAAAACAAAATTCTACTGTTTAAGCCCCAAGTCTGTGGCACTTAGCTATAGCAGCTCTAGCAAACTAATACACTGCTCTAAATATTTAAAAATTTTCCAGTAACTAAGTTTTACTCAAATTATATCAAACTACAAACTCACTTCTTCGGTCACACTAGCCATGTTTCAGGTGCCCAGTAACCACTGGTAGCTCATGGGCAGCAGATATGTAGAAAACAGAATCAGAAACAAGTGTGCTCAGGTGGTCAGGAGATATAAACAAGAAATATGTTACCATTTATTGAAGCATTTTTTACTATTTTTAAAAATACTTTAATGCACATGACCCTAGTGCCACCAGGTGGTGTGGTGGTTAAAGGCACTGGATTCCCACTTGACCAAGAGCAGTTCAAGTCCTGGACCTAGTGGCTTGCTTTCTTGCTTTCCCTTTCTCTCTCTCTGGTCAAATTAAAATGATAACAAATGGAATTAAATGAAGAAAGAATTCTTTAAAAAAAAAAAAAAAAGGCACGTGATCCAAACCTACCCTTACGTCACTCTTACCAATATATGCTGAGTAGGGATTAAAGACTGGAGTTAACAGTTCAGGACTCTGTGTGGTATATATGAACTTCATCACAGAGGTTCTTGAAAAGTCTATTGCTAGGTGACCAGTACAGATTTACCATTATAAAGGAGTCAGAACTTGAGTACAGATTACCTACAGATTTCCAAATTAGCCAGTGGTAAATCAGGGAATGCTAATATCCGTCCTCAGTTGTTATTAAGCTCTTTGTGAATTTAATCATATATTTTCAATAAAAATTGTGTCTAAAAATATAAGAAATGGCATTAATGCTATACTTAACGAGATAGTCCCAGATTCTTTACCACTTCTGAGGCACCAAAAAAGTGTGTCTACTATTAATAATCCACATTATCTATAAATTAAATTTCCAACAAGATTAAAGAAAAATACAAAATACAGCATTGAAGAGAATAGTTCTGCGAGAGTTACCTACTGTTTCAACTAACTAGACTGCCCACTTTTACTAAAATAAGTAGCCATCTGTTAAAATTATTGTTTTGGACTGAGCTCCTGCACTAAGTCCCAATAGATAAGACCAATACAAAATGGACTCGCTCCTGCTACATTTCACATTATAAAGCAGAAACCTTACGTAAACAGGTAAGATTTTCAGAGATCAGTTTTCCCTAAAAAACAGAAGATTATAGTCTGCCTGAGTCAGCTTCTTAAGTCCTCTCTACTTTAAACCTTAACAAAAGAAGTAACCTGAAGTAACCAGATTAACTGGTCAACTCTTTTCCATTATTCTATTTCCCTGTTCTAACTTTACAAAACACTATTCCTCCATTATCCAATGAGTGCACTCATTTTATCTTGTAGATAAAAGTATATACATTTTCTTTAAAGAGTTTTTTTCCCCCAACTATAGTGTGTGTAAACCTGCCAGAGACACAGAAAGAGATAGACAGAAAGCAAGAAATCAACCCACAGGAGGATGGACACACCACAATTCCTTCTCCTCCATTTTCCTTTTGAGGTTTTGGGCATGCAAGCATACACACGCACACGGTGTGAGTTTCAAGCCGCCAGGTCAGGGACTTGAACTACAGTCAGCTATGTGGGATTCCAGTGACATAACCATTAAACAATCTGCTGGTCCCACTATACACAGTTTTTGTCAGTAATACTTCAATAAAGTTGGAAAAATTATAGAAACAATTTACATTAAACTAGCAATTAAAACCTTTGTAACTGTTATGTGTCTTATGTGCTTGTAAAATAGGAACCAGCAGATGGCATAATGGTTATGTCGCCAGACTCCCATGTGGATGACAGTTCGAATCCCGGACCTGGACACTTAAAATTCATGCTGGATGCATTTGTGTGTGCATGTCCTAAATCCCAAGAGAAGAAAAGAGGAGGAATTGCAGCGTAGTCATCCCCCTGGGATGTGATTTCTCAATTTATGTCTCTCTGTCTCTCCAGCTAGTGCATGTGCCCTATAGCAAAAATCTCTCTTAAAAAAACAAAAAAACAAAAAAAGAGTTTGTAAAATAAGCACATGGAAAAGTAATGATTCTGAGACTTGACTCATCTTTATTTTAGCTATGAACTGTTCCAAAGAAGTCAAATTGTCTTTAAAAAAGCTTTGAACATGGAATTCTGAATATAAACTTCATGCTAAAAACTGAAATGATCACAGGCACTGAAAAACAAGGCAAAAAAGTCCAGGTATAAGAATGTTGAATAAGCACCTATAGATACAAAGTTTAACACAGCAATAGTATGTTCTTAGCAGTTAAATATTCTTTACTAATTGAAACCTTTAAATAAAAAGTTTAAAAAGATAGGGAAAACAGCTAAAATGTTGATTCTTACTATGTATGTTAACAATGAGAAATGCTTTATACGTACTCTCTAATCTTCACAACAACCTTTCTCCTTATTTTATTCATGGAAAAATCAATATTTAAAGTATTTTACCCAGAATATATAAAAGAACTCCTACAAATTGATTTTTAAAAATAGAAAAGACACCCAACAGAAAAATGAAATAGAAAAAAACATTTCCCAAAATATGTAAATGACCAATAAACATGGGACAAGGAGCCTGTCATAGGGAAACGACAATTTAAACTAAGTAATATCTCTCTACACGTACAAGAATGACTACAATTTAAAAATAACAATTGTAAGCATCAGCAGCGATCCTAAGATAAGAATACTGAATCAGTACAAACATTCCCATAAGCAAGCAGTGGATAATTCAGTTCAGTGGGCCAAGTGAGGTGAATGATAAAAAGTAATATGGTACCTCATGGGACTACAGTTAAAAACAATGTATAAAGGGCCACACCCACCGTACCTAGTGGTTAAAGGAGCCATCTCCTACATGGTTCAAATCCCAACCACAACAGGCATGTGTGCTCAAAATCCCAAGAAAATTGAGAATAAAAAGAGATGGAGGAACCATTAGCGTAATGCCTGTGTTGCTGAACTCACATGTAGTTGACCACGGTTCCCATCCCGGACCCGGTGGCTTAAAACTCACGCCAGGCACGTGTGCGTGCATGCCCAAGATCCTGAGAGGAGAATGGAGGAGAAGGGAATCCGGCATGGCCATCCCCCTTTGGGGGGGGGGGGACTTCTCACTTTCTGTATCTCTGTCTCTCTCTGTCTAGCGAGTTCACGTGCCCTATAGCAAAAACCTCTAAAAAAATTAATTAATTAATTAATTTAAAAAAAGAGATGGAGACATGACACCTCACCGAGGGATGCTTTCTCTCGCTCCCTTTCTGTCTTTCTCTGTCTCTCCACCTCTCTTTAGCAAGAGCATATACCGTCTGGCAATTAAAAAACACAGAAACAAACATATTGAGTACCTGAAAACTGTTAAGAGAGTAGATCTGTAATGTTCTCAGCACAAAAAAACAATAACAGTATGTGAGGGTCAACAACTGGCATAAAGGTTAAGGAAGGTTGATTTTTCATGGTCACCAGAGTGGTTCAAATCCTGAACCTATTGGCTTAAAAAACATACTAGGCATGTGTGAATGCATGACCAAAGCCCCAAGAGAAGAATGGAGGAGAAAGGACTGTGGCGTGGCCATTCCTGGGGAAGTGATTTCTTACTTTCTCTGTCCAGTGCCCTCACCCTATAACAAACTTAAAAAGAAATAAAAAGATATGTGAGGTAATGCATATATTAATTAGCTTGACTGAGCCAGTGTACAACAAATACAAATATCAAACATACTGCATACCACAAATATACACAATCTTGGGGCTGGCAGCTGGCATGGTGGTAGGGGCGTTGGACTCCCACACGGCCAACCTCGAATAAATTTAAAAAATTATATATACATATATATATATACGTATATATATATATATATATATACACATATATATACGTATATATATATACATACACACACACACACACACACACACACATATATATAGACACACACACAATTTTAAATGTCAATAAAAAATTTTTTAAGTAATCTGAAAAGTCATTAGGAATCAAATCCTAGGAGGTCTTTAAGATTAGGACTTTATGTATCAACTATCAAACTAACTCAAATAAATTTATGTGTCAATTTTTTTAAAACTAGGAATTTAACCTATATTTGGTTAGCAAAGTGCAACCATAGCATGGCCAACCCAATTTGAGTTTTCAGGTTTATAAATGACTGTTTTGTATTTTCATAAACATTCTTCTACTTTACAATAAATGTCTCTGTCCCCCACAACCTGATTTCCCCTCACTGCTTAGCCACATTCTTTCAAAATCCTGTCCGCACCCCTTCCCCCGACCCAGAGTGCCTTCTACCCTGGCTCACCTCTGTGTGAACATCTCCTTGCAGAGAGGCATCACTGAGCTCATCTCAAGGCCTCTGATCTTCTAACCTCCCTGTGCCTCTCCCGATTTAAATCCAGTGGTTCTGTGGAGGCCTAGCTGATGTGTGCTCTTCCCAAGACGCCTCTGTCTACTCCAGCCTGCCCTTCGTCTCCCTCTCCTAGATCCCATAGTTTCTATACAAATTCTACAATATGTTGCTCAGCATCTAAAATTCAATCTTGTATGGTTCTGGACTCTCCAACTAAACCAGAAATTCTCATATTACAGATATGGAATAGAAGGGCCCATATACTTCACTTTTGTATCCCTTAAAGCACAAAGTACCAAAAGATATACACTAGTTGTTCTTGATAACTGGAAATGCAAACATATTCTTTGGCCCAGAAATTTCATTTCTAGAAATTTATCCTACTGATCTATTCAGACTAATATGCAAAATATTATGATCAAATATATCCCCTATAGATTACAAAAAGTAAAAATTTTAAAATAACTTACGTATCTACTAAGACTTGTTAATTTGAATCTATACTTCCCATTAAAAAAAAAAAAAAACTTGGGTCACTTATACACATGGACCATAAAGTAGTAAATAAAAAGGCGGCAGAAAAGAGTGTAAAACTGGTCTTCCTTTAACTAATTTGCTTAATATTTATCCACACACAATCAGAACAGAAATTTTAGAAAGATAATCTTTGGTAAGTAGAATGGACTTTACACTCTGTCAAAAAAAAAAAAAAAAAAAAAAAAAAAGAACACATATGATATGTGTTGGAAAGTGTATTTATATTTTTAACTCATTGCCTCCAAAATAGTAATTTACCACATTATATCATAAACCCATTTTAGGGACCAGCAGTAATAGTTACGTCGCTGGACTCCCACGTAGTTGACCACGGTTTGAGTCCTGAACCAGGTGTCTTAAAACTCACTCCGGGTCATGCTGGAAAAAGGAATGTTATACACTGTAAAGATATGTGATTAAATGTAATAAAAGAAAAAATTAAAAATTAAAAAAATTTTAATTAAAAAACTCATGCCAGGCACATGTGCGTGCATACCCAAGATCCCGAGAGGAGAATGGAGAAGGGACTACAGCGTGGCCATCAGCCCTGAGGGGTGACTTCTCGCTTTCTATCTGTCTCTCTGTCATTCTGGCAAGCACATGTACTCTATAACAAAAATCTCTCTAAATTTTTTTTCTAAATAAACCATTTTATTTAAAACAAAATTGGGTCAGCTCCATGGCCAGCTGGTCAGGCAGTCAGATTTCACAAGCCCACCCTGCAGTTGGAGTCCTGGAACTGTTGGCTTGAGATGTTTGGCAGTCATTCTGGCATGTGTGTGTGTGTGTGTGTGTGTATGTGTGTGTGTATGTGTGTGTCCCAAATCCCGGTAAAATAGAGAAATAGAGAAGGGATTGTGGCGTGAATATACCTGGCAGCAGGTGTGGGGAGGAGGTCCTTTCTCCCTCTCTGTCTCTCCCTGGTGGGTGCACACACCCTCTAGCAAAATTATTAAAATAAAAAACCCAAGTTATTTCTAGAAGAGAAAGTACAGGAAACTCTCATATTGTAGGGTAGATATCTGCTTTTCTTTAAATAATGAACATGTAACGTTAGTTATAACAAAAGGAGGTTTTAAATACCATATTTCTCAAGTTAGTCATCATCCCAGAGAAGTAGGTGTGCTTTTCTTTAAATAATGAACATGTAACGTTAGTTATAACAAAAGGAGGTTTTAAATACCATATTTCTCTGAGTTAGTCATCATCCCAGAGAAGTAAGTAGGTGGTCCACAATACCTTTTCTAGCAACTTCTTAATCTATAGAGAACCAGCTTTACTGTTGGATTGCCCATTATTCTAATGAAACTGAGTAGTGACCCTCAAAAAGGGCCTGGTACTAGCTCTCCCCTTTTTCTATTCAGAAAAGAAATGGAAATTAACAGGACCAAGGCTAAACAAGGAGTAAATCATAGCAGGCACTAGCTATTAGGGAGTAGTTGAGACACGAGTAAATTTATCAATTTAGGCTGTAAGGTTCCAAAACCTCCACTTAAAGGAAAAAGATTTTAACTAAAATTCTCGAGATGTTTCTTAGGCTAGAGAACACGTAGACTCCCAACTGAATGAGACTGTATGACGTCATAATTGTCCCTCGAAGCCTGACTACTGAATATCCCTCCAATCAAGAAAACCCACAAGATGATCATCTTCTTGAGTCAAGATCAAAAAACCCGCAAGATGATCATCCTCTTGAGTCAAGCAGCAGAGATCCTCACCCTTCTGTCTTTCAAAATGCATGCCTACAGGTCTTTGAGACCTGCAGCATCAGTTGTCTGCTCTCCTTGCTTTCAGCATCCCAATAAAACTGAACTTTCACCAAAACTCCAGGTCGTGGGTCACCTTTGGCTTTGTCAAGATAGGCAAGTGACCCAGTTTGTGTTGGATAATACGGAGTAAGCATTACAGATAAATCATGCCAACAAATTAAAATTGTAGAATTTATTAACAGAAAATCTACTTCTTTGCTAGGTAAGTGTTGTCTGTTTGATGAAGGATCCCTCCAATGAAAAGTCAACCTCAGTATTTACTGAGTTACTATATAGTGCCAGGCATTGCACTGGTCCCTCATAGTAACAGATCTGTCTTCAAGTCTCTTATAAATATCTAGAGTTAACATAAATTTGTCCAGGGCCCTTGCCTCAAGGCCAAAGCTAGAGAGGAGACAGCAATCTACTTAGCTTTACTGGAACAACAGGAATTTAGGCTATCTCCATCCTCCTACAAGCCCTGCTCTAGTGTGGCACTTAAACATGTGCACTTAAGAGTCAAAGCCTTCTCCAGTAAGCTTAATGAAAACAGAAGAGGCGGAGTTGTCTTTCCTCCTATTACTCCAAACCTTTTCCTTTTCAGCCAGGACACTGAGATCTAACTGCCTTTTGGTTTTCCCCAGACTTACTACCGAATATAACAGCTTATACCTATTGATGCTATCTGCTTGACCTGTATTAACCCATTTATACTCCAAATAACTCTGTGATGTATTTCACAGATGAAGAACTGGAAATTCAAGGTCGTAACTAGTAGGCAGCAACACCAGGATTGAAACCCAGAGATTCAAATTCCTCAATATAACATTTATCACGCAGCGCTTATCTCTGATGACTTCTCTCAGCCTACAAACCATTTGAAATTTTCAGACTGGAAAGCGCCTAGGTCTTAGTAACAAAGTTGAAAGTCAACAGGTCACCTGAATCCTACCTTTTCTCATGGAAATGTTGTTGGTCCTGGTATGTTTAGACAGCTGGGAACTATGAAACTTAATTTGCAAAATGTGTGTGTTTGCCGGGCCTTGTCTTAACTTTTGAAAAAGTGCCTATGGTAATAAACATACAACCTCTTAATCAAGCGAAAAAAATAACTGGGATTAGATGCAGGGATACTTCACCTGTACCCTAAAATTTAAAGGTATGCATGAAAAACTTGTAAGCCTGAATAACCAGAAAATCAGGAGTGACTGTTTTTACGATTATTACTGCTACCTTGTGAATGTTTCACCATCAGTACTGTCAGGATATGGAGTAATTGACAATATCAAATTCAAAACCCTAAACATGATCCAGGAATTAATATGCTGACATAAAACAAAATTAAACAACAAAAACATATACTTTGACTAAATTTATGAAAGTGACAAGTTGTATATGATTAAAACACAAAAATTGGTAAATATATCAAAGAAATGATCACACAGCTTGATCACTACACAAGAAAGAATGCTATTAACAATTAGTCTGTCTCATAAAAACACAATCATTGTATCTGCTTCCATGTGAAGTACAATAATTTGAAATATGAAAGGAATAAAAATCCTTAGGTGAATATAACCACTTACTAATCTTTTATTGGGTAAACTCAGGTACTCAAGGGATTGTGCAATGTGCAGGGTCAGCCAATGGCGTAGGGATTATAACGCTGACTGGGTTAGAGTTCCAGGCAGGTGGCTTAAAATTCACTCCAGGTGTAGATGAATGCATGCCCAAGATACCAGTAGAAGAGATTAGCCCTGGCCATTCCCTCTGAGAAGTGAGGTCTCACTTTCCCTCTCTCTGCCTCCCGGGAGAGTGCATATGCCTTAAGGCAAAAACCTCTTAAGGAAAAAAAAAAGGCAGTGCGTAGGCATGGAAGACTGGCCTTTAGGCTGCGTGTCCTGCGCCCTGCGGTGTGGGAGGCGGGCTCCCTGGCAGAGGCCACCAGCCAGAAGTACAGGCTCCAGGTGGGAGGACCACACACGACATACGACGTATCAGGCCATTCAGGGTCACAACTCTCTGCGGTAAGGAGGACTAGTTGGGCTTTTTCTTCAGATGAGGAAACTGAGGCCCACACGAGAAGTTGAGTAATCACGCCTTAGGGGCGCGGGGCTCGGAACTCAGAGGCAGAAGAGGCTGGAAACCGCCGGGGTCTAAGGTCCAGTCCTCAGCCTCTGGGCGGGGCACGTCAATGACACCAACACGTGGGGCGAGATACAGTACCAGTGGGCAGCAGAGGCTCCAACGGGGTAAAGGCATGCTCCATAGCGGATTATTGGCCTCTGCATTAAAAAAAGATATGCAAAGTTAGAATTTCTCAAGACAAAACCCCGCGCGAGTGCCGGTTCACTCGCCGCTGGACTCTCGGCAATGCCCAGGCGGCGAGCTCCGGGGCTGACGGCGACCCCGACCCTCAGGGTTCGAGGACAGGAAGGAGCGAGCAGCCAGGGCCGCCCTCCGACCTGTCTCCGCGCGCCGTCACCATCCGGGGCCTGGGGTGCCGGGGACGAGGGGCGGCCCGAGAGCCGGGCGAGGCGATCGCAGGCGGCAGGAGTGACGGCAATCGACAGCTCGGCGCTCGGCCGGGGAGCCTGGAGCCGCGCGCCCGCAGGTTTAAGTCCGGGCGCGAAGAGGCCACGCCCCCTTCCGGGAGGCCGGCGGCCTGTGCGAGGTTCCCTCGGGCCTGAGTCCCTGCGGCCCTCCCGCCTCCTGCGTCCGGCTTGGCCTGGTCTGGGCCAGGTGTACCGCTGTGTGCTGAGCCCTCATCCCTCGACTTCAGGAAGCGGAGCGCCATTTAGGCACAGAACCTCGCGCGCACTCCCCGTGTCCTCCTCCCACCTGGCCTGCAGCCAGCCGGCCCCCGAAGTTTTCCAGGACTCCTAGGTCTTTACTCGGTTCTCTCCCAACACTGCTTCCTTTAAGGCTATCCTTCCTTCTCTGTGTGGAAACAATCACAGCTCGTGTTGTTGGGAAAAGCTTAAAATACTTACAGGTGCGCCAAGACTTCCACGGTGAAACTCGAGGACGGCAGGGTCCAGAAAAACTCGTGTGGGGAAAAGAGCCCCCGTGGACCTGCCACTCCTTGGCCCTCTGGCTCCTCAAGGCTCTGGGCTGAGCCTGAGAAAGTGACTTGCAGTGAACCCGAGAAAAGCATGCAGCTTTGGGAGTCTGCAAGAAATCACGGCCAGAAGAAGTGGCAAGCCTAAATGCTTTTATATACTGCAATTAGCTACAAGAGTCAGAAGTCCGTGTTTAAGTGCTGTTGGTGAAAAAGACAAACGTGATACAAGGAACATAGTCGTACATGTACAGCCAAGTAGTTGCTATACTTACACAATTACAAGTCTATTAGTGTGAGGCAAACCTGATAATCACGAATATACCCAGGAAAATTGTGGAAGATATTCAAATGACAAAAACATTCAGATAAGCAAGCTTGAACAATGAGCTAAAAAGTTTACCTACCAGATTGCAAATGATCTTTACAGTAATAATTAACTCTCTATGTATTGAGTACGTTTTAGCCACTGCTCAGGGCGTGCACACACATGTACACATATTGCTCTATGTGATTGTTTATATATACATACATATTTTTATTTATTTTTTCCTTGAGGTTGAGAGAAACAGCCAGCCACTCCCCACAGTGTCTCATTACTCTGGCATCACCCCTCTCCCCCAGTCTTCCAGCCAACCAACATCACTGGTTGGTACTCACCTAGCATGTTTCCAGTCAACCCAGTACCCAAAATTGCCATACTCTTATCTGGCTCCAGCATTACAAAGCAGTGCCCTAACACACACCTCTGCCACTGCGCCTGAGCCTATTTTATTCAATTACTCTAAAATGCAGGTTTTAAGATAACAAGGACCAAAATGTAGTTGTTCACGTTTGAATTCACAACCTATGTCTCAGCTGCTAGTAAAGAGTAAGCAATCAATGAGCCTTTATCTCATGCTCATATTGAAGGAGAGCTGCCTCCTGATTTTGATTACTTCAAACCCAGGGCAGTGGGGAACAGCTCAGAGGAGTTCTCTCTGAAACTCCCTTATCAACTTAAAGATAGATTCACCCAAAAAGAACCTTGATGGTTATGAGTCTCCTTCTGGGGAAATACCAGCCAGGGAAGGGTCCTTATCACTGGGAAAAGGACTGCGAGTTGGAGCCACTTTGAGACAGACTGTTACAGGCTGTGACCTATTTAACTTTTCAAGTTTCCTGCACCCCTTCTTCCTTCTCCCCTATGAAAATACAAAGCTTCTAGATTTCACTAGGTTATTGGACACTCTTCTTTCTGGTGATGCCCCTGTGCATGTAATTTATTTGTATGCCTCTTCTCCTATTCATTGATCTACTATCAGATCCTCCCATAGACCCAGTTATTGAACTTTCAGAGGGTAAAGAGAAAGTTTTAGTTTCCCCTGCAATACTGGAATTGTTCACAATAGCATGAAATGCTACTTCCCCAGCTCTTCTCACAGTCTCTCATCACGAAAGCCTCAGCACAAAACTGACCCCACCCCACCACCTTATTCTTTATCTTATCTATGATTATTAGTTTTTCTGCATAGTTAAAATTACAATCCATAGTTACTCACTTCTTGTTCATGATTTATTACTCCCTACTAGAATGCTAGCTCCCTAAGAACATGAAATGTTTTGTGTACTGTTATTTCTCCAGTCAAGCAGAACACCTCACCTAATGGAGGTTCAATAAATATTTGTGAAATGGATTAACACATGGAGAGAGAAAATAAATAGAAAATTATGGTACCTCATATCAGGAGTTGTTTCTTACAGTATGCTAAATCCATATGCCCCATGTGGAAAAATGTCGAGAGTAAATTTTATAAATGCAAGTGGTAGAAGAATCTTATCTACATTCTAAATGTAAATGTATTTGGATTTTTATTCTTTCTTATACTTTGTATTTGATCATAGTAATACTTTTTTTCCTAATAAGCACAAGTAAATTTAAGTTTAAAAATGTATACAAAAAGTAAACTAATAAGTCATTGTTAGTCATCTTTGGCATGTTTTGGGCTTCTAAGGAAAACTACATATATACAGAGTATAATTTTCTGGGGAGAGATTTCAGTTTTCATCAAATTTTCAATGATTCTTTGGCCCCAGAAGATTAATTCTGTAGGTGTAAAGGTCTACACAAAATGCCTTCACAAAGTGATGTCAACCTAAAAAGAAGGCTGGGGTATATTAAGTGAAATAAAAGTAGTTTATTTGAGCCAGAGCTTACTTAAGGTAAATCACCCAGATGAACAAATTTCTGGTTTCCCAGAAACTGTCAATATATATGTTCATCAAAATGGCAACCAAGAAATCTTATTTATGTAACAAAAACTGCAGAGGAGGTTGTTACAAGTTATTAATAGTTTGCATTGGTTAATTTGTAATAATACAGACAACTGATAGGCTATATCATATTCTTTTTTTAGAGAGAGATTTTTGCATGCACTTGCCGCAGAGAGAGAGAGAGACAGAGACACAGAAAGCAAGAGATCAACTCCCAGGGGGAATGGCCACACCACAATCCCTTCTCCTCCATTCACCTCTCAAGATTTTGGGCATGCACACACACTCACCTAGCGATGTATATGGTAATATCTTTGACCTGATTGACATGCAATGCATGTATGCTTTGAAAATAATATTGTACACTATAGGGATGTACAATAATTAAATGTAAATAAAAATGAATAAAACAGAACTATGCATAGATTTCAAACATTTTCTGTCCTAAATTAAAATCATACTTTAAAAGAAAAAAATTTTTAAATTAAAGCCAATGAAATTTCTGTATTTAAAAGTCAAACAAAATATCTTAGATATTTTTCCACCATTTCTGAAGCTCTTTATTTATGTAGGCTCAAATTCTTATCTTGTAATATTTTCCTTCATCCTGAAAAACTACTATTGACATTTTTTATGGAACACATGTAGTACTGATTAATTTTCTCAACTTTTATGTATTCAAAATCATTTTGGGACCAGCAGTTAGTGTAATGGCTATGTTGCTGGACTCCCACGTAGTCGAACGCGGTTCAGGTCCTGGACCCAGCGGCTTAAACTCAGGCCGGACGCGTGTGCGTGCATGCCCAAGATCCCAAGAGGAGAATGAAGGAGAAGAGATTGCGGCGTGGCCATCCCTCCTGGGGGGTGATTTCTCGCTTTCTATCTCTCTGTCTCTCTCTGTCTTTCTGGCAATCGCACGCGCCCTATAGCGAAAACCTCTCAAAAAAAAAAAATCATTTTACTCACCTTCATCTCTGATAT
>NW_006159440.1:4134852-4143397 GCF_000334495.1 Tupaia belangeri chinensis | reverse complement strand
TTTTTTGGTCTATTTGCTTGTTAGGGTATAGAATCCTAATTGTTTTTATTTTCTTTCAATACTTTAAAGATATGACACCAGTCTTTTGGTTTGCATCGTTTCTCAACATAGATCTGCAGTCAGTCTGTTTGCTCTTCCGCATATACTGTGTTTTTTATTTAGTTCTCCCATGAGTCACAGAGACAGAGACAACACTCCCAACAGTGTCTTACTGACACAATTCACTCCCTGCTTTAGCCAGACCCAGATCACCAGCCACATGTGACTAGAGTACTCACGGGGATCTTTGGACTTGTACCCAGAACCTTCCCATGTGGGTCAGACTGGAAGAATATAATGTTTTACTGATGCATCACTGTCTGGCTCCTACCATTTTTTCTTTTTCTTTTTTTTTTCCCCCAGCAATTTGATTGCGATGTTCCTGGACATATTCGCTTGTGTTTAGGTAAGCTCAAGAACTTAAAAAGTAGATGGAAGATACTTTAGAAATAATAAAACACTAACATTGAAGAATGAATAACTTAAAATTAAAAATGAACAGGAATGATGTATCAGAAGTTTGTTGAGCTTCTCAAACTAGTAGGTTGAGGTTTGAACCAAATACAAAATATGTTATAGTCATTATTTCTTTAGATAGTTTTTCATTTCCTTCCTCTGTTACCTTTTTCGGTCAAAGTACTCACATGTTAAAATCTCTGATATTGTCACACGGTTCATAAAGACCCATTCATTTTCTTTCAGCCTGTTTTTGCTTTGTGCTTCAATTTTGGTAGTTTCTAGATTATGAAACTAGATTATTTCTTGATTATGAAACTAGAAGAAGTATGAAGTTTGACTCTTCCTCTTACATAATCTAATCTTCTGATACATCATTCCTGTTCGTTTTTAAGTTATTCATTCTTCAATGCTAGTAGCTTATTATTTCTAAAGTATCTTCCATCTACTTTTTAAGTTCTTGAGCATAATTGTAACTGTTTTAGTCTTTATGAAATCCAACATCTCCGTTTTTTATTGCTTTTGTCTTTGTTTTACTTTTTAGAATCTTATTGGCTGAAGCACCTCTGGCTTCAGACCCTGGAATTCTCTTTCTCTCAATAAACTTTCCTTTTTCTCTTGAGATAGTGACTCCTGAATCTTACTCTAAGCCCTAACATTTGAAACCTGGGAGACTCCCTGGAGGCAGCCATCTCATGCAGGACCCAAATTCACGCTGGAGCTCTCTTCTGCATGCCACACCAGACCTCCCGTTCGGGTGAGTGATAAGCTGTTAAACCCCATGACTTGGAGTTGTCTTCTGGGGACAGGTCCCCTCACAGGGAAAAATCCTAGCACCAGGTTGACTCCTTCCTTCACAGGTTGGGACCAGGTCTCTTTCTGATCCTCTTGAACTGGGGGATGTCCCCTTCAAGTATGGTTCACTGCTAACTATCACAGTTTTTGGACTCGAGGACACTCTTGTCTTTTACTCCAGATCTCTTGTCTTCTCACTTCTCCCACCAGGAACAACACCAAATCACAGATTCCAAAGGTTATCCCCTGGGCTCTCTCCTGAAAAAACCTTCACACGCTGTATCCTGGAGGAAAAATCAAGCCCTGCTGTGCCATCTTTTTCTGTAACTCAGTCTGGCAGTAGCCAAAAAATGAAACTTTGAATTCCTAAATTCTGCACAGTCTTGACAGTTTCTTCCAATGTCAACACAAGGATCTGAGGTTCCCTTTCTCCAGGTCTTTTTCTTTCTCTGCCCCCGCCCTTCTTTCTGCCAATCCTATGCCACTTTTCAAATCCTTCCCTTGGTTTCCTAAGGAAGATTCTTCTCAGTTCAACCTATCCAACCACACCTTCTCTCCCTGTGTCCCCTCTGCCTACCTCCTCCTCCTCTGATACCTCGTTGCCATCTTCTCAAATTGAAACCAAAATCCCCCAGCCAGAATCCTCCCCTACTTTCCTCCCAACAAGATCTGGAGCCTACCATATTCCCCTACTCATCAACAAATTCATCTATAACGAATACTTTCTAAGTTCGTGTGACAAGTAAATCTTTAATAAGCTGGCTTCATGTACGTTAAAAAGGAAACGTATTTGAAGGGGCCAGCAGATGGTGTAACAGTTATGTCTCTGGACTCCCACATGGCTGATTGCAATTTGAGCCCGGGATCCAGTGGCTTGAAACTCACACCAGGTGTGTGTGCTCAAGACCCAAGGGGGATCATGGAGGAAAAGGTATTGCAGAGTGGCCATCTCCCCTGTGGAGTGATTTCTCACTTTCCTTCTCACTGTGTCTCTCTCTGTCTTAGGAGAGCGCCCATGCCCTAAGGCAAATACCTCTAAAAAAGGAATAAATTAACAGATGAAGATCTTCACAATTTCCAACGTTTATTATTGTCCAGGGTTATATAGTTTGGACAACATCATTTGTCTTAATAATGCTGGTTTAATGAAACAGCTGACATTTATGTGTTATATGTTATACATGATATGGTAGATATCTAATATGCCATAAAAATAATTAATAGGAGATTAATGACTAGTTTTTCTAGTATCTTGGTTTCCACCAGTAGTTAAAAAACAAAAAAAAAGTGATTGTAAATGAGGTAGTTCAGATAATTTAAGATCTTAAATGGAGTTTAATTGAGGTGATATTTATAAAATATCTAAGTTTTTCTAAAGATCAAGTTTAATTGAGGTGATATTTAAAAAATATCCAAGTCAGCTTTAAACAAGTTAACATACTATAACATGAAATTTGGATTACTCTACTGTTTTGCCTTTTAAATTTTACAAGAGTAAGTCTATTAATAAGATTGTTCTGTTAGGTAAAATTTGTATTTAAAAAGATATAAATCAGTTTTACAAGCGGCATATTCATAAGCTATTGGTAAATGCTAAAAGTTAAAATTGTAAAAGTTAAAAATTCTAATTAATATAGATAGATGTAATTAAAAACTTAATGACCCCTGGGGAAATACCAGATTCCCCAGGGCAAGGATTGAAGAGATAAACACAGCCACTAGTAAAGCCTCTTCAAAGGAACTTCCAGTAGAGATTCACTTTTAAAAATGATCTTCTGGGGCCAGCAGATAGTGTAATGATTATGTTGCTGGACTCCCACGTGGCCGATCATGGTTCAAGTCCAGAACCTGGAGGCTTGAAACCCATGTGGGGCTCGTGTGTGCACATGCCCAAAATCCCAAGAGGAGAATGAAGAAGAGATTGCACATGGCTCTCCCTGCTGGGGGGTGATTTTTTGCTTTCTGCCTCTCTGATAAGCACATGCATCCTATAGAAAAATCTATAAATCAATCAATCAATCAATGAGTCAATCTCCTTACAGCCTACCTACCCTCCAGGTTCCAGTTTCCCCTTGGCTCTCTTGCTTACCAAATAGCAAAAGATCAATTTAGTCTGACTAGTCACCTCTAGGAGACCCTATAATGAGGGGATCCCACAACTGGCTTTGGATCGGACTTGGTATGGGAGACAGAGACTAAAAAATCTCCTGTCCAACGTCCTGGTATGGTATAATAACAGTCAAGGCACAGGGTGGGAGGATAGGTTAAGGCCAGAGCCCCTGACTATCTTCTCCCTTTCTATCTTCTGGCACTCCCTATTTTCTCTTCCAGATCGGCAATTAAACTTCTACCCCTCAGGACGCTCCTCTTGGCTGCCACTCTCAGGAGCTAGGGCATATTTACACCCAAACCTTATGCCTAATTCCAATATAAGTTAGATGACCAGATTTAGCAAAAAGGTAAAACTATGGCTGCATCCTCTAGCTAGAGCTTTTAGATAGTCAGTAAGGCAGATCTTTTGTAAAACCTGCTGGGCTCCACCCTCCTGGCTGTACTCAGCTGCTCTTTATGGAAAATTAAATTAAAAAAAAAAAAAACTTAAAAAAAAATAAAAAACAGAACCTATTGGAGTTTAGGTTATCTTCTCAGTGCAGCATCTCTCTCACAGATCAGAGTAGATTGAGGAAAATTCTTAGATAACTCAAGGAAGCACTATAATTAACTTGGAAATTTGCCTTAATCTTTGATTTAACTTAAAAAAAAATTAAAAAGGCCTAATTTCCTTTGGCCATAGCCACCTGAATCACTGCTGGCAATTCTAAAGGCTGGGAACAAGTTTCACTCGAGGGCAGGATCTGGAATAGCCCAGATCAGAGCCTCTGCCTTGGACGAGACTAAATGTTTCCAGTGTGAGAGGCCGGGGTACTAGACAATGTCCATAACTGACATCCACTGGTCCTCACTGGACCCTTGTTACCTGTGTGGAGTTGGTCACTAAAGATGAGAATGTCCAAGCTCTGAAGGGAGCCTCAGGCTTGAGTCCATGCTGGCCTCTAAAATCAAGGATTTGGGGGCCTGAGACCCTAACAGCTACCCCGGGACATCTAAAAATATCACTAGGCAAGCCTCAGGTCATCTTTAAAGAGACAAATAAGAATGTGTTCTTTGAAAAACTAATTTTTGTCTAAATCAGAGGTTAAGGTTATTTCCAAAAGTAAACTTATTAGAAGAAAAAAATATATATATAGTGAATAAGAAAGAGAGAAAAGAATTATGAAGGTAATTTTGTGAAGGGACTTTACATATGACAAGTTGACTAAAATTTAAAGAAAGTGTTTTCCAAATTAAAGGACAAATTCTTGTCCCAATCAACTTTTAATAATAATAATAATAATAACCCCAAAAGGTCATACAGGGATCAGGAGTGACCATGGGAGGACTGACTTCAGGCTGCTACTACTGCCTAGTGGTAAGATCCACCAGCGGATCCTCCAACTGCCACTTACAGAACCCTTGCTTTGCCTCTCACAGTTTCTTTGTTAAACCAGATTGTCTTTGCCCTCTGTAAAACGGAGACGTTCTTACAAAAAGTGGTACCGTGCTACTTCACAAAACCCACCACCTATCCAGTCTCTTACTGGACTACTTTGACAAATGCCTTAGGAGTTAAAGAAATAAAATCATAGGGCAGAAATCAAATCCTGAGACATCTGTTCTTTCTTCACATTGCAAACTGCCTTTTTAATACTGGCCTGTTCTTTTACTGTGGCTCCTCTGCTTACCCATGTTCCCATGGCTGTGGTAACGCTTCAAAACCAGAGGCCTAGACCACCTCACAGCAGAAAAAGGAGGTCTCTGCCTCTTTCATCCTTCCCCTGGTTGCCTCCACTGAACTCTTCTCTTGGTTTCTGTAGGACCTCCACTCCTAAAAATGCTAAACCGCTTCATCCAAGATGCCATCCAACAAGTAGCCCCCCAAACAGCTGAACATGTCCTGGCGCCTCAGAGCAGACAGTGCTCACACCTGCCTCCAGAGGACCCACACCCCTCCTCATCACCCTAAACAACGAATGCACTTTCTCAGCTTGAAGCAGCTCCAGAAGACTTGCCATCACCCATACTCCTTTGTCCCACCCTTGCCCCATCTTTTTTTCCTAAATAAAGGCTGGAAATGTTTGATGTCCACTGAATGGCCTTTAAGAAATTTCCTGTCAGAAAATGAGGAGATGGTTGCAGCAACGTTTGGCCCAGAATCCTCAGGCCAGAGTCTTCTCTTACTGGCAGCCAGATGAGCTGGCAAGTAAGCTAAACAAAGTACCAGCCATTTTCATGACCTTACCCCTTCACCCCTCCCATGTAAATACTGATGACTCCAGGGTAGGCTGGGCTAAAGACCTCCCGTTTCAGACCCTCAGGCACTGTTTTTCTCAATGAACTTTCCTTTTCCTTTTGGGGGAAAAAAAAAAGAATCTATTGCAGTTTTTCTTTCTGTTATGTGTCAAATATTTCTGTTTCTTTGAATATCTAACCATTTTTGCTTGGTGAACATTATGATTTTTTATATTTGTATCAAGTATTTTTGTTTTAAATTTTGTTTTCTTCTTTTAAAGATCTTCAAGGTTTTGTTTTGTGCTGTTTTGTTTCCCAGAAAACTCAGTTACTTGAGAATCAGCTCTATTCTTTTGAGGATTGTTTTCAGGCTTTGGTAGGATGGATCTCTAGCAAGGTTACTACTCTCTGACTCTTTAGTAGTACAAGGTATGGCCCTTCTGAGGTCTTCACTGAATGTTCTATGAAATTAACAGGATCTCTCTTCTCTGGCTGGTAGAGACTCCAGTATCTCCTAACCCTGAGTGAACTCTCAGAATAATTTGGCTTATGGTTTTCTGGCTATTGTACTTTGGTTTTTATAAAGTTCTCTTAGGTCATCTGGAGAGTTATGACATATTTTTCTATGATTTTCTATACAAAAATGTTTCATGACTTCCATGACGACCCAATACATAACTCATATCTAGAATCAGCCAAAGACTAGCGAGGATTTCTCTGCAGAGTCATGGTGTTCTTCTTCTGCATGGGTCCCTGGTAGTCTGCCCTGAAAATCCTGGCCATCGTGGCTTCCCAGATTCTGCCCTCTGTCTTCTCATCTTGGTAAGTGTGTTGGCTTTATTCTTCTCTTCCTGTGCTATGATCTAGAAATCATTTACAGATAAAAAGCTGAGATGATCGGAGGGTTCATCTTATTTGTTTCCTTTCTCTTGGGGATCACAGTTCTCCTTTCTGTGTTGTTTCATGTATTTTGTCCATTTTTCTAGTTGTTTATCAGTAAAGGAGGTTCTCTACCAGATATGAGAGGAAATAGAAATTCTTTCCAGTAAATATAAGATTAAAACTTAATTCCTTAAAAAATTCATTGGAAGCTGTCGGACAGTCAGGAGTTTTTGACTGTTGAACCACACAATAGAATGGGTAATTGGTTTCATAACCCTCCCCATCAAATGCATCTCTAGAACATTTTTGGGCATCACACTTTTTTTTGTCTAAATATTTTTGTCATAGGACACATGGAGAGGGAGAGAGAAAAAAAAAAGGGACAGTGAGAGAAAAAGTAAGAAATCACCCTCCCAGGGAGGATGGCCATGCTGCAATTTTTTTTTCTTCTATTCTGCTCTTGGGATTTTGGGCATGCATGCACATGTGCTGGCATGAGTTTTAACCCACCAGGTCCAGGACTTAAACCTCAGTCAGCCATGTGGGAGTCCAACACTTTAACCACCATGCCACCTGCTGGGCTGGGTATTGCACTTTTAAACTCAGATGTTCCTAATATTTTACAGCTAAATATCTCTGGAAGGCAAATATTTTATTTTATGTTAGACCAGTGATTTCCTCTTCAAAATTTTCCTTTTAGCAGTATTCAGAGGATAGTTTTCTTTTCATTTTGATATTTTCAGATTGAGTTTTTAAAGTCATTTTCAAAAGATCTGCATGATCTCTTATTCATACTTTTTAAATATTATTTCTTATCTATTTAATCTTTTTTTTATTTATTATTTTTTTAAAGAAAGATTTTTGCCATAGAGTGTGTGTGCTTGCCAGAGAGACAGAGAGAAGGTGAGAAAACAACCCCCAGGGGGATGGTCACGCTGCTATTTCTTCTCTATTCTCCTTCTGGGATCTTGGACATGCACATACATGAGTTGCAAGCAGCCAGGTCAAGGACTCAAACCTCAGTCAGCCAGGTGAAAGTCCATCAACGTAACCATTATGCCATCTGCTGGTCCCTATTCTTTTACTTCTTTCGTCACTAATATTATAGTCCTTTATAGATTGTTAAATCATCTATATCCCTTAGGATTTCAACTGCTCTTGGGATAAAGGCCAAAATCCTTACCGTATTCCAAAGACCAAGCTTGCTCTGCTCTGTTCCTCATTCCCCAGCCTCATGTGCAGTACACTGACCTTTCAGTTCCTCGAGTGCACCAAGTTCCCTTCATACACTACTTGCTCTGCTTGTACTGTTGTTCCAGGAAATCATAACTATTCCTGTAGCCGGCTCAGTGTTAATGCACTGCACAAGAGAAGTTAGATCTCACATGGTTCGGATCCCTGGTCCAGTTAGCCCGAAACATTCCAGATACGTGTGCAAGTGCACTGGCTCTGATGGGCTGGAGAACTGGAAGAAGGGGATTAAGGCCAGACCCTGTGGAGGGTGCTTGATTTTTCTTCTTCTCTCTCTATCTCTACCACTCTCATGCATGCACATGCACCCTACCATTACTTTTTAAAATATATATATAAAAATTATTTCTGTAATTTTAAAATCAAATGTCCATATTTCCTCATAGATGTAAGTTCTATGAATACAGGAACCTAGCCTGGTCTAACTCTTTGATTTATTTTTATTTTTTAAGTTTATTTTGTCAGTGATGAGAGTGTGAGAGAATTAACACCCTCAGCGGAGCTCCGATGCTGCAATCCTTTGCCAGGTTCAACCAGCCCCAGGTCATGGACACATGTGGGGCCAGCATCATCTCCTGATGTGATTCCAAAACCTTCCCACGTGCATCAGCCTCACAGAGCATCACACTTTACCACTATATCACCACCTGGCCCCTTATTTCAGCTCTTAACAAGGTGCTTGGGATGTAGAATATGTTCAATAAATATTTGTTGATGTAAGGAAGGATGGAAGGAAAGAAATTAAATATTAAGGACTTAATTTTTTTTAAGAGAGATTTTTGCTATAGAGTAT
>NW_006159440.1:4109136-4134586 GCF_000334495.1 Tupaia belangeri chinensis | reverse complement strand
TCTTTCTTTCTTTTTCTTTCTTTCTTTCTTTCCTCTTCCATGAGTCAGAGAAACAGAGACATATACTTCTTTTTTTAAAGAATTATTTAATTTTATGTATTATTATTATTTAATTTCCAATAGGGCAAGTATGCTCACCAGAGAGAGACCGGGAGAAAGAGAGAATGAGAAAGCAAGCCACAAGATCTGGGACTTGAACCATGGTCAATATGGGAATTCAGTGTCTTTAACCACCATGCCACCTGCTGGCCTTAAGACAGACACTTCTAACAGTGTCTTCACGTTGTGATTCACTCTCAGCCTCAGCTGGCAGGATCATGGACATGCACACCCAGTGTGTTCAAGGAGGTCTCTGGATATGAACATGGTACCTTCTCATGTAAAGTTCCAATCATTGCATTATCACTGGGTAACTGTCCAACCCTGTATGGACTTGAATTTGAATGAGTTTTTATGAAAGTGAATTTTATTTAACTATAAAATGGGATATATAATTGACCACCAACTTCACTTCATAATTTTGATGAAAAATAAAAATAATCGAGTTTTTCCCTCTCCTCAGTAGAGAAGACATTAGAAAGGGGAAATTAGGAATAAAAGTCAACAAGTATGGATTTCAATATTCTTCTTGTTTTCACTCATTTACTTATTGACTTATGAAGTCAACCCAAAAGTCCCAATTTGAGCTTCTGAAATAATTTCTTCCAGACAGTACTAATACAGCCAACTCTGCTTAGCATGATTTATCATGTTTTTGGAACATCGTTTTAATAATGGTGATTCATGGGGCCAGCAGGTGGCATAGTAATTAAGGCATTGAACACCCACATGGTCGACCACAGTTCGAGTTCTAGACCTGGCGAATTGAAACTCATGTTGGGCCCGTGTGCGTGCGTGCGTGCGTGCGTGCCCAAAGTCCCGAGAGGAGAATGAAGGAGGAGGGATCGAGGTGTGGCCATCTTCGTGGTGGGTGATTTCTTGCTTTCTCTCTGTCTCTCTGTCTCTTCAACAAGTGCATGCACGTTATAGCAAAAAATTTCTCTCTAAAAAAAGAAAAAGGCAATAATAGTGACTAAAAGTAGCAACTTTTAGGGATAGTTTGTAATGAAAAAGAATTGGCACATCTTTTTTTGTGTGCTATTTTCTTTCAAGGTAAAGTTTTACTTGATATTTTGCTTTTCCATGAATAAACATATGCATTCCAGCAGCCTTGTAAAAATTATTGATACTTACAGTAGAGGGCAGCAGAGGCGCACATCTCAGAATGGAAATAAGGGAACACAGACAGTCCCCACGCTAGGGCTCCCCTTGGAATGATGTGTGGCTAGGTCACTTAGAAGAAGACTTCAGCAATTTGAGAAGACATACGTTGGGAAGATATAGTGACTATAAAGTCACTAAATATGTCAAAATTTGGAAAACCCAAGGAATTTTAAGCATGTTGATTTCACAATTGTAGATTTTATGTCTTATTCTCATGGACAGGAGAATGCATAGGATGCATAATGTTATTGACAATAGCAGACCCGGATTTTCTTAATTTCTGTCTTTAATGATTCCCCTTATTTTTATTGAAAACATAAAAGTGATGAATTTTAAAGACTAGGTTTGCATTTATTACATAGAGGAAGGGAGTTTAAGTATGAGCTATAAACATTTTTGGTTCTTTCAAAGATCATACCTAGGAATTTATTTTTACATTATGTACTCTAATGTTTTTCTTACTTGCTTGACTGAGCTAGGAAGGTTACTGATGCAGAGAAATAAATTCTTCAGGGTGTATACCTGGTACTATGAGCCACTGAAAGTGAGTCATAGAGGTAAAGTACCTGTCAAACGACTCCAGAGATACTTCTGTTGACCAGGATGCAGTTCAGTGTGGTGTTCAGCTAGAAAGAGGCTACCAAGTGAGAATAAGTGGGTTTCATGGAATTTATATAAAGCCCTAAAGTGTGTAAAGCTTTACAGGTGGATCTGTTTTTTTTTTTGGAGAGGTTTTCGCTATAGGGCTCGTACGCTCACCAGACAGACAGAGACAGAGAGACAGAAAGTGAGAAATCACCCCCCCAGGGGGATGGTCATGCTGCAATCCCTTCTCCTCCATTCTCTTCTTGGGATCTTGGCCACGCCCGGCGTGAGTTTTAAGCCACCGGGTCCAGGACGCGAACTGCAGTCGACTACGTGGGAGTCCAGCAAAATAGCCATTACGCTAACTGCTGGTTCCCAGGTGGAGCTGTTATTTTTCTTTGTTTTCTTTCTTTTTCTTTTTCTTTTTTCTTCTCTTAGGTTCTCTGTCACAGGAGGAAATAGATATTGAAAAGAAAGTCAGTACGATGGCCTGGTTTATACACTAGGTTGTCCTTATGGGTCACGTGTAGGAGGTAAAATATCTCCTTATTTCGAGAAAAATCTATGTAAGAGTGCTGCTGTCTACAGTTCCTGGAAGACTTTGATAGTTCTGATACAAAGATAAATAATGAAATAACTGGCATCAGGTTATTGATTGCTTTTGGCTAGGGAAGCTCCCGCTAAAATTTATGCTGAAAAGAGGAAAAATTATTTTTTCTACTACTCTCAAAAATTTCTTTTACATAGTAGTTTCTATAGTTGGGAAGTAGATTACCTTTGGACTGTTTATTATTGTTCAGTTAGGAACATATTCAGCTGTGATATGCAAATGATCCAGAGAATAATAACAACCATAATAATGATATTATTGGGTTGTCAGGAAAGTCATGGCACATTTTTGCATAGAAAAACAGAAAAATACATCATGACTTTCCTGAAAACCCAATAGTTAATTATATTGATAACAATGTAATTCCATACTTCACAGTCTAAGATACATTTTTTTCTTCACATATTATCATGACACCTTTGACCATGGAAGAATTTATCATCAATATGGGTTCAAGTCAGTGTCAGCCAGGAAGGACATAGTTTCCATTGTCATGAATGTACAGTTTTAGTTACAACTGTTCATACAATATTAAAAGTTATTAAGGGACCAGCAGTTAGTAAGAGAGAAAGTGACAAAGCAACCCCATGGGGAATGGCCACACTGGAATCCCTTTTCCTCCACGTCTTCCTCCTTATGGGATTTTGGCCATGCATGCACATGCACTCAGTGTGTTTCTCAAGCCACCAGATCTGAGATTCAAACCATGCAGTTGGCCATGTAGAACCTAGCTGCCTTAACTACCACACCATTGGCTGGGCCCACCACTTTCTTAACCCCATGGTATTTGAGATCTAAGTCTTTAAAATGGTGATCATTAGGGAACCAGCAGTTAGCGTAATGGCTATGTTGCTGGACTCCCACGTAGTCGACCGCGGTTCGTGTCCCGGACCCGGTGGCTTAAAACTCACGCAGGGCGCATGTGTGTGTGTGTGTGCCTAAGATCCTGAGAGGAGAATGGAGGAGAAGGGATTGCGGCGTGACCATTCTCCCTGGGGAGTGATTTCTCGCTTTCTGTCTCTATGTCTCTCTCTCTCTGTCTGTCTGGCGAGGGCATGTGCCCTATAGCGAAAACCTCTCCAAAAAAAAAAAAAAAAAAAGATTTTGTGAACCCGGAAAATCTTAGGAACAAATATGAGTAAATAATGCTAAAACAGACTTTCAATAGGTATAAAATAGCAATTCTAAGGGATAAGAAAGCATTGTGCCATAATTTAAGTGGTATTTTGTTTTCCCAAGTGGCACATAAAATAATGATATATGTTACAATCAGTACTGTCTCGGATTTAATAGAATATTATATTTTTCATACTCATTTCATTAGTGGGATCCAGAAGGCTGAGAAACTTTTCCAAAGAAATGCAATACAAGGAACTTAAGAAAGTTTGTGGAAAAAATGGAATAAATGTACAAATTTATTTTGATGCCAAAAATTTTTATATCCATGCATACATTTATCTTAATTCGTATTTCCTATGAACATTTTACAGACCCCTCATAGAATACAGTTTCCGTTTATAACAAGTTGCCATATTTTCTAAATAGAAAAGCTAGCAATGACTGCTCCACTTCTCATTCTTACCTTCTTTCACAGTTGAGTTTTTTTTTTTTTTTTTTTTTTTTTTAGAGAGAGATTTTTGCTATAGAGCACTTGTGCTCACAGGAGAGACAGAGAGAAACAGAGAGACAGAAAGCAAGAAGTCCAGCAATGAAACCATTATGGCATCTGCTGATCCCCTTGGTCAAGTTTTCATTAACAACTGTTCAAATGGTCTTATCTAATAAAACAAAAGAAGGTATGTCTTCTTATAAGTTTTTTTTTTTTTTCTGAAAGGTTTTTGCTATAGGGCGCATGCGCTCACCAGAAAGACAGAGAGAGACAGAAAGTGAGAAATCACCCCCCCGCCCCAGGAGGGATGGTCATGCCGCAATCCCTTCTCCTCTATTCTCCTCTTGGGATCTTAGGCATGCACACATATGTGCCTGGCGTGAGTTTAAGCCACCAGGTCCAGGACTCAAACCGCCGTCGACTGTATGGGAGTTTAGCGACATAGCCACTATGCCAACTCCTGGTCCACCTATAAGTATTTTTTAAAAATCAGAATGCCTATATAGAACAAAGGAAGCAGTCAGTACTATGAGCTTCTCTCTTATCATGGAAAATGGTTTCTTAAAACTCTAAGATATAAAAAGGTTTATTTGATAAATTATTAGATTAATACACAATTTAAATAAAATCTGTGTGGCTAAAGGAAGTTTACAGATTGAAATTGCTTCAAACTTGTAATAGATTTAAATGTTAAGCCTGCCTAAAACTATTGTCTGAACATTTTTAAGTGCCCTATGTTTTTTTTTTTAAAGAAAGCACTGACATAAAAGAAACAAATAGAAGTTTTTATTGCAAACTTATATCCTCTTGTGTCAACACTTTCACATCTCTTTGCTCCCCAAGTAGAGTCTCAGAGTGTGGGATAAAAGTTGGAAGTCAATACACGTAGAAAGCCAATTGGCCCAGTAAACAATCACTGGACATGTTTTGTAGGATCACCTGACAGTTTTAATGTCACATAAGCATCAGACTTTGGATCCAGTTCAAATTCACACTTAGCCTTTACCTCTGGCAAAAAAGTTCCAGCTGCAGTCCTCATTCATCACATCCCCACAACAGAGGAGGTTTCCGGAGCTGTGGACCTGCTTCATTATGTAAGCTGAGATTTTGTTTGATTCTGCACAGTGCAAACAGAGATGGAATGCAATTTGAATACCGACTTTTAAGGAGAAAAGGATTTTACTATGTGACCTTGAGGATAACTTTCTGCCAGAGAGGAAAAGGCTATCTTGTGTTAGGTTCTGGTGGTGAAGGCATTATTTCCTGTAAGGGGCAGAACTTTTGCAAATAATCTGTGGCTGTACATTACTAAGCAATGCAGATGGCTCTGTGTACCTTACGCCGAGGTGGCTTACTTGGGATGAATGGAGAGAGGAGTGGTTCTTGGAGGTAAAAAGCACTGAAACAGTCTACTCTACCTTTCAGGAATGAGCTATTCACTCATCTGACAAGCATCTCTTTGGAATAACAATGCATTGGTTTTAATCAAGAAGATTTCACCTGACATAATTCCCAGTGAAAAGAAGTTTTAACTTAAAATAAAAAATGATAAAAAAAATCCCAGAGAACAGACAACAAAAGTACATGAGAAAGCATTCACAAATACATTATCTCTCAGATACCTAAAACATCTCTTATTAATGCTTCTGTTACTGAAAATTCTAGAAAATACATGTAGGGAAGTTCCTGTACACACAATGGGCCATTTAACCTATTTCAGAAAACCAAGTTTGAAGTGAATATTTTTTGACAACTATAATTTTTTATTTTAAAATATATTATTATTATTTATTCCCAGAAGGCATGTGTGCTAACTAGACAGAGACAGCACCCTCCTTTAGGGTGTGGTCACACCATAATCTTCTTTCCTTCATTTCTCCTTCATGTCAGGCACAAACACACAGGCACCTGATATGTTTAGCAAGTTGCTGGGGCCAGGATTTGAACTGTGGGTGTTCATGTGGATTCTGGTTCCCTTAACCACTGCATTATAGAGATGGCACCAAAATAATTTTATTTTGCCCCTCGAATTTAGACTGATTTGTATTTTTTCAAAAGATAAAATGACTACGAGTTACAAAAAAGCTTTTTTTAAAATTAAATATAAGAAAAAATTTAAATCTGGTACTTTACAGTAATAAAGTATTCTGTTCTCCAGAGGTTGAGTAGCTAGCTGTTTGCCAGAAATGAAATAGAAGGATTCTTTTATAGGATCAGATATTAAAATAGTTTAACCTAGGGACCAGTAGATGGCTTAATGGTTACATCGCTGGACTCTCACGTAGTTGAACACAATTTGACTCCTGGAACCAGAGGCTTAACTCATGCAACACACATGTGCATGCATGCCCAAAATACTGAGAGGAGAATGGAGGAGAAGGGATTGTGGCATTGCCAACCCCCCTCGGGAGTGATTTTTCACTTTCCATCTCTCTGTCTTTCCAGCGAGTGCATGCCCTATAGCAAATATCTCTCTTAAAAAATAAAATAAAATTGTTTAAGCTCTAGAATTCTACTAGTTTCTCATTATTTTATAAAGCAAACAACAAAACAGATAAATCTTCTGAACACTATTTCATTTCATTCAGTAGAAAAAAAAATTAAAACATTATTATTTCATTTGTATGAAGTACCAAGCTATGAATTAATTGGTCACACAGGATTTCACATGTCTAGTATTGTCTTGACTTAATTAGAAATGTAGACATTCTTTGTAAATTAAATTTTAATGTAGGGAACCAGCAGCTAGCATAATGGCTATGTTGCTGGATTCCCATGTAGTTGACCGCGGTTCGCGAGGAGAAGGGATTGTGGCATGACCATCCCCCCGGGGGGTGATTTCTCGCTTTCTGTCTCTATGTCTCTGTCTGTCTAGCAAATGCATGCGCCCCATAGCAAAAACCTCTCAAAAAAATTTTTTTTAATGTATAAACTTCATGGATTAAAAATTCTGCTAGGGCTAGCATGTGGCATGGAGGTTAGTGAGGCTGGATCCCATATGGCCAACTTGGCAATTTAAATCCCAAACCTGGTGGCTTGAAAATTTCTCTAGGTGTATGTGCATGCATGCCCGAAGTCCTAAGAGGAGAATGAAGAGGAGAATGAAGGAGAAAGGATTGCGGTGTGGCCATTCCCCTAGGGGGTGATTTCTCACTTTTTCTCTTGCTCTGTTTCCAGTGCGTGCACATGCCCTATAGCAAAAACTAAATTAAACTAAAATTAACAACAACCACAATGATAATGATAATAATAAGAGAGAGCAGAGGATTATAGGGGTCAGCTTTAGAGAAAGAAGATGTACTTCATCAACTTAAAACAATGAAAGAACATCAGTGGTCAGAAAATGTAGAACTGTATTACTTGCTCAAGTTGTGATTCTCCACAGGCTATAAATAGCTTCACTTAAGTGAGAGGGAACCACCTAACTTGTCTGTAGAGGATAAAGTGTTTGGCACTTTGCATTGGCTCTATTTGTCTGGTTATTTAAGTTCTCTTGTAGGATGACATATGACAGACTTCCCATTTAAATCTTAGAAATAAAGCACTTCAAAAGCAAACTTATTAAGGTTAATAGAATGAACTTACAATGTCCTGGTTGGGGAAAAAGTAATGAGATACTCAGTGAATTGCTCACTAAATAGCTTGTCATCTCTGGGCCTGCAGTTGAAGCTCTACCAATGGACCATTCCATTGTCTGTAATGACTGTGATTTAAAAATATTAAGGTCCTCAAATGTAAGCCATCATCCTGTCATGTGTTCACTGGTATTTTGAAGGCCTCTCAATGTAACACATTAAATATGTTTTATGAAACGTCTTACATAGGTAGATGAAATTATTGAAGATATATTTAAGCTCAGATGTGAATCACCAAACTTTATCTAAAATGTATGTGATTATTTTGAATTAATTGAGTGGAACCAAAGATGTGGGAATATATTTTATTCTTTTAAAATGCAAATAGATTTACAAGTTTTAATTTGGTCTATTTGTGCTCAGTTAGAGTCAAGTTGAGGCACATGTCTGAAAAAGAAATCTTGAAATGTTGAATTAATCACCACCCTCCAGATGGAAAATATTGGAGTATTTAATCATATCATTATTTTAACAACAGTCCAAACAAAAAAAAAATACATTGAGGACCAAGTTCTTATAATTGGAAAAACTTAAATAAACCCGTTTATCAATTGTTATTCTTTATTTTATTAAGTGGCCAGCTGTTGGTTTGTAACATTTCATCATGTGAACATTAATGTATTCAGATTGCTCATTCACCCAACTTACTAATTAGTGAGATTTGTTAGATTCACTGCAAGTATTTTGTCCAGACAAGTTAGTATTGAGGTGTCATTTATTGAGTACTGAAAAGCTGGAAATTGGTGGCTCTTGGAAAACAAGGTTCTGCGTGAAAATATAATTATTACTCAATAATGCAAGATGAAGGCCAGCCCTGTAGTGTATTGGTTAAGTATTGTAAAGAGGAAGCAGGATACCATAATGTCAACCATGATTCAAATCCCAGGCCTCTGCATCTTGAAAAACATGGCAGGAACATATGCACCCAGCCTCTCATCAGGATCCTGGGATGGAGAAAAGGAAGAAAAAGGATTAGAGTGTGGCCCATTAGGTGGTGCTTTCTCTGTCTCTCTGTGGTACCTACTTGCAATTCCTGATGTAAAATAATAATAATAATAATTATGCAAGATGAACCTATCAGACTTTTGTGATTGTGTTCTTCAGGCTTCTATTCACTTAGTTCCTAATTAGTGAAACAAAGCAAAAATAGAATCCCAAAACCAAGATTGTCATTAAATATTATGAAGTGTGTAGAAAGAAGAAAGGAAGTAAATGCTATTGTGATTAACTAAGAAAAATAAAAAAGTATATCCAGGAAAAAGTGAGAAGAAAAACTGTTACCAAAGTTAGTTGAAAATGAACATTATTTTTCTTAATAGTAAGAATCAAATACTGTAGAAATATGAATAGAGTAATTATTTCATTGTTATCCTTATTGTTAGCTTTTGAGTTTTAAGAAGAAAATCTTTTATGTTTCTAGAAATGAACTTCTAATCCAGTAGAATATGCCATTGACCCTAAGCCCCCAAAAAATATTGCTTTAGAGGGTGTAATTGTGACATATCATGAGCACAATTATTTGACCATGAATTTCCCTAGGGGGACTATGGTTCGCCTCCACCAATGTGTAAAATTATCTAAAGAGCAAATACCAAGTTTGGTTATTCTCAGTGAAGGCTGGTAGACTCCTTTTACTCCTGTACATTTGTGAAAGCATTCAGGAGAATGTTCTTTCCATGTCCTTCTATCCTTGCCCACCTCACTTTTCTCGTAAGGTATTAGTCCCTATTGTCAGCAGAGAGCTGAAACTTTTTCTGAGCACTTTCTAATTGTAGCAATCAACACAGATTTACTGGGATGTCCACAATCTGAACCTGGGTTTAGGTTCTACAGGTGAAATTTAAACAATCTAGCACATCATTGTACTTTCTGTGGGAAATGAAACTTCTATGCATGTGAAAAGACCATTAATAATAAAGGCAGTTGATTTTAGTTGCTAAACCAGTTGAAAAAGCATGGAGAAACCATGCTAGGTTGGGTGCACCACAGTGTCATAGTAAACATCTCTGGGAAGACACATGAGAAATGGCAACTGCTTGCCTCCAAGGAGAGAAACTAGAAACTCGAAGTAGAAGAAAGATCTACGGTTTTCACTGTAAAAACATTATGTATGTTATCCTCGATCCCAAGCAACCTCTGCTCTCTAAACAACTATTTTCTCTCTCTATAGATTTCCCTATCCTAGAATTTTAGATGAATGAAATCATGTCTGTCTTTCTCTCATGAAAGATTTTTGGCTGTTCTGGATCACTTACAAATCTGTATATATTTTATAATTAACTTGTCAATGTTTATAAAGTACACTGGGATTCTGATAGAGATTGCATCAACTATGTAGATCAATTTTGGGGATATTGCCACCTTATCAATATTAAGTCTTCCAATCCATGAGCAGAAAATATTTTTCATTTACTTGTATTTTAATTGCTTTCAACAATGTTTTATAGTTTTCAAAGTATAAGTTTGATACTGCTTTTGTTCAAATTATTCCTACCTGATTCTTTTTGATGCTACTATAAATGAAATTGTTTACTTAATTTGATTTCTGGATTGTTCATTGCAAATGTAGAGTAACACTGTTGATTTTTATATATTGCTCTTGTACCTTGAAATCTTATTGAACTCACTTATTCATTCTGCTAGTTTATAATATACTCGACATAAAAGAAGAACAAGTAGCTGTCTATCTGCTCGAAGATGCTTGCATAGGGAGGGAAGTGGACCACAGTCACCACTGTGATGTCAAAATCTGTCCTTGTGTTGGTTTGTATTTCCCTCCTACCTGCCTAGAGCTGAAGTCCAGCTCCTCCATTCTCTAATGCTCATCCGACTTACCCAAGTACTAAGGTGTTAACTGACCCTATCACTGCTACCTGTTCTCATCTGTATTAAGGACACTTGATTTCTAAGTCACATTATAAAAGGAACAAATGAAAAAAGTAATAATAAATATAAACCTACATTCCAAACACGTATTTTTTTTGTTATCTTTTATGAATGGAGAAAATCGTAAACCAAGTCTTGCTTTCCACCTAGCAATTGGTTTCCAGAAGAAAAAAAATTAGATAGTGAACTGCTTATTATCACTTTATAATATTGGGTTGCTCATTATTCCTTGGTGAGCATATTGAGAATGAAAAATTCAATTATTTCTAAGATAGTTTGTGGATTAACTTTAAGAATTATTTCTGTTCTCCTAGCCTTTTCATAGTGCAAATATCAGCCATTGGAATTTATTCATAACCATGACTCTTTCCTAGTTATTATTTTTGGTTTCAAATTCTGCTCTTCCCATTTGATTCCCTTTAAATACATTTTTAAAAATATAACAGTATCTGGCTTACCAAAAATGGTAATTTTCTTTTTAATTTTTAAAAATGTATTATCATAGTCTTTTTTATATTACATTGAATCACATATATATTTATAGTGTGTTACATTTCTTTTTCCAGCATGATTACCATGTATATCAGTCAAGACAAAGACATTACTATCTACATCATCATCAAATAGCTTTTCATCATTTTTTTCAGATTATTATTATTTCTCATTTTTTAAACATTATATATCATTATACATATCACAATTTATCATTTGGCTTGTATAAAGACTTTATTCAACGTGAAATACTTCTCAGACCAGTCCAGTTGAGAATACTTCACATGGTATCAGTAGGTAATAAGCCACTTCTGTGTCCCACTAATGTCACGCCTCTCTACTTGCTCTCTCGCCATCCTTCTCTATGCTCTTCCTCCCCTGCCCTCTGTTCCCATTCCACACTGTCTTCAGCATCCCTAACTATTTTCACTGCTTTTATGCCCTCCAATATTTTGATCTCTACTATAAAGTGCAGATAGTTGTATATATTAAGTAGGTACATAAAATATCTTTCTTTCAAATCCTGGCTTGCTTCACTCAGTAAAAATATTCTTTATCAAATGTATAAACAGATATATAATTTCACTTGCCACATTTTATGATTTTTTTATTTGCAATATTTTAAGTCATTTTTTTCTGGAGAGCAAAGCCTGAGGTGATGAGACCATCCTCCCCTGAATCCTTACAAGTTCTACTAAATTAGTGATACAGTCATAAGAATTAAGTACTGAAAGTACAGCCTCAATGTTTACTTAGAAAAATATTGTCTAGGAACAGTTTAGAGAAAAGGAAAGTTCTGAGTTTGGGCCTAGTCATCAGAAACAGAAAACAAATATCCACATAGAAATTCTGAGAAAAGGGCCAGCTTGTGAAGGGTGGTTGAGGCAGCTGGATCCTACATGAGCGACTGTGCACTTTCAGTCCTAGACCAGATGGTTTGAGAAACATGCTGTGCACATGTGTGTGCATGTGTGCTCTAAATTCCAAAAGGAGGGAGAGATGGAGAAGAGACTGCAGTATGACCATCCCACACTGAAGGTGCTTCCTCACTTTCTGTCTCTCTGTTCAGGGAGTACATGTGCTCTCTGACAAAATTTTTATATAAAAAAAAAGAAATTAAAAAATTATTTTTTTAACTTTAACTTTTTAAAATTTTATTTGATCATAGAGGAACAGAGTATGTGTGTATGTGCAAGAGAGAGTAAGAGAGAAAGGGAGAAAGCAAGCTGCCAGGTCTGGGAATCAAACCACGGTTGGCCATGTGGGAGTTCAGTGCCCTGAACCACCAAGCCACCTGCCTACCCCAAAAGAAACAAATTATAAGAAAAACATGTCATTAAAAAAAGTGGACAAGGGACTAATAGGTGGTATGGTGGCTAAATGCACTAGATCCCTACATGGCTGACTATGGTTCAAGTCCTGGACCTGGTGGCTTTAAATTCAGGCCAGGTGCATGTGCATATAATCCACAAAATCCCAGGAGGAGAATAGAGGAGAAGGGATTGGGGAATGACCATGCACCTGTCTCCAGGATAATCTCTCCCTTTTCCTCTCATGGTCTTTCTCCATCTTTTGGCAAGTGCACGTGTCTTACAGCAAAAACTGTAAAAACAAAACAAAGAACACAAAAACCTCTGAGAATGTCCATTGTAGGAGTAAAGAAAGTGCCATTATTTTCTCCTTAAATACTGAGAAAATGAAAATTAGAGAGTGGGGGGTGCCTGCCATAGAGCTGCCTAGTTTATTTTATTGTTGCACAAAATGAAGAAAATTCCTTCTCAAATTCTGTGTGATCCAGGACTAGGCAGTGAGTGAAATATTTAGGTCTATTAAACAGCTGTATAAAAATAGAGCAAGGAAACAACTAATTAACCATTGTGAGTGTCTAGAAATAACATATAAAAGTGTGAAGACATTTATGACGTAGTCCTCCAGGCAGCTAGAAACTCAGTTTTGAAACAGGTGAATTCTCTGTGTGTTTAAGAGGAAGGAATAGACAGACAGGTGGGCCAGTTCCTATTCCTTTTTCCCCCTTCTGTTCTTCAAGTAAAGCAGAATCTAACACCCTTGCTCCAAGCTCATTGCATGGTCAGCACAGTCAACGGTAGCCTAATAGCTCGGGGTAGGGGTGGGAGGTGCAAGCACATGGCAACCCTTTAATGCATCAGCTAATTCCAGGCTCTAGCTGTAGCCTTGGGAACATGAGAAATCCCAAACAGATGGTTTTTCTAAAGGTAGGGAGAAAGGAAAAACTGATCCTGTTTAAAAAAGAAAAAGAAAAAGAAAAAAGAAAAAAAGTACATCTGTGAATTATTTAAATCCAACACTAAAAGGGCGATGCTGGAGATTTCATTAGCAAATTCAAACTCTTCTGTGCAAGCTGCTGATAGTTTTATTTTTTTGCAGCAAGTTTATGCAAGTTGAACCTTTAGAAAGTTTTTAGATTTATCTTTCTTCCTATCCAAAATCAAGTGCCATAAAGTGTACATAAATGTGTGTGTGTGTACGTGTGTGCATACACACGAAGGAACTTCAGAAATTTTATAGAAAAATGAAATTAAAGTATTGATTTATTTTGGTGCAAATTTTTTGACATCCATGCATATTTTTTTAAAATAATATGCATTTTCCATGAACTTTCTGAAGACCTCTTGTTTATACACACACACAATCAACTAGTTTAGGTAGGACAAGTTGACAGACTGTTTACTTTTCAGTAAAGCATTCAACCAAGCTATATGGCTACCTCTTACATGCCAAACTGGCGAAGCTATAGGAGACAGCTATACTCTAGTAGAAATGTACAGACGTCAGATGTGACCATCTTTGACTCTGAATCATGACTTCCCATTTGCTAATCATGCATCCTTAGGAAGAAGTTTCTTTAACAGATAGGAAGTATTTGCCTTAAATATTTGCTGCCTAGGCAGACAGTGAGAAGGTCTTTGCCAGGAGGTCATCCTCCCTGGCCCTGAGGATGACTTGTGCATACACAGAGAGCCATGGAGGGATCAGCAGTTGGTGTAATGGTTACATCACTAAATTCCCACATAGTTGACCACAGTTCCAGTCCCAGACCCAGTGGCTTAAACTCATGCCGGGCATGCATGCGTGCCTAAGATCCCAAGAAGAGAATGGAGGAAAAGGGATTATGGTGTGGCCATCGCCTCAGGGGATGATTTCTCGCTTTCTCTGCCTCTCTCTGTCTTTCCAGTAAGCGCACACACCCCATAGCAAAAACCTCTCTTAAATAAAAAGAAAAAGAAAGAAAGAAAGCCATGGGATCCACTGAGAATAATGGATCTTGCGGTATGGTTCCCTAATCCCTGCTTCCAGAGAGAAGTTTTCGTGAGAAACAAAAGGTTTTTATTATTAAGTGTATCGGTCTGCTAGGACTGACATTATGAAGTGTCACAGATGGAGTGACTTAAACAACATATATATTTTCTTTTATCTGCCATAAGGTGTCTGCACTTGCAGGAGAGAGGCAGAGAGACAGAGAAAAAGTGAGAAATCATCCCCCCTCCCCATTGGGAATGGTCATGCCACAATCCGTTCTCCTCCATTTTCCTCTTCTTTTGGGATTCGGGACATGCACACACTCATGCCTGGCATGTTCCTCAAGCTGCTGGGTCTAGGACTTGAACTGCACAGTTGCCATGTGAGATCTGGCTGCCTCAACTGCCAATCTGCAGGCCAGTCCAGCAACAGATAATGATTTTCTTCTGGTTCTGGAGGCAGGACATCGATGCTCCTGGTGCAGGCAGGTTTATGCATTTGGGGTGAAGCTGCTATCTGTGGAGTGCAGTCAGCTGAATGTCTTCTCACTGCATCCTCTGAGGGCCTTTTCTATGGACCCTCTTAAGCGTCTCTTCCTTTTAAGGATTTTTAGTGGATTAGGGGCCCAGACTGATGACCTCATTTAACCATAATAACCTCCTTAGAGATCTTTTGTTCTAACACAGACATATCGGGGAATACGGCTGCAACACCTGAATGTAGCCATACATTCTTTTAAAGGGTACATAATGAAATGAAACTTGGGAGCTGTATTTTTGTATTTATTATTTTTTTAAGAGGGTTGTTTTTGGTTTTGTTTTGCTATAGGGTGCATGTGCTTGCCAGAGAGAGACAGACAGACAGAAAGCGGGAAATCACCCCTCAGGCAGGAAAGCCATGCAGCAATCCTTTTCCTCCATTTTCTCGGGATTTTGGGCACGCACTGGGCACACACGCACAGGCACCCCACATGAATTGTAAGACTCCGGGTCCAGGACTTGAACCATGGTTGACTACCTGGCACATAACCATATGTCAGCTGCTGGTCCCTGGTAGCTGTTATTTATTCATAGCCTTTTCCCAATATTGTTCTCACACCCATGTGCACATACCACAGACACAGAGGAGACATCTGATCACCCCGGAAACATGCAGAAAGCCTTACTTCGGCACCTGTCTCTGCTCAGCCTTACACCGGATTTTCTGGTATTTACCGTGAATGGCCACTGATTGCTCTTGTTTATTGACGTTTCTAGAAATGAATTGTTCCAGAGCAAGGTTTTTTCTCATTGCACACAGTCTGGTTTTATGACAGTACCTATAATAGCGATGGTGGTAACAGTAGTAATTACGAAGTACCGAGGACTGCATTTATTCTATTTTATTATTTAATTTTCACAACAACCTGGTGAAGTGGAAGCTATTCCTAACAAATGAGGAGCTAAGCTCTGAAAGGTAGTGACATGTGGAAGGCCTCATAACGAAAACTCCTGCTGCCTGAGTCAGAAGCCAGAGCTCTTAACCGCTCTACAGCAGAAATTCAACACATGGGCGAGAATCGGAGAGCCCTGACTCATCTCCTCTATCTTTGCCTTGCACTGGATTTTCAGCCTGGTCGATGGTACAGCTAGATTTTTAGTCTAGTCCTGAGTGGAAGGATCACTGGGTAGGGTTCCATGCACCTCTATCGTTGAAATACTCTGGGCTGCTCATTTTGTTGTGTTTACCACCACTCACCTGTAAGCTTCCCCCTCCTGCCCACCCCTGCACTGGCCCAAAGGACCACGAACTATCTGGTTACTTAAAATATATCAATGCTATATACAATAAGTTCAAACTGTTCCTGGTAGCGTAGAGAAGAAAAGGATGTCTGTAGCTTCGAGGCATAAATGGAAAGTAGGTAAAAGTCTGCCAGGAAAGGCAGAAGGCACCACATTGGGCACCGCGTGCTTTTATGTCATGACATTTATGTTTAGCTATGCTTTTTGTTCTGTGGCATTAAAAAGAAATGCCTCTTGGCCCCAGCCCCTTCATATCCTCGCTCCCCAGACTGTCCTGTGTGTCCTGTTCTGTGATGTGTCCACCAGGTGTAAATCCAGGGCCAGGCTTCTGGGGACTAAACAGTCTGGCAAACTCTGGATTATGTAAATTGACATACAGCACAAACAATGCACCTGGATACTTTTACTTAAAATATATCCGAACTGATAAACATCATAGAGGGCCGTAATTACATAATAGAATCCACTATGTGCTATTGATCAAAACAATCTCTTTGCTGCCACACCTGGGGTAGGGGAATAAAATATTCACTCAGCATGCAAAGCCTCTTCCGTTTATTGTCTTACTAATACCCCGTCAATGCGAGGTTTATCAGGCCCTAGCTACTTTTACAATGGAGGAATTGTATTTCAAACAATCCCACATTACTTCAAGCAGCAAATAATCCTATTTCTGAGGTCACAGTTTTCATACTCCCCAGCTGCTCTTAACCCTGTGCTATCTCTATCTCTCTCTCTCTACATCTATTTTTCTAGTCCTTTCTCTAGCTGGGAAGTACGAGGCATCAATCTTTGTTAATGGTATCTTTTCTACCTGTGACCTGGTCCCTTCCCCACTCCTGTTCTCATAAAACTTTACCCCCATTATCTTCAATTTGCTCACTCCCTGCTGAGAAAGCTGGAGCAACTCAAGTGGGAAGAAAACAGCAGGGAATTCAATAACTAGGCAACTTTTAATTCTCCTCTTTAGCTCTTTTTTCACCTCCAAAGTAAACATGGCTCCATCTGTGCATCGTTCCTTCTGCAAGGGTCCAGAAAGCAGGAGGCTTGAACACAGAGGGAGCAAAGTTTGGATGAAGTCAACAAAAAATTCAAGATATTTCTGTAAGAAAGAGTATAAAAAATTGACAGAAATAAAAAACCATTCAACTGAAAAGTTCATTAAAAGGTGGAAGGGAGGGAGCCAGCAGTTAGCGTAATGGCTATGTCGCTGGATTCCCACGTAGTCGACCGCGGTTCGTGTCCTGGACCCGGTGGCTTAAAACTCACGCCGGGCGCATGTGCGTGCGTGTCCAAGATCCCGAGAGGAGAATGGAGGAGAAGGGATTGCGGCGTGACCATCCCCCCTGGGGGGTGATTTCTCGCTTTCTGTCTCTATGTCTCTCTCTGTCTGTCTGGCGAGCGCACGCGCCCTACAGTGAAAATCTCTCCAAAAAAAAAAAAAAAGGTGGAAGGGACTGGCAGGTGTAGTGGTTAAGGTGCTGGGTTCCCACATGGTCATGAGTCCTAGACCCAGCAGCCTGAAACTCACACCAGGCACTTGTGTGTGCAAGCCCAAAATCCTAGGAGGATACTGGAGGAGAAGGGATTATGGTGAGGTCGTTCCTCCTGGGGAGTTATTTCTAGCTTTCTGTCTCTCTGGCAAGCACATGCACCATATAGCTAAAAATCTCTCCAAAAATAAAAAAGGCAAACGGGGCACAGTTGCAATGAACTCTTCAACAGACACCAGATCCCACATTTTGACTGCAGTTGGAATCCTCTACCTGGTCAGCCTGAAACATGCCAGGTACATGTGAGAGTGTCTAAAATCTGAGGAGCTAGAAGATTGGACAAGAGTGATCAAGACGTGACCAGACCCCAGAGAAGGTGCTCCTCTCTCTTCCTCTCTCATGTGCACACATACATGCTCTATCAAGAATAAAGAGAAAAAAGGCAAATGGCATAGGTTAATGCAATATCTGCAGAGAAACAAACCTGGGGTTTTATTTCAGGGTTCAGAGATGATCTAAATAGAGAACACGTAGGTTAGTATCTGGACAGACGTCCTTAAGATGAAAGAGAAAGAGGGTGAAGATAGTGCAAGGTGATGGCAATGTCCCATGTGGGAAGAAGAAAAAGAGAAGAACAAAGATGAACTTTCCTGGATGACAGCTGAGCAAGGTGCTTTGAGCAGTGTGTTCGCCATCTTGGCTGATCATCAGAATCGCCATCGTCATTGTCACCATCATATTTAAACAATACGTGATGGTATGTGATGTGGTCATTCTGTGGACCTCTATAAGCTGAGTCTCTAGATGTTAAGGTCCAGGAATACGTATGTGTGACTATTTGCCATCTGAATCACTTGAGCTGCTTCTCAGGTGACTTAGATAGCCAGTAATAGTGGGGATCATATTGCCATGTAATTCTCTATTTTTTTCCTTCTTTTAGGTTTCAGCCACAGAGTATGTGTGCTTGCCAGAGAGAGAAAGTGAGAACTCATGCCCTGGGGGTATGGCCGTGCCACAATTCCTTGTTCTTTGTTCTCATAGGATTTGAGGCATGCATCCACATGTGCCTGGCATGATTTCCAAGCTTCCAGGTCCACGGCTTGAACCATAGTCAGCTATGTGGGAGTCCAGCACCTTAGCCACTACCACCTGCTGCCCCCTGTATAATCCTTTAAATAAGCCATTGAGATGAGTTCAGGAGGACTTTCCTGGTAATGAACTAGGACTAGTGTAGGACACAGCAGTCCAAGAATTCTGAGCTGTTGGGTGAGCTTTCTGTGTAATGGGTCTGAGAGCTGACAGAGGAGAAGGCTCATTAAAGCTCTGCATGTGCTTGGGGAGATGGACTCGTTAACTATAGTTGCTACTCTGGTTGGTTGGCTTCTGGTTCTGCCCAGAAAGTAGTTATAATTGATCACTTTTTCTGTATCGTTCCAATTTTAGTATATGTGCTGCCGAAGCGAGCACACAGTTGATCATGTTTTTTAATAGAATGTTCCACTAGACTGATCATCCCTTACAGATAAATCCCAGGGCATAGGATTATGGTTTGTATTATGGTGAACAGTTAGTCAAGACATATTTTCTCACAAAGGGGAAACATACTGGACAAATCGAAGAGTATGGTTTACTCCTTGGCCACTGTGTGACCTGAGGCACATTACTTAACCTCTCTCTGCCTCAGATTCCTCATGTGTACAGTCCTCAGAATCATAAAACTATTTGCTTCCTAGGGTGGGTGTGTTAGTGCGATTATAAAATGAAAAAAAGCATTAAATATGCCTAAAATAGTGCCATGAACATGTATCTGCTCAATACAAAAACATGATTTCTTGACAAACTCCCTAATACATTCCTTAACGTACAGTGGCAAACGAACGTCCAGTGTGAGAACGTAGCATAAGATCACCAATGGCAAGTGGCAGATTGAAGTTTCAAATCTGAATATAATCAACTTTAAGCCTGTGTGTCCTTGACGCACAAAAAGGAAAACGAAAATAAGTATTAATATAACATGCTATGTAGAGAAAGGCAATAACTAAAAAACCCCAGATATTTAAGGGTTAAAAGTTGTTGCATCAGGGGACCAGCAGATGGCATCATGGTTACATAGCTGGACTCCCATGTAGTCGACCTTGATTTGAATCCCAAATCCAGCAGGTTAAAACTCCCTCTGGGTGAGTGTGTGCACATTCCCAAAATCCCAAGAAGAGAATGGAGGAATGGAGGAGAAGGGATTGCAGCATGACCATCCTCTCTGGGGGGTGTTTTCTTGCTTCCTGTCTGTCTGTCTGTCTCTCCAGCAAGTGTACATGCCCTATAGCAAAACTCTTAAAAAAATAAAAAAAGGTTGATTTAGAAAAAGTTAAAGGACTAGCATATTGGGGGCTAAAAAGGAAAATACTTTTCTAAACACTCACAATTCTCCTGATACTAAATGTGTAGGTGTTTTCCCATCAACCAGTTCTCTAATACTTGACAGACACTGATTGGGTGTCCTCCAATTTAACTTAAGTCTGACACTAACTGCCAGTTAGTGCAAACCCTGCAAGTTAAGGGCTCAGTCCCACAAGACTCCCCACCTCTCCCACACTTTAGACGCTAATCATAAATCTAAGCCTGTATCCCATGCTCTGACCAACTGGCTATAAATTAGACTGTCCCACAATCCCCTTCTTGGGTTCACTAACTTATAGAAAAGCTCACGGATGTCAGGAAGGCACTTTATAGTAGTGTTTATAGTTTATTGTTTATTGTAAAACATGTGACTCAAGAACAGACGACTGGAAGTGATGTGCAGAGCAAGGTATGTGGCACTTCCTTGCTCTCTTTGAAGGGTGTACCATCTTCCCAGCACCAACTCAGAGGCTTTCTGAACCCCATTATTTGATTTTTTTTTGGCAGTTCCATTATGCAAGCATTATTGATTAGATCATTGATGGCTGATGATTAAATTCAGTCTCTAGCACATCTGCTCTTCCTGGAGTTCTAGGGTTGGGGTGGAAAGTACCTACGCCAACCATGTGGTTGGTTCCTCTGTCAACCAGCCCATCATCCAAGAGTCATCTCATTAGCATAAACACAAATGTGGTCAACAGGGGTTTGTTGAATGTAAAAGGATCCTTTTTCATCTCTAATAATTTAAAAATTCTGGGACCAGTTGGTGTAATGGTTGTCACTGGACTCCCATGTAGTTGACTGCCGTTCAAGTCCCAGACCTGGTGGCTTAAACTCACGCTGGGCACAAGTGTGTGCATGCCCAAGATCCTGAGAGGAGAATGTAGGAAAAGAGATTGTAGCATGGCCATCCCCCTGGGGGGGGTGATTTCTACCTTTCTGTCTCTCTGTCTGTCTCTCTGTCTTTCTGGCAAGCACACGTGCCCTATCGCAAAACCTCTCAAAAAAAAAAAAAATCCAAGGTTTTATGCCAGGAACCAGGTACAAGAGCCAAATGTGTATTTCTTATTATATCATGATATCATGGGGACAAAGAACTTGCTTTTCATTGAAAACCACAGAGTAGTATTTGGCTTCTAAATCACATCTCTTGAAATAATAATTAAAATACAGTCATGTTCCACATTACGATGTGTGTCAACATTAGACCACACATGATGGTTGGCCCATAACTTATAGTGGAGCTGAAGAGTTCCTATCACCCGGTGGTGGGTAACTATTGTCACTTTGTAGTGCAACGCACTACTCAACCTGTTAGTGGTGCTGCTAGTGTAAAGAAACCTACTGTGTTGCCAGTTGTATAAAAGCATACCACGTACAATTACATACTGTATATAATGCTCAATAATAATGCATGACTATTACTGGTTTAAGTATTAACTATATATTTTTTTTTCAATGAGAGAGAGGGTGAGAAGGAGGGAGACAGAGACAGAAAAAGAGGTAGTTTTCACCATCTCATGATACTCTTGCCTCAGTCTCCCAGTCAGCCAAGGTAATAGACACACACCACTGTACCCAGCAGCCCTGGGTTGGGCCAGGAACTGAACATGGGCCTCTCATGAAAGCTTAGCCACCATACAACAGTACCCTCCAACTCGCAATTCCATACTGGGCTACTTTATCATACGTTTTTATCATTATATTAGCGTGTACTCATTTTACTTATTTTTTAAAAAGTTTACTGTGCAATAGTATGCCAACTTATACCAGCACTAGTCTTGCACATCTAATGTGTATCACAGCGCTTGGTCACATCATTTTGTCTCGTGTTGGTTTTGTTCATCATGACCTCTAAGCATACAGAGTCTACTGTTAATGTGGCCAGTAAGAGGCCCCATTGAGTGATTGACCTGGAAACAAAATTGAGAGTGGTTAAGGACTATGACTATGGAAAGTCAGTCATGGTTATTCCTTGCCAGTCAGGCATGTTCCAATCCTCCATAGCTATGATCTTGAAGAATGAGAACAAGATGGGGGAAGCTGATAATGGATTTGCTTCATTGAAGGCAACTAGACTGACACAAAGTTTAGAAGGGCTATATTGGATACAGAGAAATTTATAATGATTTGATTGAAGACCATACACATAGGAAGCGTAACCTTCTAAGTATGACGATCATGGCCAAAGGCAAATGTTCTTTGTAATGTTGAAAAAAAAAAAAAAAGCAGGACTTGGACTTGACCATGGTAGTTAATTTACTGCTAGCTCTGGGAGGTTTAAATAAATCAAGAATTGGGCCAACCACGGTTTGATTCCTGAACCTGTGGCTTGAAACTCATGTCAGGTGCGTGTGCATGGATGCACAAGATTCTGGAAGAATAGAGGAACAGGGATTGTGGTGGGCCATCCCCTTCAAGGGGTAATTTCTTACTTTCCCTTCCACTGTCTCTGTCTCTGTCTCTCTCCAGGGAATGCATACACCCTAAGGGAAAAAAACTCTTAAAAAAAAAAAGAAATAGTTCAAGAATTGTTATTTGTTACATAATGTCAAAGTGAGTATTGTGCCTAGAAGAGGTGATGTGAAGGTTGCTGAAGAATTTTTGGAAATTCCAGAGAGTAGGCTATACCATCCAAGTTTGTGAAAATACACTATATGATATTCAACAATGACAAAATTTCCTAACGAAATGTTTTGCAGAGCGTAATCCTATTTAAGCAGTGTGTGACTGTATAGTACCCATTGAAAATACAGGTTCTGTTTTCTAAGGATCCAGGACAATTGGCTTGCCTAACTGATAAGAAGATTGAGTTTGGTTCATCCTCTTCCTGAGGTCATATGGGAATTTTTCTTTGTTTCTTTTTTCTTTTCTTTCCTTTTTTTTTTTTTTTAACAGTACTATCTTGGTTTAATCTAGAGAAATAGGAAAAAATTATGTTGATGAAAAAGAGCAAATGACATTGGTTTAGGTTTTAAAGAGAAGATGGGTAGATAATTTTTAGGGCAAAAATTGGGGGTAGGGCATGAACAAATTCTACATTGCCTGGAAGGATAATTAACATGGAGAAAGGGTCATAGTAATGGCTAACAAGGACACAGCTTTTACTACAAACCAGGCACTGTTCCAAGATCTTTACATATAGAATCATTTAATCCCCACAATGCTGTGTGGGTTAGATACAGTTATTATTCACATTTTACTACTGATAAAACTGGGTTGGAGAGAGATTCCGTCGTTTTCTCAAATTACACAGCTAGTGAATGCCAGAATTATAATTTGAACCAATGGCCTTTGGTTCCTGAGGCTTGAGCTCTTAAATTCTTTTGAGTATACGTGTACATCTCGGTTTTCTAGCCACACTGAGCACAGGGGCTGTAGATAGGCCGGGTAAGCCTCTTGCCTCTGAGTTTTGGTTTTAGCTTGTTAGAATGCCATTCGCTTGTCTCAGATCATAAAATGAAGTGGGAAGAATTATAGTAAGTGTAAGTACCAAATTTGTACGAAATTGATGGGAAAGATTCTCTCTTTGACGGAACTTTAGCCTCAGCGAGTCCTCTGATTGACTAGACCCAATCTTGGACTTCTGTTTCTGTCCTTGTCGAATCCAGTTTTAGAAGAATCCTCCAAGTAAGATTAGCCAGAATCCCCTACCCTTAATATCTGATCAACTTTCCCTAACACCCACTGACCTCCAGGAGACATATGATGACCTTGGAGTGCCTCTATCTAGAATTCTGTTGTGTTTGTTTAGCAAGACTCCCCTTGCCCCTGGTGTTTCCTCTTAATACTTTTTCTTCTGCCAACACCCACTCTCCAACCTTGACTCATTCCTTAGCTGTAATGGCTGCTCATCTGTGCTGTTTGCAATTGAACCCAGTTCTCTACCGAGGTCTCTTTTCCCTATTGCAATAGTTCCTGCCACTTCTGTTTTTGCCGTTCTAACTCCTGTCTAGCTCTGGTTTACTTTGACATTTATGAAATCACTTCCCAGGTTTGGGTGACTTTAATTAGGGCATTGCTGAAGAAAATACTGTACAATATGACCTTATAGGGCTTTGCACATTTTGGTCAGGAAGATCTTATTAACCCTCTCACACATACCTCCATTCCTTAATGCTGTTTTCATCTCTTTCGTTGTCGCATCACCTCAGTTAACTGAAGCAGGTATCAGGAGTGAAATCTCCAATGAGCTACATAGCAGAATTTGGACCAAATTCCAAAACATGAATCTTTGGGGGACAAACATTTATTTAAACCAGTTTCCAATCGAAATATTTGATAATCAAGTTTGGCACAAGTCTAATGTAAGCATGTAGAACAACAATTAGGGGGACCAGCAGTTGGCATAATGGCTATGTCGCTGGATTTCTAATGTTGTCGACCACAGTTCAAGTACTGGACCCAGTGGCATAAAACTCATGCCGGGCACGTGTGTGTGCATGCCCAAGATCCTGAGAGGAGAACGGAGGAGAAGGGATTGCAATGTGGCCATCTCCCCTGGGAGATGATTTCTCACTTTTTGTCTCTCTGTCTCTCTTTTTCTCTGTCTTTCTGCTGAGTACTCATGTCCTATAGCAAAAACCTCTCCAAAAAAAAAAAAAGAACAAGAACAAGAATTAGGAATAGAAGATACTTGAGCTGGTACTTGGGGAATTCTGTTACAATTAAGATAGATCACATCTATACGGGTTCTACAAGAGAAATTGATGTTCTAAAATATTTTCTCTCTCATTCTTATTTCCTATTAATAAGATTTTACATCTACTTTTTTGAATTATTTCTCCTTTTCTCAATGTCTCTGTTGCTTTTTTTTTTTTTTAAAGAGAGATTTTTGCTATAAGGCCTGTGCACTCGCAAGAGAGACAGAAAGACCAAGAGACAGAAAGACCAAGAAACAGAAAGCAAGAAATTAACCCCTCAGGGGTATGGGTATGCCATAATCCCTTTTCCTCCATTCTCCTCTCAGGATTTTGGGCACACATGCACACATGCCTGGTGTGAATTTTAAGCTTCCAGGTCTGGGACTCAAACTGTGGTCAAATATGTGGGAGTCTAGTAACATAACCATTGTGCTATCTGTTGGATCCTTCATTGATTTTTGTGTGTGTGTGTGTGTGTGTGTGTGTTTGTATGTGTGAGAGATTTTTTGCTATAGGGCACATGCATTCGCCAGAGAAACTGAAAGACTGAGAGTCAGAAAGCAAGAAATAATCCCCCAGGGAGATAGCTATGCCACAATCTCTTCTCCTGCATTGTCCTCTGAGGATATTGGGCACATACACAGATGTGTTCATTATGAGTTTTAAGCCATCAGGTCCAGGACTTGAACCACAGTCAACCACATAGAACTCCAGCGACATAAGCATTACACCATCTGCTCATACCTCTCCGTTTATTTTTAAACAATATTTTCCCTA
>NW_006159440.1:4085505-4109012 GCF_000334495.1 Tupaia belangeri chinensis | reverse complement strand
CCCATCATCCAAGAGTCATCTCATTAGCATAAACACAAATGTGGTCAACAGGGGTTTGTTGAATGTAAAAGGATCCTTTTTCATCTCTAATAATTTAAAAATTCTGGGACCAGTTGGTGTAATGGTTGTCACTGGACTCCCATGTAGTTGACTGCCGTTCAAGTCCCAGACCTGGTGGCTTAAACTCACGCTGGGCACAAGTGTGTGCATGCCCAAGATCCTGAGAGGAGAATGTAGGAAAAGAGATTGTAGCATGGCCATCCCCCTGGGGGGGGTGATTTCTACCTTTCTGTCTCTCTGTCTGTCTCTCTGTCTTTCTGGCAAGCACACGTGCCCTATCGCAAAACCTCTCAAAAAAAAAAAAAAAAAATCCAAGGTTTTATGCCAGGAACCAGGTACAAGAGCCAAATGTGTATTTCTTATTATATCATGATATCATGGGGACAAAGAACTTGCTTTTCATTGAAAACCACAGAGTAGTATTTGGCTTCTAAATCACATCTCTTGAAATAATAATTAAAATACAGTCATGTTCCACATTACGATGTGTGTCAACATTAGACCACACATGATGGTTGGCCCATAACTTATAGTGGAGCTGAAGAGTTCCTATCACCCGGTGGTGGGTAACTATTGTCACTTTGTAGTGCAACGCACTACTCAACCTGTTAGTGGTGCTGCTAGTGTAAAGAAACCTACTGTGTTGCCAGTTGTATAAAAGCATACCACGTACAATTACATACTGTATATAATGCTCAATAATAATGCATGACTATTACTGGTTTAAGTATTAACTATATATTTTTTTTTCAATGAGAGAGAGGGTGAGAAGGAGGGAGACAGAGACAGAAAAAGAGGTAGTTTTCACCATCTCATGATACTCTTGCCTCAGTCTCCCAGTCAGCCAAGGTAATAGACACACACCACTGTACCCAGCAGCCCTGGGTTGGGCCAGGAACTGAACATGGGCCTCTCATGAAAGCTTAGCCACCATACAACAGTACCCTCCAACTCGCAATTCCATACTGGGCTACTTTATCATACGTTTTTATCATTATATTAGCGTGTACTCATTTTACTTATTTTTTAAAAAGTTTACTGTGCAATAGTATGCCAACTTATACCAGCACTAGTCTTGCACATCTAATGTGTATCACAGCGCTTGGTCACATCATTTTGTCTCGTGTTGGTTTTGTTCATCATGACCTCTAAGCATACAGAGTCTACTGTTAATGTGGCCAGTAAGAGGCCCCATTGAGTGATTGACCTGGAAACAAAATTGAGAGTGGTTAAGGACTATGACTATGGAAAGTCAGTCATGGTTATTCCTTGCCAGTCAGGCATGTTCCAATCCTCCATAGCTATGATCTTGAAGAATGAGAACAAGATGGGGGAAGCTGATAATGGATTTGCTTCATTGAAGGCAACTAGACTGACACAAAGTTTAGAAGGGCTATATTGGATACAGAGAAATTTATAATGATTTGATTGAAGACCATACACATAGGAAGCGTAACCTTCTAAGTATGACGATCATGGCCAAAGGCAAATGTTCTTTGTAATGTTGAAAAAAAAAAAAAAAGCAGGACTTGGACTTGACCATGGTAGTTAATTTACTGCTAGCTCTGGGAGGTTTAAATAAATCAAGAATTGGGCCAACCACGGTTTGATTCCTGAACCTGTGGCTTGAAACTCATGTCAGGTGCGTGTGCATGGATGCACAAGATTCTGGAAGAATAGAGGAACAGGGATTGTGGTGGGCCATCCCCTTCAAGGGGTAATTTCTTACTTTCCCTTCCACTGTCTCTGTCTCTGTCTCTCTCCAGGGAATGCATACACCCTAAGGGAAAAAAACTCTTAAAAAAAAAAAGAAATAGTTCAAGAATTGTTATTTGTTACATAATGTCAAAGTGAGTATTGTGCCTAGAAGAGGTGATGTGAAGGTTGCTGAAGAATTTTTGGAAATTCCAGAGAGTAGGCTATACCATCCAAGTTTGTGAAAATACACTATATGATATTCAACAATGACAAAATTTCCTAACGAAATGTTTTGCAGAGCGTAATCCTATTTAAGCAGTGTGTGACTGTATAGTACCCATTGAAAATACAGGTTCTGTTTTCTAAGGATCCAGGACAATTGGCTTGCCTAACTGATAAGAAGATTGAGTTTGGTTCATCCTCTTCCTGAGGTCATATGGGAATTTTTCTTTGTTTCTTTTTTCTTTTCTTTCTTTTTTTTTTTTTTTTAACAGTACTATCTTGGTTTAATCTAGAGAAATAGGAAAAAATTATGTTGATGAAAAAGAGCAAATGACGTTGGTTTAGGTTTTAAAGAGAAGATGGGTAGATAATTTTTAGGGCAAAAATTGGGGGTAGGGCATGAACAAATTCTACATTGCCTGGAAGGATAATTAACATGGAGAAAGGGTCATAGTAATGGCTAACAAGGACACAGCTTTTACTACAAACCAGGCACTGTTCCAAGATCTTTACATATAGAATCATTTAATCCCCACAATGCTGTGTGGGTTAGATACAGTTATTATTCACATTTTACTACTGATAAAACTGGGTTGGAGAGAGATTCCGTCGTTTTCTCAAATTACACAGCTAGTGAATGCCAGAATTATAATTTGAACCAATGGCCTTTGGTTCCTGAGGCTTGAGCTCTTAAATTCTTTTGAGTATACGTGTACATCTCGGTTTTCTAGCCACACTGAGCACAGGGGCTGTAGATAGGCCGGGTAAGCCTCTTGCCTCTGAGTTTTGGTTTTAGCTTGTTAGAATGCCATTCGCTTGTCTCAGATCATAAAATGAAGTGGGAAGAATTATAGTAAGTGTAAGTACCAAATTTGTACGAAATTGATGGGAAAGATTCTCTCTTTGACGGAACTTTAGCCTCAGCGAGTCCTCTGATTGACTAGACCCAATCTTGGACTTCTGTTTCTGTCCTTGTCGAATCCAGTTTTAGAAGAATCCTCCAAGTAAGATTAGCCAGAATCCCCTACCCTTAATATCTGATCAACTTTCCCTAACACCCACTGACCTCCAGGAGACATATGATGACCTTGGAGTGCCTCTATCTAGAATTCTGTTGTGTTTGTTTAGCAAGACTCCCCTTGCCCCTGGTGTTTCCTCTTAATACTTTTTCTTCTGCCAACACCCACTCTCCAACCTTGACTCATTCCTTAGCTGTAATGGCTGCTCATCTGTGCTGTTTGCAATTGAACCCAGTTCTCTACCGAGGTCTCTTTTCCCTATTGCAATAGTTCCTGCCACTTCTGTTTTTGCCGTTCTAACTCCTGTCTAGCTCTGGTTTACTTTGACATTTATGAAATCACTTCCCAGGTTTGGGTGACTTTAATTAGGGCATTGCTGAAGAAAATACTGTACAATATGACCTTATAGGGCTTTGCACATTTTGGTCAGGAAGATCTTATTAACCCTCTCACACATACCTCCATTCCTTAATGCTGTTTTCATCTCTTTCGTTGTCGCATCACCTCAGTTAACTGAAGCAGGTATCAGGAGTGAAATCTCCAATGAGCTACATAGCAGAATTTGGACCAAATTCCAAAACATGAATCTTTGGGGGACAAACATTTATTTAAACCAGTTTCCAATCGAAATATTTGATAATCAAGTTTGGCACAAGTCTAATGTAAGCATGTAGAACAACAATTAGGGGGACCAGCAGTTGGCATAATGGCTATGTCGCTGGATTTCTAATGTTGTCGACCACAGTTCAAGTACTGGACCCAGTGGCATAAAACTCATGCCGGGCACGTGTGTGTGCATGCCCAAGATCCTGAGAGGAGAACGGAGGAGAAGGGATTGCAATGTGGCCATCTCCCCTGGGAGATGATTTCTCACTTTTTGTCTCTCTGTCTCTCTTTTTCTCTGTCTTTCTGCTGAGTACTCATGTCCTATAGCAAAAACCTCTCCAAAAAAAAAAAAGAACAAGAACAAGAATTAGGAATAGAAGATACTTGAGCTGGTACTTGGGGAATTCTGTTACAATTAAGATAGATCACATCTATACGGGTTCTACAAGAGAAATTGATGTTCTAAAATATTTTCTCTCTCATTCTTATTTCCTATTAATAAGATTTTACATCTACTTTTTTGAATTATTTCTCCTTTTCTCAATGTCTCTGTTGCTTTTTTTTTTTTTTAAAGAGAGATTTTTGCTATAAGGCCTGTGCACTCGCAAGAGAGACAGAAAGACCAAGAGACAGAAAGACCAAGAAACAGAAAGCAAGAAATTAACCCCTCAGGGGTATGGGTATGCCATAATCCCTTTTCCTCCATTCTCCTCTCAGGATTTTGGGCACACATGCACACATGCCTGGTGTGAATTTTAAGCTTCCAGGTCTGGGACTCAAACTGTGGTCAAATATGTGGGAGTCTAGTAACATAACCATTGTGCTATCTGTTGGATCCTTCATTGATTTTTGTGTGTGTGTGTGTGTGTGTGTGTGTTTGTATGTGTGAGAGATTTTTTGCTATAGGGCACATGCATTCGCCAGAGAAACTGAAAGACTGAGAGTCAGAAAGCAAGAAATAATCCCCCAGGGAGATAGCTATGCCACAATCTCTTCTCCTGCATTGTCCTCTGAGGATATTGGGCACATACACAGATGTGTTCATTATGAGTTTTAAGCCATCAGGTCCAGGACTTGAACCACAGTCAACCACATAGAACTCCAGCGACATAAGCATTACACCATCTGCTCATACCTCTCCGTTTATTTTTAAACAATATTTTCCCTATACACTATTTTATAAATTTTTAAGAATTTTTTTCTTGATTTAAAAAAATTTTTTTTTCCTGGGAATCTTAATTTGTTTAAAAAATGCAATGATCTTCTCTCTCAGATAATATTAAACACAGTTTTACTTGTTTTTCTAGTCCCTGTACCTCTATACTTTAAATTATTTTTTCCTGTTTATTTTTGTTACTGTTGTTTAGCTAAAACGGTCCTTAAAGTGTCTGGTGAGCCCCCGTCAATACAGACGTAAAATGCCAGCCTGGGTGCAGGAGGCAACATCTAATTGGTGGGCCTCTTAGTAGAGTAATAGATTGGAAGAATTAGCCTTTTGGTTAAGAGATATTTAAGTGTCCATATTTGTAGGTCCTTTATTTTGGCCTGAGTACTTTAATCAGAAACTCTTATTGCTTGCATAAGCTGCCCTGGGAGTTAAGAGAGAAGAGGTCTCCAGGCAGCTAAACTCTCTTCATTTAACTCCCTCTTTTGAGCACAGCACTCAGCTCTACCTGGCTCCCAAGTCCACAGTCACTGATTTCATCACTCTGGTATAGGAGGTTGTGTAACCCAGCAGGAGGGGAAAGCGGGGTCTAATTGCTCCTTATCTAGGCACTTAATGGAGCCTTCTGATTTCACTTCCATTTGGGATCCTATCCCTTGATTCGGTGAGCAGGAAGTCTTAGGATTCTGCTTTCTGTTTTTCCCACACCGTGCTTGTTGACATTTGAGTTTTAGCTGTTTGCACTCTGATCATTCCATGTCTGCTTATTTCATTTTATTTTCTCTGTGTGTGTGTGTGTTTGCGCGCAGTTTTGTAACTTTATTTGAAAATAGGAAGTTAGATAGCACTCACATTGACTGGCTGCAGATTTTTGAAAGTGATGGGACCAGCAGATGGTGTACTGGTTACGTCGTTGGACTCTCACAGAGTTTGAGACCCAGACCCGGTGACTTAAAACTCATGCGGGGTGTGTGTGTTTGTTGTCCAAAATTGCGAAAGGAGAATGGAGACAGGATTGAGGTGTGGCCATCCCCCCAGGGGGCGATTTCTTGCTTTCTGTCTCTTTTTCTGTCAAGCAAAAATAGCAAAAAAATCTCACTCTAAAATAAGTAAGTAAGTAAGCAAATAAATAAATAAATAATAAAGTGATAACGGGTACATAGGTTACCAGATCACAGAGCTTGTTGGGTGATTCTTCATTCTCATTACATTTTCTGGACAACTGTGCACAAACGCAGTATGAGACATTCTTTTGGCCCAGACAGTTGGTGGAGCCTGGTGTCAATGTGCACATCTGGAGTCCCCATCTCCTTCATGACAAATTTATGGATTTCTTTGAGTGCCTGAAGTGCATATTTCTTAAAGCCCACATCATGGGTGTGCTTGTGAATGTCGATGGTGTATTCTTGGGTCACCACCTTGTCGATGGCAGAATGGCCCTTCTTGCCCCGTTCTTTATAGGAGCATTCTGCCTGGCCCAAGTTGTAAAGAAATACAGCAATGACTTATGGGAGAAGGAAAGCAGCAGCCTTAAGTCCTCGTTTCTTTTCCCCTAATTTTATGTCTTATTGTCTCCCTTATTATTTTTTTGAGGGGGGTATTGTACTTTTTTTTTAATGAAAAAGTTTACTTTCTAAAATAAAAAGTATAGTAATATGAATGACTTTTACATTTTAAAATCCTTTCAATGTCTGACTTAATAGATGTCATAACTGTACTTTTTTAAAAAGAAATTGGTTTAATCCTTTACTATTATTTGGGTGGCAATTTCATAGCATGGCAGTTATTTCATGACATGTTCATTCATATACATTATGCTTACCATATTTATTTAGAAGTGTCATTGTTCACTCTTATTTTGGGCAGTCATAACCTGATGATAAAATTAGAAATTTCATTATTTTTTTTAAAGTTATTAATGTCCTTACCAAAGAATGGGGGCATATTTACTCAATTTCTTTCAAGCATGTTTCTAGGTTGCTCAGGCTAACACTGGAACCTATAAATTTATTTATCAGCATCATTAAGTATTGAAAGCTAAATCCAATTCCAGGTAGCAATGGAAAAAGCATTAGATTAGAAGTTGTAAATTTTTAGTTCCAGATTTATCTTTGTCATCTTGGGCAATATAGTTTCTCCATGGAACTCAGTGAAATGATGTCAATTAGATTACATGGTTTATAAGATTCCTTCAAGACTAAATATTCTGTGATTCTATAATATTAGGTAATTTTAAATCTTTATTTGAATTCAGCTCTCCTCTTTATCCAAAGCCAGTGATGCATACCATTGGTTGTTAACAGAAATGATTTTTAATAGTATAGGAATTACTGGGGCCAGCAGATGGTAATGGTTATATTGTTGGACTCCCGTGTAGTAGACCTGGTTTGAATCTCAGACCTAGTGGCTTAAAACTCATGCCAGGTATGTGTGCATGCATGCTCGAAGTCCCAAGAGGAGAGCAGAGAAGATCTCTTGCTTTCTGTTTTCTGCCTCTCTCTGTCTCTCTGGTGTGTGCACATGTCCTATAGCAAAAATCTCTTTCTAAAATAAAAGAAAAAAAATGTGCAGGAATCATCATTTATTTCATTATTATTTATTTAAATAATTAGCCTTTTATTTTTTGTTTTAGGTTTTTGTCATAGGGTACCTGCACTCCTATTGGGATTTTGGTCATACATGCACATGTGCCTGGCATGATTTTTCAAGCTGCCGGGCCAGGAGCTCAAACCACAGTTGGCCATGTAGGGGTCCAGTGTCTTAACCACCTGCTGGTCCTTATAATTATACACTTTAAAAATCATTGTTTTATTTTTATTTAAAGTTTATCTTTTTTCCTTCCATGAGTGAAAGAGACAGAGAAAGAGATAAAGACATTGAGAGGCAGGTATCCCTGGGGTCCTCTCTCAGCAATATACCCCCTAGCTCCACTGAGCACCAGACCATGGGTACATACACACCTAGTGTGTTCAGGGAGGTTTCCAGACATGAATTTGGAACCTCCCATGTGGGTCAGCACTATAGATCACTGCATTACCAGTCCAGTGCCATCTAGTCCCATGGATTTATTTTAATTTTTCTATGAGGAAGAATTGTAACTAGAGCAACAAAACTGGATTTTTAATGTAATTGCCAGAGGTTGCATGCACTTGCTAGAGAGACAAAGAGATGGGGAGAGGGAGAAAGCACCTCTCAACAGGGTATGGTCGTGCCACTATTTCTGTTTTTCATTTTACCAGCCTGTTGGGATTTTAAGCACCCATGCACATATGCCCCGTTTTCAGGTCTCCAGGGCCAGAATTGATCCTTGGTTGGCCATATGCTTTCTAGATTTCTTAACCACTGTGCCATGAAGCCAGCTCCAAAAGTAAAATTTTCTTTGTGAACAAATACACTTACATTTAAAAATGTGAATTGATTTAGAGAAAATTGTGAAGTAAATAATGGAACATGTCAATAGTATGTGGATATTTTGGGTTGTCAGAAAAGTCATAACATCATGACTTTTTAATAAAAGTTATGAAGATGGCATGTAAATAAATGCAGTTTGTAAAACATGGCCCTCCATGTCATGGCCTTTCATGACTGCCTTTGCACACATATTAGTTTTCTTCTTTAAGTGTCCAGCTTACTTATTTGCTTACTGAACTATTCAAGATAGAAGAGTTTCATCTTCTGAAATGGCTTAGTTCATTGTAACTGGTCTATTTACAGGGCCTAAGGATGGAGTCTCATTCATCTTTGTGTCTTCAGTACTTCCCTGTGTTTGGTGTACAATGGATGCCCCATGAACACTTATTGAAAGAATGAACAAGTCAGTGTATCCCTAAATGTAACAGCAGATGCTCCCTATTCTTGATTTCTTTTCAGCATGCATCATTAACTCCATGCCGATGGTCTCTACCTTTTCTTTATTTGCCCTAGAATACAATGCCTAAAATGACACAAAGCATGAGAAACAAGCTTGATAGATGAAGTAAAACATAAACAAAATATCTTGGAAGCTTTTGAGAGTCATGGATCCCAAGTAAGAACATATTTAGAACTTTTTTTTTTTAGTTGTCAGAGAGTACTGCACTCACCAGAGAGACAGATAGGGAGGGGAGGTACCTCCTAAGGGGGACAGTCATGCTGTAATCCTCTTCCTTTCTCCTCCTGTTGAGATTTGGAACGTGCACACACACATGCATCTGCATGCTTTCAAACCTTTGGGGCATGGGTTTAAACCAGGGTTGACAGTGTGGGATCTAGCTCCCTCTATCAGTAGGCTATGGGACTGGCCCTCAAACATTTATGAAATCTGAGCTACTGAGACATTAGGATCAATGTCTATTCTATAGACATGGAAATTCTCTATCTTCCATTAGAACAATTTATATCTTGTAGACTTTATACTATAAAATCTAAAGCCTATAGTAGTTTGAATTTATAAAGCATCTCTATACACATCATTTAGTTTTATCTTCACAATAATGGTTTGCTGTTGGCTTAATATAACAGGAAAATCCAGGGTTGGAAAAGTTGGTTAAATGATTTCTGAAATATCATCTAGTTAACATTTGACTAGAACAGGGATTGGCACACTATGATGGGGGTGAGAAGAGGCAAGTCTGGCCCACTGCTTATATAAAGTTTTATTGGTACACAGACTCATTCCTATAAGAATGACCTCTATTTTACACATGAAGAACTTGAGGCAAAGAAATGGTTTTAACGATCTCACATAACCACATAGTCAAAGGAATTCACACACACACACACACACACACACACACACACCACACACACATAGTGTTTTAACTCTCAGAGTCTTACATTACCGATTGCAGTAGTGTTGCCTTTGGTGTCCAAATTCTAGTCCTAGTTCTGAGATCTTGAGACCTTTATTCTCTCAATCTCTTGCACATTTTGACACTTGTCAAATGCTTTAAACAAAACTTGGAGGCTAGCTCTGTAAGCACTGTGCTTAGGGAGCCAGATATCACATAGCTGACACTGGTTTGAGTACTGACCCTGGTGTCTTGAAAAACATGCTGAGTGCATGTGTATGAGTATGTGTGCCCCAAATCCCAATGGGATGGAGACACAGAAGAAAAATAATTGGAGTATGACCATGTCCCATTGTGAGGTGCTTTCTTTCTCTGCTGAGTTCATGTGCTCTCTGGCAATTTTTAAAAAAGTACAGAAGGCACTCAATACAATTATTTAAAAAAATTATTTTTTTAATTATAAACTTTACTTGATATAAATAGTAGCATGTACCTATGTGCTACAGTGTGGTGTTTCACTATATAAATGCAATGTGTCATGGTTAAAATGAGGCAATAAACATATCCACACCTCAAACATGTATCACGACTTTGTGTTGTGAACATTCATTATTCTGTTTCTTCCCACAGGTGAAATCGTAGCAGTACTATGGGTTAGATAGTCTATAAATGCCGTTTCATTTAAGTTTTGTAATAACTAACTATTAATCTCATTTTAGAGGAATAAATGGAGGTTCTGAAAGTTAAATGACATAACTTGCCCTGGCACTGATCCCAGGTCTGTCTAGTTTTTAAGCCCACCTTCACTTCACTACTCCTGTCTCATCATTTCCGTTACAGGAACTCAGTACTTGGGAAAACTCCATTCAATGAATGAACCATCTCTCCACCTTTCTCCAACCAACTGAGTAATTAATCAACCACCATCAAAAAAGGTAGGTGTAGTCACTCTTCTCAAATGTACCTTGGACTTGCCTGCCTTGGTTCCTTAATTTCTAGAATCTGAAATATGCTATCCCTGCAACTCCCTTTATTGGAATCTTATTTATTCTTTCAAGTCAGATTCAAATAGTGCTGAGTATTTGAACGCTCCTCTGTCCATCAAAGACAGAAGTTGTTTATTCTCTTCAGAATGAAATTGTACTTTTGTTGGTGCCATGCTTATGGAATTTACATGGTGTATACTGACTTAGCTTTTTTTTTTTTTTTTTTGGTACAGGCATTAAGGTGCTCTCAGAAATTGGTACTCTTAATCCATTTTGTAGGGGAAGGTGAGTTACATAGAAAGACTAATTATGGTGGGCCCCGTAGCATAGTGTTAAGGGAACTGAATCTCAGACGGCTGAGTGGTTCGAATCCCAGCCCAGTGAAAACACACTAGATGTATATGTGTGCATGCCCCTGAAACTGAGAGAATGGAGAAGTGGAGAAGGGATTTCAGTAGGATCACCACCTATTTGGGGGTGTTTCTCCCTCTCTCTCCTCCTCTCCCTTTATCCTTCTCTATATCTCCTTAGCTAGTATATGCATCCATTGTCAATTGAAAAAAAATTATAAATAGACCAAATTAAAAAATTAGACCTTCCAGTGGGATTTACTGGGATATTTATTTTTAAAAATATCTCAAATGACTATTTTGTGTGCACTTACTAAGATATTCCCTCTGCACAGTGCCTTGTCTCATATCATTAAATGATAGAACTCAGTAAATATTTACTCACTCTAGATCTCCACTTCTTTTTATAATGCTAATTTTATATCTCCACTAGTTCAGTACAATTGGTTTAAAAATACCGAGATAAAGATAAATAACATAGATGGAGTAAATAATTTATTCTAATGCCTTATCTTTATGTTCCTCATTTCAAAGTGTCTACCTCTAATTCATTTTACTCTGTTAGCAGCTTATATATTTCATGTTATTTTTAAAAAATAAAAATAACTTTTGGTAGATTTCTGCCCACCTTTGCAATACTCATAATAAGAGTTATCTATTATTCAAAATGAGTTCTTTTTAAAAACCAGGGCATGGTAATCTATTTATTTGTGTTTATACCTTATCAGCAGTATGTATACATCTCAACTTGGTTTTACCGCCTCTGCTTTATTTTGAATTTTATTTGTCTAATATCATTCTTAATTGGAAATAGAAAATGCACGTATGGAGGTAAAAAATAAAACAACACAGGGGTGGGAGGAGCAGTTTGAGGGAGTCAGTTCAAATTAGTAAAAAACTGCATTATAGAAAAAAAATTTAGATAAAGAAATGCATCTTTTCGTGTATATTAGCAACTATCTGCTAACAGAGTATTTCCGAAGTAGAGATTTTAAGGTCAATTTTTAATTGCAAGTTTGCATTGTATGCAGATATTTTAACCTAAAATTTATTTTAAGTTTATTCTTAGTTGACAACTCCTTTTGTCTAAAGCATAAATATAGCATATGTTAAAAATGTTTTTTATTTGATAGATTTATTTAACTTTTGGTAAGTTCTTACAGCATCTGAATTGGTAGTTGATTTTCTAAATTATATTCTGTATCTATAAATTATATATAAATTATATTCTGTACCTATAAAATGTATTCTATCCTTTTTTTAAAGAGATTTTTGCTATAGGGCACATGTGCTCTCTGGAGAGACAGAGAGAAACAGAGAGTGAGAAATCACTCCCCTAGGTGGGGATGGCCATGCCACAGTCCCTTCTCCATTCTCCTCTTGGGATTTTGGGCACACACACACACACACACACGTGCCTGGCATGAGTTTTAAGCTGCCAGTTCTGGGACTCGAACTGCAATTGACTATGTGGGAATACAATAATGTAACCAGTATGCTATCTACTGGTCCCTGTATTCTCTATATTCTATATCAAATTATTTTCATCAATACAGTAAAGTTATCTAAATGTATCTAAATTTCTTGCATTATGGTTATTGAGACTTAATTATTTGTTGGTTTTCTTTGTTTTGCTATGGGGCATATGTGTTTGCTGGACAGAGAGAGAGAGAGAGAAATCACTGTCCCACCCTCCACTTGGGGGAGGGGTGATGATCATGGATATAATCGCTTTTCCATTCTACTTTTAGGATTTTGGACATGTGCGCACACATGTCCAGTGCGATTTTAAGTCTCCAGTCCAGGACTTGAACTTTGCAGGCAGCCATGTGGGATCCAGCATCTTAATCACTGTACCTTTGGCTGGTCCAAAGCTTAATCCTAAAAGAGAACTTGCTAACCCTTGTAGGTAAGCTGAGAAACGTCCACCATGCTTCTGGTGCCATTTATCTTAGTGATTTTACAGTTATCTTAAAAGTAGAAAGTGTCTGCACTCTAAATGTATATATATATTTGAAACCATACTGCTTCTGTTGTTATAGAGTTATAAAATTATACAAAATTATAAGACATATTTTGAACATTATCTTTAAAATTCAGTATTTTGAAACTTTGAAAGTTGTTTGTAAACTGTCAAGAATTATGGAGTATGAGCTAAAATTCTTTGCTATGTAAAGTAAATGTTTGTGGAAAAATGTAAAATAAAAAAAAGTTGTAATGGAAAAAAAAATAATAAAAACACCGAAGGAAAAAAAAATAAAAATAAAAATAAAAAAGTAGAAAGTATGGAACCAGCAGATGGCGAAATGGTTATGTCGCCGGACTCCCAGGTAGTCAACCATGGTTTGAGTCCCAGACCCAGCGACTTCAAACTCATGCTGTGTATGTGCATGTGTGTGCATGTACAAAATCCTGAGAGGAGAATGGAGGAGAAGGGACTGCAGTGTGGCCATCCCTCGGGAGGTGATTTCTTGCTTTCTATCTCTCTGTCTCTCTGGCAGGCAAATAAATGTGCCCTATAGCAAAAATCTCTCTCTATAAAAAACAAAAAAGGAACCCGGAGACTTGAGTATAAGCAAGGCTCTGGGAGGAGAATGGAGGAGAAGGGATTGGGGGATGACTATCCCTCCTGTGGTGGTGGAGTTGTTGGCTGTGTGGCTTTCTTATCCTGAATCTGGCAGCTTGAAAAACATGATGGATGTGTGTGCGTGTATACTCAAAACCCCAAAAAAGGGAGAAAAGGAGGGAAAGGGATTGTGGTGTGACCATGCCCCATGGGAGAGGGGTGCTTTCTTTCTCTCCCTCTCTTTGGTCAATGTACATGCCCTCTGGCTATATATATATATATATATATATATATATATATATATTTAATGGCTTTCCAAGCCTTAATATATATAAAAACACCACAAAGAATATTTTTAAAAATTAAGAAGCCGACAAATGGCATGGTAGTTAAGACATTAGACTCCATATGGTCCAAACGTGGTTTGAGTCCTGGACCTGGTGGCTTGCTTTCTCGCTTTCCCTCTGTCTGTCTCTTTTTGTCAAATTAAAATAATACTAATAAATAAAATTTAAAAAATGATTATTAAAGAATTAATACTATACTTTATGGACAATTTAAATGACATTAAGGCCAATTTTGGACAATGTATTTTTCACCTTACTTATTGCTTTAAAACTTCACCTTCACCAAGTGCCCTGTGGTTAGCTATGTCTAATGGCTTTCATGAATGAGTTTAACTTACCTTTCAGTTCCATCAACAGTTACGCTAGTCATACTGAGTTTCCTCCCTTCTTCACCCCTCTCCTTCCCTCCTTTCCTCTTAAAAAAGCTTTATAAATTTAAAAGTATAATTTTATTATGAAATTTTTTCTAAACCTTGGGGGCTTTCTGCCTGATTTATCTACTTTTACATGATGATAATATTTTAAAAGTTCAGAAAAATATCTTTGACTGAATCACTTATCAGATCATTGATACCAGAAAACTTTTTAAACAGAGAGCAAAGTATTTCATGTTACAATAAAAATCAAAAGGCTTAAAATGATGACAGCATCTTTATTTAAAACACTTAAAAGATTTGGTCCAGAAGATGGCATAGTGGTTGCATCATGGACGTCCATATGGCCAACTGTGGTTGAAGTCCTGGACTCGGTGGCTTAAAAATCATGCTGGGTACTTGCGCATGCATGCCCAAGATCTCAGGAAGATAATGCAGGCGAAGGGGTTGAGGTGTGGCCACCCTCTCACTGTCTCTGTTTCTCTTCAGTGAACGGATACATCCTAAGGCAAAAACCTCTGAGAAAAAATTACTTAAGTAGTTAATGACTAATTCTAGGAGATTTCACTAAAGGACATTTTGATATGGGAGGGACTGAAACAAAAATCCTCAGCTCTAGATTTGTAGACCTAACAAATGAAGCAAAGGGTACAGAAAATGTCTTCAAAAACGACATTTGAGTATTTCAGATTTTGCCATAGTTGGCTTTGGCTATTTGTATATGGAATGGTGTCCAATCAGAAACTGAAAGGGGATGTGAGAGTTCTGCTGGGACCTGCTTCTCATATTCTGCAGTGAGCAGTGTGAGTGTGAGCCTGGGAGAACAGCAAGTCTCAGAGCTCCTTAGTGACCTTGTTGTGCTCCCCTCTGCAGGTTCATCTCCTAACCTCTGCTTCTGAAATGCTGGAAGCTCCCTGAACACACAATGCCATTTCATTCCTCCGTGGTTTTTCACATTCTTTCTGGAATGGCTTCTGCTTCCAGTAATATCCGCAAAAGGTTGGTTCTCCTTTCCTATTGATATTGGAGCTCTTTGTCTCCTGCTTCAAGGTGAGTAGATCTTCTTTAAACTAAATTCTTGGGTTGGAACTGCTGTATTGGAGAGTATTGTCTTTTTCTTTGTTTTCTTTTTCATTTTACTGGAGTACACCTTCAGGCATCTTTCTAGGAATGTATGCGCGAGGAGTATATTTTAAGGTTCTTGTATATATCTAGGTTTATCTTTATTCTGTCACCATACTGATTAATACTTTAGCCAAATATATACAATCAATTTTTGTTTAATGATTTTGTATTCATCATTTTAAAGATATGGTTCCAATACTTCAATTATATTAAAACATTGTGTTTGTGTAGACATGCATTGCATTAGAATACTTGAAATAAAAAAAAAATGGTTTTGTGCTTCATTTTTCTTTCAATGGCTATATTTTCCACATTAAAAAATCTGTTTGATTCATTTCCTTTCTTTTTTTTTTAAAGAGAGATTTTTGCTATAGGGCACGAGTGCTCACCAGAGAGACAAAACATGAAATCATCCCCCCAGGAGGAATGGACACACCACCATCCCTTCTTCTCCATTCTCCTCTCAGGATTTTGGGCACACATGCACATGAGCCCAGTGTGAGGTTTAAGCGGTCAGATCCAGGACTCGAACCACAGTTGACTATGTGGGAATCTAGCACCATAACCATTACACTATCTGTTGGTCCCATTTGATTCATCTTCAAAACAGCAGTCCTCACTGAAGTATACATTTTGTTTGTTTGTTTGGTTTTGTTTTTTGGAGAGATTTTTGCTATAGGGAGTATGTGCTTCCCAGAAAGAGAGAGACAGAGAGACAGAAAGCGAGAAATCACACACACACACACCCCCAGGGGAGATGGGCACGCTACAATCCCCTCTCCTCCATTCTCCTCTCAGGATCTTGGGCACGCATTTAAGGCCGATGTGGGAGACTTTTCTTGGTCTCTGAAGACTCTAGCACCTAGTGACCATCTGTGATCTCCCAGCGAGCAACTCACTCATTGCCTGTACCAAGTAATAGGATTTGTAATGGTTGGCACCATCAGATTGGGCCGAAGAAGTTAGAGATAAGGAAAGAGCGTTTCTAAAATTTTTATCAGAATAGAGAAGAAATGTAGAATTTAGACAAATGACAGCTGTCTGATAGATTTAATCTTATAGATGCCTGTATGCACACACACACACATACACGTATGTGTATCATCTCAAACATTTTCCAGTACTATATAGCAATTATCATATATATCCTCAGAAATGTACTCATCTTATGCTAAAAGTGACAAATACCAAATTCCATTCTAGGTCCCGAATTTCTTGATTATGTGCAGGTATATCACCTAACAATGTAGCAAAGTATAATTTAGCCCCCCCTAAAGCACCCACGAAATAGGATAGAAGAAGGCGGAGAAGGAAAAGATGATGGCAATAAACATTGTCCTTCTGGAAATTGAAAAAAAAGGAAAATGACACACAAAGTCGCTGTGCCCAGTAAACTTGGCCTCTCTCTGGCAGGGGGGAGGTTCTTGGTTACTCACTCTCACTTTTCCCAGCTCTGCTCTGTGGGATCCCTCATGGCATTATCTTCCATGGCCACTTCTAAAGGGTGTCTGGGGTGCATTTCTCCAGTGATGCCTGGCAATATTTCTAAGAGATACTAAGTACCTCCATCGAGAAGTATCAAAACATGGTAGAAATTGGGAGATTTGTCTTCCTGAAACATGGCGCTCACTAAGTTATCGCCACCAATGCTGAGCCAAGGGGGTACTCCAGAAAGAACTACAACACTATATTTTAGGTTTTCTGATTTAATAGCTCCTTTACAAACCAAACTGAGCTAACAGTACTGTACTCATTTATTGATTGTCAAAAACATTCTTCTGTTTTTGGCTGCATATTGAGTGAGTTTGTGGAATGTTCACCAAGCTTCCTGGGCTTGCCAATTAAAGCCCACATTGAAATGTTACAAAAAAAGAGAACATTTTATTGTAATCACAGATACTGTACATAACACAGCAATTTGCTTCTTGAAAGCTAATTACAAAAGTTGTTTGAAATAATCAAGACCTTATTCAGCAGCTTAGGGACGAGAACAGCTGTATAAATACTCACCACTGTAGCAATGGCAAGAGAATAGGGTGGAAAAAAATAGGTTAGTTAAGAGTTCAAACAATGAATAAAAAATAAAAAGAAAAGAAAAGAAAAGAAAATGAATTCCCTTAGCTCTTTCCGGTGACTGTAATGAACATTCAAGGACAAAATGTTCCAGATTTCCAACAAAATATTGAAAGACACTTTTGACATGACAACATATTCCATTAGAATTATAAAGCTCCAGTATCTATTTAATTAATTGCATCTAACTTGCTGGAATTCTTCCATACTCACAGTAAACTCTTGCAGCATGTTGAATCATGTTAATTTTCTCTAGAGAAAGGGTATAAAATATGTACCAATGAAACAGATGGTATTTAAAGTCCAACAACCTCACTCAATGGAATAAACTGGCATCTATAATGTAAAGGGAGCAGACCTGTTCTGTTGTTTTGCACGGCCATTTGTTAGTGTAAGGGAGGTTACTCCACCGGTAAGTTGCACTTTGTTCCAGGGACCACTGTGCACCCCTGGAGAAGTCTGTTACTAGACTGAGTGAGCAGCAACACTCCTAGAATTTCATTTAGTCACTTATTTTTTTACCAGGAGACCTAGTGGCATTGTCCCCAAAAGGAATAATCACAATTTCACAAGTTAGTGGAGCCCTGACAGTCCAGAACATGTGTTTTCAAGGACTGAGCGCGGCAAGGGTGTAAGCATTTCAACAGGGCCAGCTTTTCAACCCACCAGATTGCTAGTCATAGATTTCAAGTATATAGTAAGAATTACTTGATTTATAGCCTCTTTTGACGAACTGTAAAGTCAGTTCCTACACTTAAAAATAAGTGCTCCTATTGTTCAAAGAAATTTATTTTTTCCAAAAGAGAAATTTATTTGGGCAACAGAAACATAAGGTTATTTGTTGAGTTAAAAGAGCCCAGTGGAGTTATAAATATACATGCACATTGCATAGATAATCTCTACTGAGCCTCACTTCTTAAAACTTCTTGATGGTCTCTCTACACTTGTAATAAATTCTGGCCAGGCCTAATTAAATTGGGGTTCAGGATCACTAGTATTTTATCTTTTACTGAACTTTTAACAGCCACTTCATTATTCACTAGAGCGGGTGGAATACACATATAAGTACCAGACAATAATGCAGTATTTATTATCTCCTTTCTGGAAAGGTATTTTTATACAGTTAGCAGTTTCTTTTTATCCTAAACTTAGAGTTCTTTTCAGTACTTCGTACAATATTGAGCAAATAGAATATCAATTACTATTTGTTGATAGGTTAAAAATTAAATGGACTGTTTTGAATCACTTGAAAAATATATTAAATATTGCCTTTTCCAGTTGTAGAATGGAATAAACTTGCTTATTTAATTTTAATGGTTATTATTATTAATTTTTAAATCTGACCAGAGAGACAGGGAGAGAGAAAGGGAAAGGGAGAAAGCAAGCCACCAGGTCTGGAACTCAAACTGCAGTTGGCCAGGTGGGAGTCCAGAGCCTTAACCACCATGTCACCTGATGGTCTCTGAAAATATATTTTAAATAAAAAATAGAGTTTTGGTCCATGACCTTTTTCTTATTTTTTTTTTAATCTGTGAGGTCATGTATAGACGTCTGGCAGCACATGAATTAAGTATACACCTTTCTGGGGCCAGAGGAGGTGCAGTGGTGAAACAACTGGACAACCTGGGTGGGTCATGGGTTTGCATCTCTGGACCTCTCCGCATACACTGGGCATGTACATGCACCTGTGCCTGTGGTCTGTGCCTGTCTGTCTGCAAGTGGGGGTAGGTAGCAGCATACAGACCCTTTAAGGGATGTCTGTATGTCTCCTTCTGTGTCCACGTGTCTGTCTCTGTCTCTCTTTCATAGAAGAAATAAACTTTAAAAAGACAATCGCATAGTCTTGTGGTTAAGGGAGCCAGAGCCTACATGGCCAATTGCAGTGTTGAAATCCTGGTCTGGGTGCATGCATGTGCTTGCCCCAAATCCCAACAAGATGGAGAAATGCAGAGGAAGGATTGCGGTGTGATCATACCCCAGTGGGGGTTGCTTTCTCCCTCTCCTTCTCTGTCTTCCTCTGGTAAGCACATATGTTCTCTGGCAAAAACAAAACAACAACAGCAACAAAAGCAAAAGTATGTGTCTTTCTGAAAAAGGTAAGGCTTAAATTATCATATCAAATGATGAATAGACATTACAATTTTTAAAATTTTTTTGTCATAGGGCACATATGCTTGCTGGAGAGAGACGAGATAGACAGTGAGAAGAAAGGTGAGAAATCGCCCTCTGGGGGCGATGGCCATGTCACAATCCCTTTGCCTCTATTCTCTTCCTGAGATTTTGGGCACACATGTACACGTGCCTGGTGTGAGTTTCAAGCTGCCAGGTCTGGGATTCAAACCATGGTGGGCCATGTGGGAGTCCAGCACCTTAGCCATTAAGCTACCTGCTAGCCCCAACATTTCAATTTTTTATTTACTATTTCAATATTAATCCTATGTACCTGATTTTTTTTTTTTTTTACTTCTTCATAACATAAAGGGACTTCAAAAAGTTTGAGGAAAAATTAGAATTAAAGTTCAAACTTATTTTAGTGCAAATAAAGCTTTCATGTGGATTCAGGAATATAATTGATATGTGTGTATGATTAAATAGTGAATAAACATATTTATGAATACATTTCTCATTTTCTGACATATTTCTTTTTTTGTTTCTAAGACTATATTTTTATTTGGTCAATAAATGCATAACTATATAGATGTCTTCTATGTGTCAAGTTAGTATCACAAATACACCAGAGAAAAAGAAAGACATGGTCTCTCGAGAAAGTTCATCTTGGGGCAAGCCTATGGCATAGTGGTTAAGATAATTGGATCCCATGTAGCTGACTTTGTGGTTCAAGTCCTAGATCTAGTGGTTTGAGAAACACACCCAGGCACACTTGCGTACATGCCCAAAACTCCAGGGGAGAGAGTGGAGGAGAAGGGATTGCAGTGTGGCCATCATCCTGGGGAATGATTTCTTACTTTCTCTTTCTCCCTCTCTCTGGCTTCTTGGTAAGCACATGTGCTCTATATCAGAAACTAAAAACAAACCATCAATATGCAAAAACTTCATCTTCATCTTTAAGGAGAATGTAATATTAGTAATAAATAGTGTGATAAGTGTTACAAAAGTAGAAAAATGAAGAGATCAGAAAGCTACTCAAGGGGACTGAAAAAGTCTCCCCTAAAGAAGTGAAATGAGAAGGATGAGGAAGAGTTAGCCAGGTGAAACCAGGAGGAGACTGCAGCAAGGAAGAAATTTGGCAGAGGGACCAGGAGGACGGAAGGACTCAGTCCCCTCTATTTATTTCAAATGGTTCTTCCTTACTCTGTTCTAGCTTCTGACTGTGGGTATTTCCAACCATTTTGGTTCTTGGTATTATGTTTCCTTGAAAAACTGATCTATTTTGAGCACAACTAGTCTGCAGACTGATGGATATAAAATATCAAGCTAATTTTTTCTTTTTTAGGTTTTGCCATAAGGCATGTGTACTTGCCACAGAACAGAGAGACAGAGAAAGAGAGTCAGAGGGAAAGTGAGAAATTGTTCCCTGGGGCATGGACATGCCACAATCCCTTCTCCTCCACTCCCCTCCTGGGATTTTGGTCATGGGCACTCATGTGCCCAGTGTGACTTTGGAGCTTCCAGGGCTGGGACTCAGACTGTAGCTGGCCATGTGAGAAGTCCAGTATCTTAACTACTATGCCACCTTCTGGCCTCTCAAGCTCATTTTTGATGCATTGTGCTCAGAATGAAGGGAGAGCAAAGATATTTAAATATACTTTATAGAATTTATGGCAACCTGACTAGGGAAAAATATCAGAAAGAAGATGACAATTCTGTATATATTATATTTAGTATAAAATCATTTAACCCTAAAAAAGATTGAAATCCTGCTATTTGTGGCAACATGTATGAACATGGAGGACATTATGATAATAATACATAAGATGAGCCAAGCAGAATAAGACACACATTGCATCATCTCATTTGATTTGCAAATATGTTCTTCCATTCTCTTCACTCTTGTTGATTTTCTCATTTGCTGTGCAGAAGCTTTTTAGTTTATCACAATCTCAGTTGTCCATTTTTGCTTTTGGTGCCTGTGTTTTTGGGGTCATAACCAAAAAATTATTGCAAAGATCAGCGTCAGAATGAATTTCCTCATGTTTCCTTCTAGTAGTTTTAGAGTGTCTATACCTAAGTTCATATCATCTGCAAACAGGGACAATTTCACATCTTCCTTTCCAATTTAAATGCCTTTCTCTCTTTCTCTGGTCTAATTGATCTGGCTAGAAGTTCTAGTACCATACAGAAGAGATTCTGTCTCATTACTTAGATGAAAAGCTTTCTACTTATCACCATTGATTATAATGTCAGCTGTGAGCTTGTCACCTATGACCTTCATTATGTAAAGGTACATTTCTTCTGTACCTGATTTCTTGGATTTTTTTTTTTTGTCCAAAATTCCTTTTTGTTTATTTATTTTTATTTTAACTTTTTTACTTGCTGGTGAGGGTGTGCACTTGTCAGAGAGACAGAGAGAAAGAAAGAGAAAGAAAGCACTACAAGGGGGTATGGTCACACCACAGTTCCTTCTTCCTCCATTTCTCCACCCTGTCAGGATCTTGGGTCACATGCAAATGCACTCAGCATGTTTATTCAAGCCATTGGGAATGGGATTCAAGCCATGCCATTAGTCACGAAGGATTTGATTCCCTTACCTATTAGGTCATGGGGCTGGCCCTAGAGAGTCTGCTATTATTGTGAAAGGATGTTGAATTTTGTCAAGTGATTTTTCTGCATCTATTAGAATTATTTTATAACTTTATACTTCATTCTGTAAGCCTGGTTTATCATGTTGGTTGATTTTCATATTGAACCATCCTTGAATCCTAAGAATAAATCACAGTTGATCATGGTATCTGACCTTACTAATATGCTGTTGAGTTCAATTTGCTGGTATTTTGTCATAAATAGAGGGTTGGAAATATAAACAGAAAAATTTCAGGAGCTACTTGGAAAATGAAAAATAATCCTGAAGGGGTGTGGGGTGAAGAGGGTGTGTGTGTGTGTGTGTGTGTGTGTTGTTTTTGCCTTAGGGAATGTGTGCTTGCCAGAGACAGACAGTGAGAGGGAAATTGATAAATCACTCCCTAGGGGGATGGTCATGCTGCAATCCCTTCTCCTTCATTTTCCTCCTGGGATCTTGAGCACACATGCACATATGCCCAATGTGATTTTCGAGCCACTGGTCCAGGACTCAAACTGAGTTGTTTATGTGGGAGTCCTGCGACATAACCACTATGCCATTTGCTGGCCCCAAGAGAAGAATAATTTTGGATGAGAGGATTAGGATTTACATTTTAGCCTGCTATTACTTTAGAGTACAAGATAAAGTATACTTTAGCCAAAAACCTTTCTTTCCTATTGTAATTCTCTTTTTAAGTGGTCATAACTTTTTAGCAACATAATTCATATGCATTCAAGAATGATATTCAGTCTGTACACAATATTATGGTCATAGTCATTAAAAAGCTATTTAAATTCTTCCTTACTTCTCAGTAAGCTGCCCTGGAATCCCCCAAATATTCCTTTGAGTACCATCTCAGCCACCCTGGAGTCATCCTTAGGACTCCCATATCCTCAGTATCCAGCAAGTAAATGATTAACTATTGGCATGCCAGAGAGTTTTCAAGACCCTTTCTGGCATTCATGTCCACTGTTGATAGAAACTCCCGGCCCCATTTATCAAATAGATTGTTACTGCTAGGTCATGGTCACATCTACTTCAGAGTATTGGTTGTAATGAAAGTGAAGAATGAAGAAATACCTATATAAACCTAAACAAGCACTCCAAAGGGGATATATGTCACAAAAAGAACTTTCTGCATATTCCTTGCATTAGAAGCTGAAATGAAGCATATTACTGACTTATACAGGGGTTGTTTTTAATAAGTTCATGGAACATGTCTAATAAAAAATTATGAATGAATTCCATTTTTTTGCATCAAAATGAACTTGTACTATTTTTTTAGAAATTTTTAAAAGAATCAATTTTTTAATAATCATTATTATTATTTTATTTTGCTACAGAGTATATGCTTTCACCAGAGAGAGGAGAGAGAGAGAGAGAGAGAGAGAGAGAGAGAGAGAGAGAGA
>NW_006159440.1:4078616-4085348 GCF_000334495.1 Tupaia belangeri chinensis | reverse complement strand
ATTTTAACAAGAGAGAGAAGAGAGAGAGAGAGAGAGAGAGAGAGAGAGAGAGAGAGAGAAAGTGAGAGAGAAAGTGAGAAAGTAAGATACCAGGACTTAAACCATGGTTGGCTATGTGAGAGTTCAGTGCCTTAATCACCACGCTATCTGCTGGCCCCTCAGGGATATTTTTAAATCCCCTGGCACTAGGAAATATTGTATAGAGACAGAGGCATCCAATAAATCAGTGTGAAAAGTTTAAATTTATGAGTCAAGAATGGGTCGAATGGTGGGGTGAATGCATTTATGGTTCTGCTTTCCCACAGGTCTATTTTGTGAAGACTAAATTCGTGAGACTGTGAAGGAATACTTGTTCAGATCCAGGTAGCCTTCATCCATAAATACTTTATAGAGAGCTTGCCCAAGAGCTCTCAGTTGATATTAGAGAGTGAGTAGGACTGGTATCTTAAACAGATATTGACGTAAGTTGTTAATTAAAAGTTGATGGATATTAATAAACTACCTAGAACTCTGTGGTAACCAGAAGCTACTGCATTGCTTTAAAAATAACTTACTTTTTAAAAAATATTTTACTAATTTCTTCTTTTTTGGGTGAAGTAACAATAACTAAATTTAATATACTAGCACATCCGGAAAGGAATTAAACTTCACTCATTCAAAATTCTTTATTTCAGGGACAGCAAAACAGACATCAAAGTGCTTTAAAACTCACTTTTCCCAAAACTTGATCCAGTACTATTTCTATAACTGCATCCATGCCAAGAACCACAAATCCACAAATAGTTATTTATATGATGGTTCAGTATAAAAAGCAATAGACTATCAGTTAGACGTACCATTGTAATGTTCAAGTTCTGGGATACCATTCTCACTGGCACATGAATAAGGCTAATTTATACAAAATGTTGAGCGTTATGTGCTGGGCTCCGGGACAGACAGCACAGACGCGCACCTTGGTAAGTCACACACATGGAGTATGAGCTATGTGTAGAAGGTAGCAGGATGAGATGCTTCAGTTGTGACCAGAACCCACATGTCTGTGCGTAATATTGGGTTGTCCAAGAAGTCATGATGTATTTTGCATAGAAAAACAAAAAATACTCTTTCATTTCCCAACTATTGTGTCAGGACTTTTCCTGTGACCCAATAGTTCCACGCTCCACTGACTGAGCGAGGTGGAGCTGCAGAACTCCTTGTAGCTAACTCCATTCAGCAGAGCATGAAACTCTTCTCTCAGAACTGTGATTGCTATCCTGGCCTTTTGTCATCTCCTTGGCTTCTTATCTATTTGCATGATTCACCAGGGATCTGGGAATACTCTGACAAAACAGATAAGCTCCCTGATGTCATGGACTCCAGAGTGTTATGGGAGAAAGAGACATTTTACAAGTAATCAATCAATCAATTATTTAATTAGTGCTGGTTATTCTGTTAAAATACAGGATGAAACAAAGCTTTTATTCTCTTCAAAGTTATACTAGGACTAGAAGTAGAGTAATAATAATGATCATTTATCAACATCGGACACTTCATACAAAATTCTCATGGTGGGACCAGCAGGTGGTGTGGTGTTTAGGGTGTTGGATTCCCATATGGCTGGCAATGGTTTGAGTCCTGGATCTGGTAGCTTGCTTTACTGCTTTCTCTCTTTCTCTCTTTCTGTCTTTCTCTGGTGAGTGCATGTGTCCTAAGGCAAATTAAATAAATAAATTAATTAAATTAAATAAATAATTCTTAAAATCCTCATGGCAACTCCAAAAAGTAAATATACAACCTACTTTACAAGTGAGTAAATGGAGATTCAGAGAGTCTATTTAATGCCCTTCTAATAATTTATAGTTAATATGCCCTTACTGGGATTTGAACACAGGCCTCTGTGGCAGCTAAATTTGTGGGCTTTCCACTATTACATTGCAGCCAAGCACAGTGGTGGGCACTTGCAATATCAGCTCCTGTGGAGTCTGAGGTAGGAGGATCTGAAACTCAACACCAGCCTGGGTCACAGAATGAGAACATGTCTCTAAAAAATAAAAAAAAAAAATTAAAACTTTAAAAATGCCATTATCACCTGACTTCAATGGACAGGACACCTGAGGTAATGGAAAAGTCAGGAACTCATTGTCCCCATAACTAAACATGAGATTCTTTTAGCTTTGCATTTCAAGATTAGATTATCCTTAACATCATTAAATATGTGCTAGTTAACTGGCTTTCAAGTTAAACATGCTTCCTTCTTTCTGCTTTTAGTTGCCTACATTTAATAATCTGAGCACCACATTGGCGGGGGTGTTACAAAAAAGACTGCAATTCTTCTTGATTATTTACAAATAATGAAACATTTTTATGCCTCATCAAAAGCCGGGATTTCATGTATTGTATTTTTAAAATTACAATTCTTCCAGTGGCTTGAACAATTTTTTCCTTTTCAAGCATCTGCCCACACTCACCTCCATAACAGAAATCATTTGTAGCCATTATTTTTGCCGGTCTCAGTTGGCCCAGCTCTTCTAATTGCAAGTGAACGTTAACCCACTAATTGTTGCATAAAGCACCTACCGTTCAACCATGCAGAAAATAAAGTGTAATTTTATAATTAATAATGTAATAACACTTCCTAAACCATGATCATGAAGCCATATAGAGAAGCTATTCTTCCCAAAGCATAGGAAATACATTCAAAGCTAAAAGGCTAGATACTAAAACAGGTTTTATAGCAATAAGTTTCATTCTTCTTTATTTAAATTTAGTAAAACATATGTACCACACAATTTCCCATTTTAACTACTGTAAGTGGATAGTCAGTGGCATTAAGCACATTCACTGCTCTGCAACCATCTCCACATCCATCTCTAGAACTCTTTTCATCATCCTCAACTGAAATTCTGTATTTATTACAACAATACCTCATTGCCTCCTCTCAAAACCCTGTTATCCTTATTGTGCCCTCTCAGAACCCTGGCAAAGGGACCAACAGGTGGTGTGGTGGTGCCAGACTCCCACATTGTTCGTGTCCCGGACCTGGCAGCTCGCTTTCTCATGTTCCCTCCCTCCCTCTCTCTCTCTGGTGAGCACATGTGTGCTTTAGCAAAAAAAAAAAAAAAAAAGATAATTAAATAATTCTTAAAAACAAAACAAAACAAACCCCTGGCATCTATGTGTTTCCTTACTGTCTATGAATTTGACTACTCCAGGCACCTCATGTGAGGAATCAGATAATATATGTCATTTTTTTGGTTTGGCTTATTTCACTTAGCACTCTATCTTCCAGGTTCATCCATGATTTTATATGGGTCAAAATTTTCATCCTTTTAAAGGCTGCATAATATTCATTTGAAAATATATGAGCACATTCTTAAAAATCCATTCATCCCTTGATGGGTAGCAGTGAATTTTGAGTCATCTCAGCACTTATGGAAATGATTTTCTGGGTAGGGAGTGAGAAGGTACAACGTTGTGCTTAAGGGGAAAAGTGGGGAGGATGGAGGGCAACATGTGCCCCCGAGCTGCTGTACAACACCGCGGCCACACCTGGCTATCGAGCACTGGCATCGCGCTGATCTGAAATGAGTCGAGCTATATATACCAAGTACACAACAGACTGTTAAGGCATAGGTTACAAAATGAGGGTATCAGGGAACCAGCAGTTAGCATAATGGCTATGTCGCTGGACTCCCACGTAGTCGACCGCGGTTGGCGTCTCGGACCGGTGGCTTAAATCTCACGCCGGGCGCGTGTGCGTGCGTGCCCAAGATCCCGAGAGGAGAATGGAGGAGAAGGGATTGCGGCGTGACCATCCCCCCTGGGGCGTGATTTCTCGCTTTCTGTTTCTATGTCTCTCTCTGTTTGTCCGGCGGGTGCACACGCCCTATAGCGAAAATCTCTCCAAAAAAAAAAAAAAATGAGGGTATCATAGCTCATGAAAATTGTTTAATTTTATGTTGGTTTAATAAGCTATATTAAGATTAATTTTACCAAATTCTTTTAACTTTTTAAATGTGACTCCTGAAGTTAAAACTACGTATGTTGCTCTCGTCGTGTTTCTATTAGATGGCGCTAATACAGAAAGCCATCTACTAGCACAATAGCTTATTTCTTTACTCCCATGTCCTGATTTCCTATTCTAACACAGTACATTCAGTTAACAGGAGACAAGGAAACTAATCCAAAGGGATTCGTCTTCAAGTCTGGAACATCAGGAATGCAAAAGTGGGCAGCCTTTGGGCGTGGGAAAGTCCTTCTCATGTTTAGAATACCACGGACTACATTCTCTCACCTAGCTAGCTATGAGGTAGACACAGTAATATCCCTTGTCTTAAAAAACGAATAAAGAGGAACGTAAAAGCCTTCCTCTCTTATATCTCCCTACTCACATTACCCCTGTTCATCTGGAGCTTTCTTTGTGTTTGTAGAGACTCCGTGCATCTATTAGAAAATGTTTTGCAGGTCCTTGTTGGGCATTTATTTGTAAAAAGTACACCATGTGCAAGTTAACTGACTCTACTATTTTGGTTGATTAGCCTCTCAAGAAAATAACGCCAGTTTTAAAAGAGCAAAAAGAAGTACTTGGTCTGTCTTTTCAAATCAACACCATTGTGAGAAGCCGGGAATCCTGCTGTCTCTCCTCAGCCCACACAAAGCTCTTTCTGCCTCTAGAACAGAAGTTCCAAGGGTAAACAAGGTCAGGCCTTGAAGGTACAGCAGTAAAAGAAATTGTGAGTCGTAATTACTTAGGTAGGCGGGATATTACATATACTTTTTCTACTTCAGCTATTTTAATACAGAATCTTATTATACCACTGAGATGTTAAGGTTTTGCCTCAGAAGACACTGACTCTGAAGACCTCCCTCTCCTCATCTTCTTCCATTCAGCCCCAAAGAGCCCGTTCTGCTATCAGTGACCATGTCTGATTTTTATTTATTTATTTTTGCCTGAAGATCAGCTATGAAAATGTTCTGTAGTTTAGGACCTGTTCATTTACGTATAAAGTTCTCTTCACAGTCATACGCAGATTTCAGAATCACAGTCCAGGAGATAGGACATTCACATGCTCACGCTGGACACTTCCCACTTATGACGGTCTGAGTGCTGAAGCCTCCCTTGGGACTAATGGAGGGAATACAGATCTAGATGGCTGAGTCTAGTTAGAGAAAAATCTATTTTGAAAAAGTCAATGCAAGATGAAGAAAGGGACTACAGTTAATGGTCAAGGCAGGTGAGGAGAAAGCAGGGAGATGGAAAGATGAGTGGGACATGTAGAAGAGGAAATGGGGAAAAGACGGGTGTGAGTTACAGAAGTTAAAGGGAGATAAATAAAGCAGGGCTCCCCAGCCCCCGGCTGTGGACTGGTGCTGGTCTGTGGCCTGTTACCCCCTACAAGGCACAGGGAAGAGTGGGTGAGCAGGTGAGCTTCATCTATGTTTGCAGCCGCTCCCCATCGCTGGCATTGCCAGGTGGGCTCCAGGTCATGGGAGGAGAACCCTATTGTCATGTGACTGTGTAATTATACAATGTGGTTGAGGTGGAAATGGGGTGCACAGTGGATGTGGTGCACTTGGGTCATCCCAAGACCAACACACCTCTCCCACCCTGAGCAGGTTGTCAGAGGAATTGTTTTCCATCTGTTTGATCCCTGATACCCAGGGAAAGCTGGGGACTGCTGAGAGAAAGGGAGAGGGAAGAGACTGAGAAACAGCTAGCCTGTGGATAAAGGGAAAGGAAAGCAAAGAGAAAGAGAAATGGAAATGCAGGAGACAGAAGGAAGAGAAATGGGAAAAAAGAAAGGTAAGGGCAGGGGGAGACGACGCAAGGGGTGAGGCTTATGCTGTTCTCTAAAGCACAAAGTTTTGTTTGAAAAGAAAAAGAAAAGAGACCCATAATAATGACATAACATTATTTCAGTATTTCAATGTTGTGGAAATAATGGACAGGGTTTTCCAATTACGAAGTGTAATAGTGATAATAGTGCTTCTTCTTCTTTTTTAGATTTAGGAAGTTACTTAGAATTGCTCCACATTGCTTTGAGTGCAAGATGCTCTCATGCCATCCTCCACCAGAAGAAAAGAAAGAAATAGAAAAAGGCTAACATTAATTGTTTTAATGAGGTCCTTTCCCCTTCTTTGGGGCTTTTCAAGAATCCCTAGATCCTGGACCAGCAGTTAGCCTAATGGCTATGTCGCTGAACTCCCATGTAGTGGACTCCGGTGGGAGTCCTGAACCCAGGGGCTTAAACTCACGCCGGGCGCGTGTGCGTGTGTGCCCAAGATCCGGAGAGGAGAATGGAGGAGAAGGCATTGCGACGTGGCCATCCCCGCTGGGGAGTGATTTTTCGCTTTCTATCTCTCTGTTTCTCTCTGTCTTTCTGTTAAGCGCACACGCCCTGTAGCAAAAACCTCTCCCAAACCAAACCAAACCAAACCAAACCAAAGACCTGGATCCTGCCCATTCTTCATTCGTGTGGCTCCCTCGCCGGCAGGGGGCGCTCTGGTGTGCCCTCTGACTATTGCTGGTGCTGAGCTTCCTCCGTTCTGTGCACTGGGTGAACTGGTTACGCTCTGTCACTCTGTCACTGCTGTTTGTGCCGAGCCTTGGGTCAAGGCAGGAGAGGGCTCCTTTGGAGAGCAGATCGGCAGCCTCTATTCGCTCAGCTTAGCCAGGTCCTCGGCACTAAGCTCCCAGCGGCTCCCAGCGGCCCCCCGCGGCTCCCCCCCGGTCCCCCCGCCCACGGCGCCCCC
>NW_006159440.1:4033898-4076559 GCF_000334495.1 Tupaia belangeri chinensis | reverse complement strand
ACAATGTGGTTGAGGTGGAAATGGGGTGCACAGTGGATGTGGTGCACTTGGGTCATCCCGAGACCAACACACCTCTCCCACCCTGAGCAGGTTGTCAGAGGAATTGTTTTCCATCTGTTTGATCCCTGATACCCAGGGAAAGCTGGGGACTGCTGAGAGAAAGGGAGAGGGAAGAGACTGAGAAACAGCTAGCCTGTGGATAAAGGGAAAGGAAAGCAAAGAGAAAGAGAAATGGAAATGCAGGAGACAGAAGGAAGAGAAATGGGAAAAAAGAAAGGTAAGGGCAGGGGGAGACGACGCAAGGGGTGAGGCTTATGCTGTTCTCTAAAGCACAAAGTTTTGTTTGAAAAGAAAAAGAAAAGAGACCCATAATAATGACATAACATTATTTCAGTATTTCAATGTTGTGGAAATAATGGACAGGGTTTTCCAATTACGAAGTGTAATAGTGATAATAGTGCTTCTTCTTCTTTTTTAGATTTAGGAAGTTACTTAGAATTGCTCCACATTGCTTTGAGTGCAAGATGCTCTCATGCCATCCTCCACCAGAAGAAAAGAAAGAAATAGAAAAAGGCTAACATTAATTGTTTTAATGAGGTCCTTTCCCCTTCTTTGGGGCTTTTCAAGAATCCCTAGATCCTGGACCAGCAGTTAGCCTAATGGCTATGTCGCTGAACTCCCATGTAGTGGACTCCGGTGGGAGTCCTGAACCCAGGGGCTTAAACTCACGCCGGGCGCGTGTGCGTGTGTGCCCAAGATCCGGAGAGGAGAATGGAGGAGAAGGCATTGCGACGTGGCCATCCCCGCTGGGGAGTGATTTTTCGCTTTCTATCTCTCTGTTTCTCTCTGTCTTTCTGTTAAGCGCACACGCCCTGTAGCAAAAACCTCTCCCAAACCAAACCAAACCAAACCAAACCAAAGACCTGGATCCTGCCCATTCTTCATTCGTGTGGCTCCCTCGCCGGCAGGGGGCGCTCTGGTGTGCCCTCTGACTATTGCTGGTGCTGAGCTTCCTCCGTTCTGTGCACTGGGTGAACTGGTTACGCTCTGTCACTCTGTCACTGCTGTTTGTGCCGAGCCTTGGGTCAAGGCAGGAGAGGGCTCCTTTGGAGAGCAGATCGGCAGCCTCTATTCGCTCAGCTTAGCCAGGTCCTCGGCACTAAGCTCCCAGCGGCTCCCAGCGGCCCCCAGCGGCTCCCAGCGGTTCCCAGCGCACAGGTGCCCCCACCCCATCGCCATTCCCCGTCGCCATTCTTCATTTGGAAACCCTCTGCCTTCCTAGCGCTGCCAGCTTTGGGGGAAGGTGGGAGGCGCCGGACTCCACACTCAAAGCCGCAGTAACCTTTCTCCCTTGGTCCTTCAGGCTCCAAAGCCCATCTGAAATACTTCCTGACGCTGATGGAACAAAGGATGCTCCATTATACACATTGTTCCCTTGTCTTTGCTTTTTAAAATTTTATTAATTAAAAGTTTGTTGTAGGATGTGTTTGCTCGCCCGAGACAGTGAAAGAGAGGGAAGGAAAGTGAGAAAGCTCTCCTATGTCATCTGCCAGCCCCCATTAATTATTATTATTTTTAATGAGAGCAAGGAGGGAGAGAAAGAGGTAATTATTCAGGGTCTCGCTTTGCCACAGTTCTCCTGCTCAGTTAGGTAGAATCAGGGAGTGACCCTAGAACCAGAATAGAGCCTGCTTACTTTTTGGCGGTCAAGAAAGCTTAGTTGCAGCTCATTGCCTGGTGGTTAAGGGAGCTAGATCTTATCTGGCCCACCATGTCCTAGAAATTCTGGCCCCACTGGTTTGAAAAATACATCGGGTAGGTGCACATGCATGGACAAAATTCTAACTGGATGGAGAAATGAAGGAGAAAAGATTGTGGAGTAATCGTGCTACATTGTGGGGGTGCTCTCTTCTCTTTCCGTCTCTGGTAGCACACACACACTCTAACAATTAAAAAAGATTAAATAATAATAATTTTAAAAAGAGCACATAGAAACAAAATGTCATGCAACACTCTTGCTAAGGGGAAAATAGTCTTTTCTCCATCAAAAGCAATGGAAATAAAAACAAAAATAACTGTTTAATTGGTTATTCTATATTTTTGATAATATAAAAAATGATTTATGTAAGTTTGATTCATGCTAAAAATTCTGCCAAGATACGTGCCATTAGTTTCAGTTTTCTTTTAATGAAGAATTGAGGTTCACAGAGGTTAAATAATTATCGAGGGTCACACAATAAAAATAGAATCTGGGTTCAAGCTCAAATCTAACTGCAGAGCTTGTACATCATATGCTAAGATTTACTTAAGCCAGGAAAAATCACTCTGTTAAGAGGCCTAGTCTTCCAGAGAAGAACTGTTGTAAACACACACACACACACACACACACACACACACACACACAACCAACCAACCAAACAAACAAAAAACCAGGTAATTGGTGGCATGTAAATTGAAAATATAGTTGAAGGGCCAGCAGTTAGCGTAATGGCTATGTTGCTGGACTCCCACATAGTTGACCGCGGTTCGTGTCCTGGACCTGTGGCTTAAAACTCACGCCAGGCGCGTGTGCGTGCGTGCCCAAGATCCCGAGAGGAGAATGGAGAAGGGATTGCAGCGTGGCCATCCCCCATGGGGAGTGATTTCTCGCTGTCTCTCTGTCTCTCTCTGTCTGTCCGGTGAGCGCACGCGCCCTATAGTAAAAAAAACCAAAAACCTCTAAAAATAAAAAGAAAATATAGTTAAGGGTTATTTATTTTTCCCCCTGAAATTATGTTTGGCTGTACTGGGGTTGGGGGAGAGAGAGAAAGAGAGTTAGAGAGATAGAGATAGATACAGAACTCTCCAGGGGGCCTTGGTCATGTTGTAATCTTTTATCCTCTAATTCTTCTTTTCATCGGAATCCTGGACACCTTATATGGCAGCAGTGTTTTTCAAGATGCTGGAGCCAGGACTTGAGCCCTGGTTGGCCAGGTCAGATTTGGCTTCCTCTGCACAGCAACTAACCATTATCCTATGGGGTTGGCCCCTAGTTCAGTTTTATAAAACATTAAATTTGCTTTTTCTTAGGCCAATTTGAAATCTCTTACAAACTGCCCTGTTTTAAAAATAGACTTTGAATTTATTTAGAGACAAAATAACAGGTAAAACCCAAATGCTCAAAAAAAGAAAAGTTCATCAGAGATTATGTGAAATATCCATAATAATAAAGCAAATGGTATATTAAAAGACACCCCCCAAAAAGAATTTGAAACAAAAAAAGGAATAAAGATAAAAATAATAAATGTAGGGGCTGGCAGGTTGTATAGTGGCTAAGGGCGCTGGACTCCCACATGGCCGACCGTGGTTTGAGTCCCAGACCTGAAAGCTTGCTTCCTCTCTCTCTCTCACTCTGTCCCTATGTGGTCAAATAAATAAAGTTAAATAAAATAATTCTTTAAATAAATAATAAACATAAAGAATAGAAGCTGTGGAATTAGCTCCATGGAAATATGTATCAATGTTGGAAGCAGCTTAGTGCAAGGCTCACATAAACGTGCGTCAGTTGTGAGCTTTAGTATTCATAAAATCGCTTGTGTCTACTCTAAGGAAAAAAGACATTCTGGCATTTTCTGGACTCCCAGAAGCTTCACCTGGGAGCTATTTATTAGTACTGTTGACAAAAAAGCAGAAATAGAATGAAACTGCTAATATATGGCCATAAATTCAACATCTCACTGTCGTGAACATGCCCCACAAATAAAGTTTCTCTGCCCACTACACACACCATTTTTGTAAATCTCTTAAGTATATACTTGTCCTTTGGGGCACTTGGCTTGAGTGATGATTTATTTGTGTGATGAGTTGATTAATAACTTCTCCCTCACTATATAGTAAGGTCCTTGATGGGCAAGGATTTTCTTTGGTTTTGTTCATAACGGTAGCTCCAGCAGCTTTCATAGTCACTGTCTGGCTTATGGGAGATACTCAGTAAATATGTTCATATTGAATAAATAGCCTAATAATCCTAGCAAGCAAGCTGCATGAGACTTTAAAGAATTAACTTTTGCATACTCACAAGTGACTCTGGATGTAAGAGTCGGTAACGAAGGGAGAGGGGGGAGGCACAAGCCACCTTAATTGATAGCTATCATTTTGCAACCGAAACCAGCTAATGAGAGGAATTCCCAAAAGGTTCAGAGTGAGACATAAGGATGTGTGGGTATGTGGGTTAGACACGAGTATAGTCCTTAAACTTAAGCCTATGTCTGATAGAATGAAAATGCATTTTCAGCTGCCTTGACTCTTTCTTTTATTACACTTTGAAATTGTTCTGTGATTGGACTGATCTGCTTTTACTCCGAAGAAAGATATTGAGAGACAATAACAGGTAATTTTCAGGTCTGTCTGTATATAGTACCAGCGCCTCTTGTCAACTAAACATGAAGTTAAAAACCCACACTAGGGTGGCCCGTATCAAAAAGTCAGATGACAGAGTTGATGAGGACATAAGAGAAATTATAACCCTCAGGCATTGGTGGGAATGTAAAATGGCATAGCCACTTGGGAAAACGGTCTGATGGTTCCTTCAGTGATTAAATATAGTTATCTTATGACCAGCAATTCCACTCTCAAGTATAGAGTCAAGAGAAATAAAAATATATGTCCACATAACAATTTGTATGCAAAGGTTTATGACAGTATTATTCATAATACCAAAAAAAGGCAGAAAAAATCCAGCCCACCAACTAACAAACGAATGGACAAAATGTGGTATATCTATATGTATTCTCTCTAGAGAAACAGAATCAATAGATTTTACATATATATTTAAATATATATTATTTACATGCATTTATTTATTATAGGAATCATCTTATAAGACTATGGAGACCCAGAGATCCTGTGGTCTGCTGTCTATAAGCCAGAGAACCAGGAAAGCTGGTGGTATAGTTGAATCTGCAATTAGAAACCTAAGGCTGGTGGAGCAGAAGTTGGTAAGTCCCAGTTCAAGTCAAAAGGCCAGAGAACTGGGTGGTAGTGGGGAATAACGGGATCTTGGTCTGAGTCCTAAGGCCTGAGAACCAGGAGAGAAAATGCCCAAGGGCAGAGAAGATGGATGTCTCAGGTCAAGCAGGGGACACGCTCACTTTTCCTCCTTCTCTTTATTCTATTGTAGGCCCTCAATGAATTGGATGGTGGCTTCTGACATTGGTGAGGACAATCTTCAGCATACTCTTTCTTCCTTCTTTCTTTCCTAAGAGAGATTTTTACTATAGGGGGTGAGCACTCTCCCTGCCCCACTCCGCCCCACACGCACACACTCAGAGAAATCACACACCCCCTCCATTCTTTTTTCAGGATTTTGGACATGCACACATGTACCTGGCATGAGTTTCAAGCCACTCAGTCTAGGACTTGAACCCTTGTTGGCTATGTGGGAGTCTAGTGCCACTACTATACCACCTGCTGACCCCAGTATACTGACTCTAATGCTTATCTCTCCTGAAAACACCCTCACAGACACATCCAGGAATAATGTTTTACCAACTATCTGGGCATCCCTTAGTCAAGTCAAGTTTACAGACAAAATTAATCATTACACTATATAGTAGGCTATTATTAGGCCATTAAAAAATAAACTACTGATTTTTTGTAGTTGAACTACAACTTGGAAGAACTTCAAAAACATTATGTTAAATAGAGGAAGCCAGATTAAAAAAAATCCACATTTATTATGATTTTATGCATATGAAAGTCCAGAGAAATCTATAAGTTTCAGTTTCTCCTTCTGCAAATCCATAAAATAGGGTACAGTACTTCTGCTATAGGTCTTTGGCAAGGTTCTGATGAGGTATATTAAGTAGCTATGTAATGGTAGGTATACCATAGTATAATTTATGTTGTTCCAAATTGTAGAGAAAGAAATATTTACCCATACAGAGATTATAGTAAATAACAAGTATTAGAGCCCAAGAAAGAAATTTCAGTATTTTTAAGAAAATTTCACTCTACCCCCAGTTCTGTAATAGCAAAAACAAGTGTATGCTATGTGAGAACAGTGTTCAATATTTGCATGTTTTGTTTCACAGAAGATAAATCTGAGCCAGATTTTAGTTGGAATGAGGATGTTTAACTCAGCCTTGATTTACTATGTAAATTGCTGTGCTTCTACTTTCATACACGCATTGTTCATAATAATGGAAAACTGGAACTCTCTTTAACTGCTCAGATATATGGGAAAGTGAATTATTCTGTTGTTCCATAATTATGCTTTAATCTTTTTTTCTTTTTAAATTTTTGCCATAGGGCACACATGGACTAGCTAGAGGGAGACAGAGAGCCACAAAGAGGCAAAGTGAAAAATCATCCTGGAGGGGGAGGGGATGGTCATGCCACAACCTCTTCTCCCCTCTGGATTTTAGGCAGTCATGCACATGTGCCCAGCATGTTTTTCAAGCTGCTGAGTCCAGGACTCAAAGAGCAGAGCCAGCCACATGAGATTGATCATCCCAAACAGCATGCCACCTGCTGGTCCTCTGTAGTCATTCTGTGGAATTGTTTCTCATAGAATTTTGTAGAAAGAAAGAAAATGAATAAAATAATGTTAAGAGAAGAAAATAGGACTTGAACTAATACACATACAACACATAATGTACTATAGCCTTCCGAAAAGCATATAATGATGGATTAAAAAAAGCAGTTTGAGAAAAGTCATAAAATTAAAATAGTTGTGGTTTTATTATGTTGGTGGGCCTATGACTACTTTTTATTTTAAATAATTTATATTGTTTTAAAGAGTGCTTAATAATATACAGAAACTTTTATATGTTAAAAACACCTACTGTTGCTTGTCCTCTATTTTATAGACTCTATTAAGAGAGATAAAACAAAAGTTAATTATAAAGGAAAGTGGGCAATATTGATGAAACTCCTAGCTCTTAGGAAAGGAGCTTTCTTAAGGGTAATAGGTTATCCTTGACAACGTACTGAAAGGACATTTTTAAGGTTGATGAATGATGTCTGCAAGTCTGCTAATTAGCTATGTCCCCATGAGCAAGCCATTTAACCTCTAAGGATCTCGATTCTTTCATTTGTGAATTAAGGGATTTAAAAAAGAGAGAGATTCATTCTGGACACACAGAGATGTAGGAGTTGGTGACTTGAGTACGAAGCTGCCATCTTAAATTCTCGGGAGATGCATGTGTCTTACAGAACTATGTGATCTGCATTGCACGTGGAGGAAACGGAAGCTAGAGTCCAGTCACCAAGGCCATGCCAGAGATGAGGGGGCCCAGACTGCTATTTTTATTTGTTTGTTTCTTTTCACTTAAGGATTGCTACTTGTCTTCTATTCTGGGTACACTAGTAAGAGAGATTTTTTTAAAAGATAATTGTTAAGGGAGGTGAATAGTAGAACTTCCTGAAAAGACAGCATAAAGAAACAATTCTGTGACATAATATTGCATATAATATGTCTTCTAATAAAAAAGCATTTAATAAATACATTTACCTAAATACTATGTTGTATTACGTGAGCACATTCTCTTTTCTTTGGTAACCTACTAAAGCATCACTGACCAAACAATGAATGAACATCAAACAGGCAGGCATGCTAAAATTAACATGCAAATACTCAAGCAAGAGGAGAGGATACAAATATGTCTCGACAGAGCTGCTAAGTACTTTCAGCTGTGGATGAGAAGTGAAATGTAGTGGACACAATATTGCTAACTCTGAGCTGGGACAAAACAACCGGGATAGGAGAGAGGGTCACTCTGTAATTATGTCTTAGAGTTAATTAAGAGGAGGAAAGAGGACTGTGCATTTTAATTTATATGTCTCTACTGCTGGTCTTCAATTAGCAGCAATCTTTCTATGGACAGGACCGGCTTCTATGAATTCCAAAGCCTCAGAGCTAAACTTGAAGGGATTGATTGGATTGGGACACCAGCCAGTCAAAACAGTGTGTGTGTGTTTGGCTTCATATTCAGAAGCAGAAGGTGAAATCCTTATTCCATTTTCTTCCAAGACACCATACGTGGCACAGAGGGTCCCCTATCGGAGGCCCTTCTTTCCATTTTTTTCTATACCGTCACATTCTCCTCAGCCATGTTCTCTAGTTCTCTACTCATTTTCAACCCAGAAGCTAATAACTCTGTGAACACATTTGATCTTTTAGGGCGTTTAAGCCATTGTTAGCCTTCCTGCCCTTCTTACCAGGATTTCTTTGGGTATTTATACTTGATTACCCATTCTTGGGAGTTTATTTCATCTCTATTTTCCTGTTCAAAATATACCAATACTAAAGGTATAATTCAATCCTGGACAGTGGCACCCGGGGGTAGTAAGGAAGTTTCGAGTGCCTTCTAATGTTGGAGAGTACTCTCTCAGGTTTTCTATAACAAATGTTCTTTAATGTGCTATTTTTTAATTGAAAAACGAAATTACAGATTAATGGTTCATATTGAAAATATGCAGTACTTTAAAATAATTGCTCAGTGCAAAGTTGATATTTCCAGAAAATGTTTGTCTTTTAAATAGATTTGTTTTATTGAAGACTAACAGTAGAACTAATCTCCTTATACTAGAACTAATCTTCTTGTTTTTTTCTTTCCCGCAAATAATCTTCATTTTGTTCTGTTCTTTATACTTTTTTAAAAATATGTGATAAGAGCACTTAACATAAGATCTACCCTCTTACCAAATTTTAGTGTACAGCTCTATTGCTAATTATAAGGACAATGTTGTATAGCGAGTAAACATCTCTAATCTTATTAATCTTGCATAACTGAAACTTATTTTGAGAAATATCCATTCAAGAAATTTGTTCATTTAAAAATCGCTTCCTTTTGCTCTTGAGCTGTAGATGTTACTTGTATTTTTTTGGATATTAGTCCCTTACTGGAGATATGCCTTTACAAGTATTTTCTCCTATTCTATAGGTTACTCTTTCACTCTGTTGTTTCCTTTGCTGTGCAGAAGCATTTCATCAATAGTTTGATGTAGTCTCACTTGTTTAATTTTGCTTTTGTTGCCTGTTCTTTTGCTGTCATATTCTTATACATTTTAGGAAGTCTTAACGGAGTTCTGTGAAATCAGCATGTTTTGGCAGTTCATGAGATAACCACATACTTAGGTTATGCTCCAACAACGGAAAATGTGACTCTACAAAACATAAGCCAGACTTGGCATTTTAAGAGAAACCCTGTGAATCTTGATAATAGGTTCTAACATCTTCCCTCAAGCTGAGGAAAAAGGCTATTCTTCACAGTTAATTCATCATTCTAGTCAAATAGTGATAGAAATACACATTTTGATTGAATTTTTAATGTCATTTTGTCATTGCTTAAAAACACCATCAGCAGGAGGGGAGACAGGCAAATCATAAAGCTGGAGAAAGAATGACAGCTGTTTAAATTAAATTTTAAGAAAACTATGAAGGAAAACATAGAAGATGATTTAAATTAATGAGTACTGTTATCCTTGGCAATCACAGGTTTTACAAAATCCTTAATAATTTAAAGTGAGGATGTTTGCTTCTTCCCCCATTTCCTTACAACAATTTCACAATAGTCTGGAAGCATCCTGCTTTGTCAGAATGTACCAGGCCAAGCGCCTAACACAGATTTGGGTAAATTAATGAGTACTGTTATCCTTGGCAATCACAGGTTTTACAAAATCCTTAATAATTTAAAGTGAGGATGTTTGCTTCTTCCCCCATTTCCTTACAACAATTTCACAATAGTCTGGAAGCATCCTGCTTTGTACCAGGCCAAGCGCCTAACACAGAAGATTTGGGAACCCTAGATGTGAGGCAGGAGGGGACTACGGGTCACCGCCACTTAAAGGTGTAAAATTGATCTCTTGAGCACTAAGAGGAAATACACACGGAAAAGTTTAAAAATGTTATAGTTTATTTAACATTATCACATCTCAGTAACTTAACAATTTCACTTTCTGAGTGCTCCATCTTATTCTCCAGGATGACACATATTTGAGTAATTGTGCAGAAAGTAATTACATTTTAGGAACGTTTTCTTAGAGCTAAAGCACTTGTATATCAACAGATTACTAATAGTAGCAAAACTGAATAGAAGATTCAATCACTCTTCTAAGAATTTATGATTAAAGTTACAAAAACAAATCCAATGAAATATATCTGGTATAGCTGACCCTTGAAGAATGTAAGGATTAAGGGCACTGATCACTATCCAGTCAAAAATCTGTGATTAATTTTTTTTAGGGTTTATTTATTTATTTCTCCTAAGTGAGAAAATTGAAGAAAGGGAGAGAGAGAAAGAGAGAGAGAGAGAAAGAGAGAGAAAATCCTCAACAGAGTCCTGATTTCATCACCCGGCTTCACTCAGCCCAGGTCATAGGCAAGTGTGTGCCCAATCTTCTCACAGTGATTTCTCCTGATTTGAACTTAGAACCTTCCCATTGTAGGATTATTTCACAATGTCATGTTTTCCCACTGCACTACCATCTGGCCTCCTGTGTATACCTCTTGGTGCTTCCAAAACTTAAGTACTGACAGTCAACTATTGACCAGAAACCCTACTGATAACATATACAGTTGATTAACACATATTTTGTGTGTGATATGTCTTATATATTCTATTCTTACAATAAAGTAAGCTAGAGAAAAATGTCATTAAAAAATCATAAGGAAAAGAAACTACATTGTACATTACTGAGCTGTATTTCCCAATATATTTATTGAAAAAAAAATCCACATGTAAGTGGATTCAGAGTTCAAACCTGGGTTGTTCAAGGGTCAGCTGTATTTACTGAACTAAAAAGTTGAATGTTTTAATTAATAATGAAGTTCTTTTCCCACTTCTACTTCTATCTGATTTTGTTTGCACAAGTAGGTAAATTTGTTTCAGCCAGTTAAGATACAAACACAACTGATTTGGGCAAAGGTCTTAACTAAACTGAAATACTGTATCAACCTGTATTGTCATTAAATTTACTGGTCACATACTGAGGATCCACAATGATCTACTCTCATTATGGTATTATGGTACATGTGTCTTATTTTAGAACACTGTGTAGTGTTAATTCTGGGTGGTGGGAGCAGAACACCAAGAGTTCACTAAGCTGAAGAACTGAAAAGAAATATTTAGAAAAAGGAAATAGTCAAAACACTTAGGTGATTGTAATCCTACTCTTCAGGAGGTGTCTTAATGAAAAAAGTAGAAGTGTGGCCAGGTACAGGTAGGTGACGGGACCCACATGGAAAAGGTCCTGGTCCATGTCCTTGAGCTTATTGCTCATGTACCTGTGATCTGGACAAGCCGAGGGTGGGTGGAATGGCTTCATGAGGATCTTGTCGGGGGTGCTGTTCTCTTTCTTTCTTTCTCTATCTCTTTGCCCTCTCTCACATAACAGAGGTAATGAATAAATTTAATAATAACAATATTAATTAATTTACATATTTATTTTTTTAGAAAAAGGGAAAAGTAGACATGACTGGTCAGTGCCTAACTCCTCCCATAATTTACATCAAGACTGTAAACACCACCTGAGTCAGCTCGCAGTTTCTACGCCTCTGCTCTGTCCTGTCTGAATGCAAACTGCGTTTCCTTTATTTGAGAATTCCTTCATGTAGTTTGCCTGTGCCCAGCACTCTCTCTTTAAATGGTTTTTTTCCTTGTTTCTTCTTCACTTTAGCCTTATTCTCATCAAGTTTTTCCTTTTTAAAGAATTATTTAATTTTATTTATTCATTCACTTATGTTAATTTGACCAGAGACAGACACACCGAAAGACAGAGAAGAAGTGAGAAAGCAAGCCACCAGGTCTGGAGCTATTCTTATTTATATTATATATATATATATATATATAAACATACACATATATACATATACATATACACACATACTCTTTGCCAGTATAAAGTTAGAGCAAGATTTTTTTTAATGCCAGAGGGCATGTGCATGTGCACCAGAGAAAGAAATAAAGAGACAGAGAGCACACACAGCCCTCAGTGGGTCTGCTCACCCCTTTATCCTCCAGTTTTCCATTGTCTCAGGATTTGGGGCACGTGCATGCCCAATGTAGAAACTTCTGGGGCCAGGATGTCAGTTCTGGTTAGTCAGGTTAGATCCAACTTTCTCTATACAATGCTTAACCATTATACTACAGGGTGCCCCATGTAGCAAGATGTTTGAAGTAGAAAAAAACTGCATCTTGGGGTTGGCAGGTAGCGTTGTGGTTAAGGTGCTGAACTCCCACATGGTTTGACCATGGTTTGAATCCCAGACCTGGTGGTTTGCTTTCTCACTTTCTCTCTTTCTGTTTGTCTTTCTCTGATCAAATGAAAAATAATACTAATAATGATGAATAAAATTAAGTAATCCTTAAAAAAACTATCTTTATTAACTTCAACTTTCTAAAGATCTAATGCAAGCTATGTGTATTACAAATGCTAAGAAAGTGCTTATTGATTATTAACATTGATCAGAGATCCTGGGATCTCATTTAACATTCATAAAGTGGACAGAGAAGGGAGGCAAGCTGGATGCATACTCACCCAAGGGTAGAGCACAGGGCAGCTGAAAGAAATGAGGTGATGTTTGGTTCAGTGTCCCTGAAAGAAAATCACTAGTAGGTTGGTTTCTAGTGACCCTGAAATATTGTTCACTAACAAACTGACTCTTTTATTTCAATAAATCCAAAGATGATTCTTTGAGATTAGGATAAGAAAACTTTTTTGTTTTTCTCTTATGAACCAGTAACTCATTGAAACGGAATCAATTTGGGTCACAAGAGTAAAAGCAACTTAATTTAGTTGATTTTTCAGAGTGAAATACAAATATACTTGATATATAATCAGTTAAAATATCACACCATAGACTATTTAGAGAATGAGAGAGAAGGTAGAAAGGTAAGAAAGAAGGTAAAGATAAGCAGAATTTTTAGTGTGGGAAAGAGGGAGGAAAAAAGGTGAAGGGAAGGAAGAGGAGACATACCGAAAAGAAGTCTCAGAAGATTTTAATAGTACTTACAGGTGTAATTTGTAGTTTCTTCCTTTGGAAGAATTTCCACTTTGATCATTAGTTTCTCACCATAGAGCAGCAATCCTCATTTGTCATTTTGCAGAGAAGAAAAGTCACGTAGTCAGTGATAAAACTGGAGTTGGAATTCCTGTCTTTATTTCTAGTCATTCCTACTTTTATTATGTTTAATGGATGTAAATTACACTTGTTCTGCAGTTCACTTGGTTTGAACATCCCAGAGTAAGTTGTCACTTGTTATTTCTACTCTTTGAAATTCTGATTACAGTACCTTTGATAGCATAGAGCCACATTTTCTTATATAAGAAAACAGCTTGTCTGTTTTTATTTCCAAACTTTAAAGTTTATTTTTGAAATAAATGTTTACTTCCCCATGGGCTCTTGAATCTTTTGCAGGTGTATGAAGGAATGATTCGGGCTTTACAAAATTGCTTTGGAACATTAGAGATATCTCTCAATTTACTAGCTATCATCTGTAGTCCCTTTGGCATAGAGAACTGTCAGATTGCTTTATTTTTTCAGTGGTCAGAATGTTTTCATTACAGGAAACTTATAGTTTAAATCTATAATTAGTATTTATTTGCTCAGAAAGAAATTTTTTTCCTTTTATATATTTTAAAAATCTAAGCGTCTGGTCGTATTCAGAATTTCTGACAAGAGGTACGAAGCGGATACCACCAACTGGAATAAGTGCCCCCCCACCCCGCCCCATGCACGTGGAGTGGAAATAACAGCTCTGCTCTAACTCCTACTGGATTGAAACAGAGAACCTCAAATCCTACATACTGTTCTTTAAGAAAAGCCTTTAGGAATAAGCAATATTAACCACCCTGTTAACTACTCTTACTACTTCATCCTTTTTACTGTGCTGCTAAGACTTGAGAGTAAAGAAGGAATGAAGTAAAGAAGGAATGAAGTAAAGAAAGCCGGAGGCATGGATGACAGGTGGAGAATGGCCAACGCTGGGCTTTGCTGCCTCCTAATTTCCATGTTTGCACTTCCAGAGGTCAGGACACTTTGATGATCTTGAATTTATTATTATTGTTTAGTTTGTTAAATTTTGCCAGAGGGTATGTGTGCTCACCAAAGAGAGAGACAGAGAGGGAGAGGGAGAAAGCACCTCCTCAATGGGTGCAGTACTGTAATCCCTTCTCCTCCATTTTTCCCTCCCATCAAGATTTTGGGCAAACAGACACATGAGCCCAGAGTGTTTCTCAAGTAGCTAGGCTGGGGATTTGAACTGCACTGATGGCCATGTGGGATCTGGCTTCCTTAATCCCTAGGACACCAGGTCAGCCTTGCTAACTTTGAATTTTGTGAGAACTAGTGAACCCTTAGGAAAGCTCCCCCCCACCTTGTATTTTTAATAAAAATTTTGAATATGAAACATATATCAGAATGAGTAAAGTATAATTAAACTGCTCAATCTATTTTCACAAATAAACATCAGTACTAGATATTTACAAAGAAGTCCTGATTTTCACACACCCACCACCACCTCCCCTCCCTCGTTCTTATTTTCCTTACCAAATGTAAGCATTATCCTGACTTCTAACATTATAGATTTGTGTTGCTTATTTCTGAATTTTACTTCAGTGGAATCACAGAGTATGTATTCTTTGATGTGTGACTTCCTTTGCTTAAAGCTATGTGTGTGAGAATCACCCGCATTGTTGCATACAGTGGGAGTTCATTCCTTTTTATTCCTATGTTGAATTCCATTGTATCAATACACTATAATGGATAATTATCCTTTCTACTGTTGATAGACATTCAGTTCGTTTTCAGTTTTGAGCCCTTAAGAATGATGCTGCCATTGGTATTCTGGCACATGTCTTGTGTACGTGTGCTCACATATCTACTGGATATATAACCTGGGGAAATAAAACTTTCCTGGATATCGCAGTGTTCGCATAAAAGATCCTAGGCAAAGAAACACATACTGTACTATAAAGTTAGAGAGCATTTTCTTTCACATCTCTTAGAAACATTTTCACATGCCATAAAGATTAGATCTGTAGCCATTTATTTACCTAATGCGTGAGCTAATTGCTCTGATCCAAAAGATACAATTTATCCTATTTTCCCCAAAGCTAAAGGAATAGGCACCTAGATGAACTCCAGCCCTGGGAGAGTGGATATTTGCATTACATCCACGGAGACATTTACACTTTGAGAAGGAATGGAGGGTGGAGGTCCTCCTAAAAGTCAAGACTATCTGGCTCCAGGAAGGTTTTATTTATACCCAAAAAAGCTGGAATCAGACAGGAGAGGACAGCAAAGTCATTTCTTCCTTATGCCTAGCTATGGAGAATCCTGCCACTTGTGTATGAGGAATTTTTGTTGGGTCTCATTGCTTACCTCCAGCATAAGACCTAGATCAGGGCCAGCAGAGAAAACAATACACATGTTATTTATTGTGAGGTAATACATGAGAAATCCGTCTCTCATCCACAGTATGTTGTTTGTGCATTCAGGATAAAATTAATAAAAATGAGTATTAAAACCCAGTAATAACCATGAATAAAATTGCTGGGTCTTAGAGTATGAATATTTTATCTTCCTGATAATCCCAAATCATTCTTCCAGAGTGGCTATATCAACTTACTTTCCCCACAGCAATTTTTCAGAGATCTATTTGCTCAAGAGCGTGAGGTGTTGTCAGTCACTGCTAATTTTAGCTGTTTCTGGTGATTTCGTTATTTAATCTCTATGGTTTTCATTTGTGTTTTTCCAGATGATCTGTGCATTTGATCATTTTTTTGTATGTCTATTGTCCATTTGAATGTTTACAATTTTTTAAGTATAGTTTGTTTTTGTTGACTTTTCTTTCTTTGTTTCTTTTCTTTTCTTTTTTTTTAATATTGACAGAGAGAAACAGAGAGACAGAGAGAGGAGAAAGTAACCCCATGGGGCATGGTCATGTCACAATCCCTTCTACTCTTTTTCTCTATCCTATTGGGATTTTGGACACACATGCATATGCATTTGGTATGATTTTCCAGGCACCTGGGCCACAACTTGAACCACACAGTCGGCGGTGTGGGATTCCGGCTTCTTTAACCATGAGACTGTGGGGCTCACCCTTTGGCTGGTTTTCTGTTGGATTGCCTGCTCCTTTGAATTATAGGCATTCTTTATAATTCTACACATTCGTTAATATTAGCTATGAACCCTTTGAGGTAGTAAGTACTACAAATGTATTTTTCATCTCTGGCTGCTGCTTCTTCTTTTTTTATTTTTAATTAAATTTATGGCTAACTGAAGCTCCCTCCGTTAATGTGCTATAATTTGTCAGTGTTCCTTTATGATTAGTACTTTTTGTGTTTTTTTGTTTTGTTTTGTTTTGTTTTTTAAATCTTTCCTGCAGTGATTTTTGTGTTTAGGGTTAGAGGTCAAGATTCCTTTCTTTCTAGTGTTTATATATGCAACTGACCTAGTACCATTAGTTACAAAGAATATCCTTTCTCCACTGATCATGTGGAGAACTTTGCTTTGTGATGCGTCTTTATTATAAATTAAGTTTCCTTATATCTGTAGGACTATTTTGGATTTTTTATTCTGTTCTATTGTTTAGCTTGTTATTCTTTTACAAATAAAGCACTTTATCTTATTTGAGTTTTGTAATATGTGTAGATATTCATAGATATTTACACAAAATACCTGCTGAGATTTTGACTGGAATTGCACTGAAATATGGATCAATTTTTGAATAATTTGTTATCTGTAAATTCGACTCTATCAATTCACAATCATGATATGTACTTAATTTTCTTTTTCTTTTCTTTCTCTCTCTCTCTCTCTCTCTCTTTTTTTAAGTTTTGTTATAGGGCCTGTGTGTTCCTGGAAGAGAGACAGAAAGGAGAAGAAAGAAAAGATGAGAGCCCCCTGACCTCAGCCCCCTGGGCCATGCCACAACCCCTTCTCCCTCGTTCTCCTTTTGGGATTTTGGGCATGCCTAGAGTTCTTTTTTTCAAGCCATTCAATCCAGACTAGAACCGTGTAGTTAGCCATGTGAGCTCCAGCTGGCATAACCTCCGCACCACCTGCTAACCCTACACTGCATTTTAACCTTTAATATATTTTATTATTTTTTTTAATTTAACTTCATGTTTCTAAAATAATAATTTTTTTTTTACATTGACTTTTCAAGAAAACCCTACACTGCATTTTAACCTTTAATATATATATATATTTTTAAATTTAACTTCCTGTTTCTAAAATAATAATTTTTTTTTACATTGGCTTTTCAAGTCAGTGGCCTTGTTACATGCACATAATTATACTAACATTATTATGGTTTGTCTAGAAATAGTTTGATTTTCTACATGCACAATCATGTGGTCTGACAATTAAAACAGTTTTAATTTACTTTTAGGCATCCATATATTACTTCCAGTCTCAGAGGGACATCTTTCACTATTTTATTATTAATATAATTCTGTTATAGGTTTATTATAGATACGCTTTATCTGATAATGAAAAAGCCTTTCTATTCCTGGTGTATTATATATAAATTTTTTAAAATGATAAATTTGTGTGAGATTCTACAAATGCTTTTTTCTGCACTTGTTGAGATGATCATCTATTTTTCTTAGTTCTGTTAATGTACTGATATCCATCGATTTTCAGATATTAAACTGCCCTTGCGTGGCCTGCACTGCTGGAATCAGACTGACATGATTATGATGTATTCTCTTTGTTATATATTACTGGATTTGATTTGTACGTATTTTTCTTTTTAAGACACTTGCATATTTGTTTATGAAATTGATTGATTTAATATATGATCCTCTTTGGTAAATGTTCCTTGTATTTTTTTTCTCTACTCATGATAAGGCATGTGTACACTCAGAGGAGAAGGAGAGGTGGCACCCTTCACAGGGTCTAATCACACAGTGAGCCCCTTCCAGTCCTCCACCCCATTGGCTCTTGGGCACTTGACATGTGGCTGAAGTGTTTCAGGCTGATCAGCTTGGGGACGTGCACCGTGGCTACCACGCGGAATCTGGTTTCTGAGCAGCACATTACCCAGACACCCCAGAACTGGCCCATTTCTTACGTTCTTGAAAGTGTGGAGTTTGCACTTCAGGTGTTCTAGCTGTGATAAGGCCAAGTAGCTCATATATTCTTTATTTTTGTTGATGCTTTATTCTGTTAAGTTACTGAAAAAAGTGTCATAAAGTCTTTCAAGTGTTATTATGGATTTGGATATATATTTTTTTAGGTCTGCCACTTTTTGCTTTATATATTTGAGGTCATGTCTTAGGTAGATACAAACCTAGATTTTTAATATCTTTGTGAAAAATCGACCCTTTTATCTTTAGAAAGTATGAAGTTATCTCCCTTAATCTCTAGTAATGCCCCTTTAAAGTTTTATTAATCTGCTACTATAGGTACAAGAGCCTTTTTTAGTGTTTGCAAGTTATGTTGAGTTGTCAGAAAAGTCATGATTTTTTTCCATGTTTTTCTAAGAAAAAATGCAATCATGACTTTTCTGACAACCCAATATTTTCTTTCTCAATATTTCAAACCTGTAGGAATTACCATTGTTCAATAAGTTAATGTTCATTTAGATTTATCACAATATTTACTCATACATTGCTGTACTTTCTTTTCTGCTTCTCTGAGTTTCAAATGGAGATCATTTTCCTTCCTGAAGAATCCTTTTAATCTTTCCTTACATGGGGTTCTGCTACAGATGAATTCTTCTAGTTTTGTTTTGTTGAAATGACTTCATTTTATATTTATATCTGAAGGAGGTTTTGATTCTGTATACTATTTAATTTGTCAGCTACTTTCCTCTAGTATTTTAAAGATACATTTTTATTGCCTTTTGGCTTTCATGGTTTATATGAGAAATTATTTTAAGTCCTATTGCTGCTCCATTGACAATAAGGCATCTGTTTTCTCTGCTTTCTTTTAAGATTTTCTTTTAGCTTTTAATACAATATGCCTAGATGGATTCATTTTTATTTTGTAATTGTTAATCCTGCTTGAAGCTCGTTGTACATTTTAAACCTGTGGAAATCTATATGAGGGGTCTTTAGAAAGTTCAAATAAAATGTGTACTCTTATTTATTAGTATTATTATTATTTTGAGAGATTTTTGCGATGAGGTGCATGCACTCACTGGAGACAGAGAAAGAGACAGAGATACAGAAAGTGAGAAATTAAGCCCCGGGGGGGATGACCACGCTGCAGTCCCTTCTCCTCCATTCTCCTCTTGGGATTTGGAGCACATATGCACATTTGCCCGGCCTGAGTTTCAAGCTGCCAGGTCCATGACTCTAACCACGGTCCATTACATGGGAATCCAGTGATGTAACCTTAACACCAACCTTAACACATAAAATGTGTACTATGAAAAAATTACTCATGGATTTCAAAAAAAGTTTCTGTGTGTCCAAGTACACTTACAGGTTAATCCTATCTTCTGACAAACTTTTACAGTTCCTTTGTACACGTTGTGGTAAGAAGACACCTTCATCATGAAACTTTAAGTGTACAACACAGTATTGTTACATTTAGGCCCAGTGTTGTGCACCCGATCTCTAGAACTCATTCGTCTTGCATATTTGAAACTTTATACCCATTGGTCACCAATTCTCTATTCCCTGATTCCCTTAGCCCACCCCCAGCCCCCACCATTCTACTCTGCTTGTATGAGTTGACTGTTTTAGATACTCTTGTAAATGGAATCATGTTCTACTCATGTTTCTGTGACTGGATTATTTCACTGGGCATAATGTCCTTCAGATTCATATTTATTGTTTTCCATGTCAGGATTTTTCTTCTTTGTTAACGCTGAGTAATATCCCATTGTACGTATAGCTCACATTTTACTCATCCATTCATCTATTCATGAACATTTAGATAGCTTCCTTGTTGGCTACTGTAAATAATGCTGCAGTACATATGGAGCCAATATCTCTTGAAGATGTGGATTAATACCATGATTTGGATGTTTGGAACAGTTCCAGACTCATATTCTAAATCCTGTTTTGTTCTATTTTCTCTATTTCTTCTCCTTTTGAGTTGTTGGAAAAGTCATGACATATTTTTCTGTTTTTCTATGCAAAAATGCTTTATGACTTTTCTGAAGATCCAGTATAACTCCAATCCTACTATTCATCATTTTTTTTTTTTTAGGGAGATTTTTGCTCTCGGGCATGTGCACTCTCCAGAGAGACAGAGACAGAGAGAAAGCGAGAAATCCCCCCCCCCCCCAGCGAGGATGGTCATGCCACAATCCCTTCTCCTCTATTATATTCTTGGGATTTGGGGCATGCACACACATTCGCCTGGGTGAGTTTCAAGCCACCAGGCCCAGGACTTGAACCACGGTCAGCTACTGGGAGTCCAGCAATACAACCATTATGTCATCTGTTGATTATTCATCATGTATTTTTATTTGATGCCCTTTTTTACTGTATCTTTAAAAAAATATTTTCCTCTCTGTAATTAATTTTAAATATTTTCTCTTAACATAGCTCTAGTTCATTAAGTCTTTTCCAGCTGTTGCTAATCTCTTGGGAAAGATGATCCATTCATTGAACTCTACTTGAAGGTTTTTTTCCTCAGTTCTAGAAAATCAGTCTGATGATTCAATTCTGTGCTATTGTTTTCTATTTTGTCATCAAATATGCTCTACGTATTATCAGAATTTTAAAATCTCTGGTAATGATAATCCTATACGTTTTGCTTTTATTGTCTACTTTTCTCCTCTTGGCTTTTTCAGTTGTAGATTTTTAAAATTTTTTAGTTTATTTTTTCATGATATACTGGATGTGCCTGAGAGAAAGAGGGAGAGGGAGAGAGAGAGAGAGAGAGAGCGAGTGAGTGTGAGCTCAGAATAGCACCCTCAAGAACAAACCTCCAGTACATCAGAATCTTGGGCACAGGTACACATGCACAGATGTTTTAGGTTGACTGGGCCAGGGATCAGAACCGGCAGTCAGCCATGTGGCTTCCAGCACTGCAGTTCAGAATGCTACTGACCGTGTCACTGAGGCTGGCCAAGGTTCTTGTTTTTTAATGTTAATGCCTGATCATTTTAGTTTTAGTTTTTGTTTTAATTTTAGAGGTAATGTATGGCTTTGCCTTTTATTCATTTAGTAAAGATCTCCTTTTGCTTGTGTAAGCAGTTAGGCATAGGAAAGATCAGATTAATTAACCAGAAATTGAACCAAGCAAAATCTAATCTTTAGTCCTTGAAGCTAGTCTATTTCCAGTACACGTTTATCCTTATTTCCACTACACTTCTCATATCTTGTAGTTCTTTGTGCTAACAACTGAGAGTTGGGGGCAATTGCCAGGGCCTCCCTCCTATGATGAGACCTGAAATAAAATTTTCTCCCCCAAGCTCTATGAAAGTGCCGAAAGCTCTGCTCAGCCTTTTAGCTTCATAGTCTCTGCTTCATTCATATCTTCTGAGTTTCTCAGTCCCCGACTAAAATCAGTACATTTCTCAAGAGGAAAACCAAAGCCAAATACAGAGTTACCTCTCTAGACTCCCTTTCTCTCTAGTCTCAGCCCCATGATCCCTGTGATAAGGACTTGGCTTGCACAGTGCGAGGGTTGGCAAGCCATCTGCTCAAGGCAGCCTCCACATCTAAGCTGGAGCTGAAGAGCACACACCATCAGTCAGCAAGGGAAAGTAGTGAGCATGCTGTGGACCCAGCAGCTTGAGTTTAAATTTGGCAAGAATAGTTTGAAACCCTCACCTGTCCTTACTGCCACTGACCTTGGTGACGAGGGGATTCTGCTGAATCAAGGGCCTTTTATGGAGCTTTCCAGACCTACCTGCCTGCGATTCAGGGAAACTGAGAGGATCCACATGCAAGAGAGAGCAACTTCAGGCCAGATACTGCTTTATGCCCATGAGGCGAACAGGCAGATTAGCAAACATGAGGTAAAGGTCCCAGAATATAGAGCTATTTTTACAGGCTTCCTTTCTCCCTGATGCCTAGAGTTTCTGAACCTTAGGGACAGCGTAGTCTCTTTAAATGGCTTTCATCTGATTAAGCCAAGACTACACAGGATATTCTCTCTTCTGATTAACTCAAAATTAGTTGACATGGGACTTTGATTACATTTTGGAGCTTTTATTACAGCAACACCTGGTAGAGACTTTGACTGACTAAGTGGGAGAAGGATAACGATGAAACGGCTACTCCTTTTTTCCACCCTCCAGCACTCGTGAAAAAGAATCTCACTTGCTGCCCATTCCAACTGGAATCTAGGGAATGTGGTTCAGCTTAATCACATTCAGCTTCGTCAAGCCATCATGACAAATGTCACATCTCATGCATCTACCCATGTGCCTCTTCCGCACACTTCTTGTCTCTGCTATTCCAGTTGTTTCCTTCTCGGTTCCTTAACAATCAATTCACTTCATGTTACTCACAAATTTGTATAAATTCTAACCTTCAGTGATGGTCTTTCCACACAAAGCAGTGACTAGGTGAGCTGTCCAAGGTGCTGTCCATCGGGAAGAGTCACCCCTATTGATGTCTCTCACTGCCATCTATCAATCTCTCCATACATCCCTGTTGCCTGTTGCTTCTTTTTTTTTTGCCATAGGGCACATGTGCTTGCTGAGGAGAAAGAAAGAGAGAGAGAGCGAGCGAGAGAGAGAGAGAGAGCGCCAGCCTCAGGGGGAAGGCCATGGTGCGATCCCTTCTCCATTCTCCTCCTGTGATCTTAGGCCTGCACACACATGTGCCCGGTGTGAATTTCAAGCCAGCAGGCTCAGAACTCTAACCACGGTTGGCTCTATGAGAGTCTGGAGATGTAACCACTATGACATCGACTGGCCCTTATCCCTGTTGTTTTTACATGTCAAGATGAGCCATGTGTAAACCTAGGTAAACATTTTTCCTCTTCACTCAGCTGGTGATAAGAGAGCACATGTATGACCTAGATGTGCATGAGAAAAGGATGACATGAGGGTCTTAACTGTGCTCTCTAACCCTTCTCAAGGCCAGTCCCATGTTAACTACTTGTATCTTACAGCAAATTGTTGCTTCTGATGATTTTTGTAAAACTCAGCTCAAGATGAGCAGTTTTGATTGCATAGTCCCATAATGTCCATGCACCTGGCTATCTATTCAGTCTATTACAATTTTTTCTTTCCAAACTGTATATAATTCTTACTGCAGATGGCCTTGTTTGGGAGTGCTAGGGGTCTACATCAAGATGTGGAATGAAGATGTCTGGATTGATGTGCTTGGAAATCTTGAATCCTCTGAATCCTCTTGTCTTGAAAAAAGGGGCTCAGAATTCCATTTATTCCCAATCATGGGGCCTAACTGTGCATATAGCAGATTTGTGGAGTTTGATAATTCATTCTCTCTGGAGCTCTGCTACTCTAATAATTAAACCCTGGACCTATTATTCAACTTTTTCTTCCCTCTGTGAACAGAAGAGTTTTAAAATGCTGACAAGGAGGTCCTCTGTCTTTTATACTTCTCCTTAAATTGGTGATCAATCACCCTCAGCCTTTCATTATCTTTCTCCAAATAGTACTCCGTCACAGCCATTCCAGTATCCTTATAATTATCATTTTCTTTTTATGTCACAAGGTTTCATACACTGGAACCCTAGTGGAAATTTTTCCCACTGGTATCCTGTCTCAGTTCACCATCAGTGACAATTCTAATAATTGCACTGCCACCTCATGCTCAAAGCTATCCATAGGGTGAACCAGACTCTGGGATGGCCATTTGCATGCTGGACCTTTATTGTGAGTTCTCTAGGCATCATCTCTGTGTGGGAGTGAAGGGAGCATGACTGAGCAGGAGGAGCTGAATATATGCAGTTGCTCTGCTGCTGGGATAGTCCTTCAGATCTGAATTGTACTGAGGTGCTAGGTCTTTTGGCTGTCTCATAATTCAACTGCAGGATGAGAACTGTTCCCAGGAAGGAGGCATGGCCTAGGTTGTTCTCTTTAGCTGATGACAAGCTCTTGAAGATGACTGATGAAAGCTGAAAGCTTCCAGAACTCTTGACAGCAATGGAAACTCCAATGTGCCAGAGTAAGACATATAGGAAGTGAACCACAAAATGCACTATAGAAGTTTTCTGAAGCATTCAAACAAATTTTAAATTTATCTTGTCAATAATATCTGGTTGTTCTTAAGGAAATGGGTGGTTTGAAATAATACAGTCTGCCAATGCCTGAAGTGTAATTCTAATGCCTATCTTTTTACTTTTCTTCAACCTCTTAAATTTTTACCTGAAAGAAAATTATTGAATTTAATTCAACTGCAGAATCATCAATCTAACATTACAAAAATTATAAGGAACTTGAAAAGGTTTGTCGAAAAACAGAGTTAAAATACAAGTTTATTTTGGTGCAAAAATTTGAAATCTATGCAAAGGTTTTTTGTATGTCTTTTTCATAAACTTTTTGATGATCCCTAATATTCTCATTTTTTTTTCTTTGTGGGTGCTTTTCTACTGTTGACCCTCCAAAATCATCTTTGATCTTTGCCAGTATACTTGAACTCTTTCATCTCTAGGGTGCATCTTAATTTTTCTTTCTTTCTTTTTTTTTTTTTGCCACTACACATTCCAGTTATTCAAGTTATTTGCCCTCTTGTTTGGGGAATGTAGTTCAAATTCTTCTATTCACTCTTATTCATTTTGGATTTGTCAGGTGAGGTGATTGTCTTCATAAAGAATGATAGAGTAGACAATGACTATCTTTAGGAATATTTGAGCAAATGTCAATGTCCCTCAATATGGTGGTTTGACTGGAGAACTTGTGGTGTCAGGTGGGTTTTGCAACTTTACTTACACACTCACACTCTAAGTGAGGATTTTACTTACTCCTTGCTATTATTTGGATAATGGTTTGTCTCGTAAAGATTTCTGTTCTCGAAGTTTATACTTAGTTTAATGGCATTGGGAGGTGGTAAGACCTTGAAAAGGTAGCACTTAGTGGGAGGGCCCCTCCAATTTGCTGAAAACATGAAAGGGACAAAGACAGGAAGTGGAAAAGTCTGTTTTATCTCCTCCCTTACCATCTACATGGCTGCTAACTTGCTCGCTACTTGAAGTCATGTTCTGACTTAGTATCAGAGGCCAGTCAGATGTTGGCTCCATGACTTTGGGCTTTCCAGACACTGAAATCATGAGCCAAATAAACCTACATTCTTTATAAATCACTCAATCTTAGCTGTTTCTTTTCAGCAATAAAATATTGGACTAATAGACTCCCTCTTATATCCAAGGTGATTGGAACTATGGTAAAGCCTTCATTCTCACTTTCCCTTTTAATGGTTCATAATTTAATAAACAGATAAAATTATGGATAGAAATACCTTACAACTCTCTTCTTCTTTTTTTTTTTTTTTGGAGAGGTTTTCGCTATAGGGCGCGTGCGCTCGCCATACAGACAGAGAGAGACATAGAGACAGAAAGTGAGAAATCACCCCCCATGGGGGATGGTCACGCCACAATCCCTTCTCCTCCTTTCTCCTCTCGGGATCTTGGGCATGCACGCACACGCGCCCGGCGTGAGTTTTAAGCCACTGGGTCCAGGACGCGAACCACGGTCGACTACTTGGGAACCCAGCGACATAGCCATTAGGCTAACTGCTGGTTCCCACAACTCTCTTCTTAATACAAATAAATAAAGTATGTGTGGAGTTCTATTCAGTGGTGTCACAATTTGATGAATAGAAACCTCATCCACCAGCTAACTGTATCACAGGTAATGTCACACTATTGACATATCAGAATTTTTCCCTTGGAGAAAACTAGTTACAACATGAGCAGATAAACAGAAGTATGAATAGAGGGGTTGGTATTCATTCTTGCTTCCAAACCCTTCATACTCTTAATTTTATGTTGATTTACCTGTACATCTACTCAGTATTCCCTTTCTTGACATAGAAAAAGAAGCACACACACTTTTTTGATTTAGGAGTTATATTGTTAAGACTACAAGATCAAAAACAACAACAGAAAGCAAACAGTAAAAACAAAGAACTCAGGGATAGTAAGTTTAAAAATAATCTCTCTCTCTATACACACACACACACACATATATATATATATACATACATATATATATATGTACATATATATGTATATATATATATGTATATATATATTCATATTCATTTTCCCTTATGGGCATTTTTTCTCATGCTAAGATGTTAATTAAAATTCCCATTAGAATTTTTGCTTCTATGTTTATGCCTGAGGAGGTAAAGTGGCTATTTGTTGGTAATATTCCTAACACCCATTTTCTATTTTTTTCTTTCTTTTTCTTAATGACACTGCATTTTCCAACTGTGCAGTTTGGATAGGACTGACCTCTAATCTCTAGCTCTCAATACCAGTGGTAATCCCTGATTGCCTTAAATCAATCGGCTCATTTTAGCACTTGGCAACAGTGATGGGTTTGAAAATGAGATTAGAACACTGTTAAGGCTAATGAGGTATCAGGAGGCATTTGTAGCATCTTTTGGGAAATTTTCTCTCCATGCCATGAGAGCAACATAAAAGAAAGAGGAAGAAATAAAAAGAGAAAAAGACATTTGCTTTTTTTCTCCCTAGGTTTTTGTCATAGGCTGTATGTATTCACAGGAGAGAGACAGAGAAAGGGAAAGTGAGAAATCACCCCACAGAAAGGATAGCCATGCCACAATCCCTTCTCCTCCATTCTCCTCTTGGGATTTTTTGGGCACGCACACACACATTCCCAGCATTATTTTCATACTGCTGGGTCTGGGACTCAAACTGTGGTTGACCATGTGGGAATTTAGTGCCTTGACCACCATGCTGTCTGTTTGTCTGGCATGTCCTGGTTTTAAAGTGGGAGGTCTAAATTCTCCATTAGCACTGGCAACCATTAGCTACATTAGGAGAACCACAATGGTGCTCTTTGGTACAACTCTGTATACAACTTTGTATACAGAAGGACAGAGGTGGAGAAGGAATTCGATTTTGTGACACTTCAGTCAGTGCATTAAGAGGTGTCTAAAATCTTTGTACACTTTTGAGTTTCATGAACTAATACAGTCTATTATTTAATATGGTTGGAATCAAGTTTTATACTGCTTGCAATAGAAAATAGTCTCACTAATGGATGATCAGACCAAACATTTCCCTAATACATGGTGGCAGTGCCTGTCTCCATCTTCTTGATCCACTCTGGAGGTTGCCTGAAGCTTTGGTACATTCTGGTTTTAAGAATATACAACTCTTTGCCAAAGGACATTCTTGAGTTATAGGATTATGCTTAATGATCTAGTAGTCACATTTTTTAAAAAAAGAATTATTTATTTAATTTTATTTATTATTATTTTTTAAAATTTGACCAGAGAGAGAGAGAGAGAGAGAGAGAGAGCATGGGAAAGTGAGAAAGCAAGCTACCAGGTCTGGGGCTTGAATCATGGTCAGTCATGTGGGAGGCCAGCACCTTAACCACCATACCATCTGCCCGGTCCCCTAGTAGTCACATTTTAAAATACACATAGACACAGGAAAAATTAGTTGAATGATATAGCTTACTTAACACAATGTGGCCAAATATTATAGTTTGAACATAGAATGAGTATAAAAATTATTAATGTTATATTTTATAGTTATTTAAACTAAGCTATTGAAATTCAGGGTGTTCTCATATTTTCAGCAATTTCAATTTGGACTGCCACATTTCCAGTACTTAGTGACTGCATGTGGCTGTGGCTACTTTACTGAGTACTATAGCCCTGGAATATAAAATTAAGTTCTCGTTTACTACTAAAAAATGAAGAGTAGGGCTGGCCTTTAGCTTAGTGGTTAAGGGAACCAGATCTCATGTGACTAACTGTGGCATGAATCCTGGCTCCAGTGGCTTAAATGTCAGGAATATGTGTGTGCATACCCAATATCCTGACAGGATGGAGAAATGGAGAAGAGATTGTAGTGTGATCATGCCTCATTGGGAGATGCTTTTCCTTCTCTGTCTCTGTCTCTCACTGCCATGTACATGTGCCCTCGGGCAAATTTAAAAATGTAGAGAAAATTGACAGGTAAGATTTTGGCTGATATCTATAGGCAAAGCTCCTCTTCTCAAGACTGTTAGAACAGCAGGGTTTAGTTTTGTACTTACAATCGCAATTATAGTTAACATTTGTAATAGTCATTTTTATTTCACATAGTAAACTAAATAACCTTATCAGAGATTATACTTTCACCACCGTTATTTCAAGTAATTGATACATAAACAGTTTTATGACTATTTTCATGATCTGTTCTGATGCTTTCTAAGAAAGCTTATGATAAAAGATATAGTAGTTTTACCACACCCTTAACAAATTAAAATTAGAATTGTTACTAATTTGATACTACTTTTAGTTTTTAGTGAATGAGGAAGGCATTAAAGTTTTTTTTTTTAATTATCCCTTTGGAATTTAACCGAACAACTGTCAAGAATCTCATTTCTGCTTGAGTATATAATTTTTATGGTTTGCGAACATTTATTAGAGAAAGCAGAAATTGATTTATATAGTCTTCATCAAGTCACTAAATGTAAAAGGAAAGGCTTCATATACTTAGAAAACAGTCCATGAAATTAGGTACATTTTTCAGAGTTGTGTTTATAGCATGGAAATCGACACACAAATCAACAGTTTCTAGGTTTCCAAGTGGTAATTTAGATTAAGACAGGGTGTATTAAATTGGTCTTATAGTCAGGAAAGCCAAGGAGAAAAAATCCATTTGGTAGCTGTATCTATACAAACAAAATTATACAAAAGTAAATGAAAATCAGATAATGCTCTTAAAATCTAATATGGTGCAAAAAAAAAAAAGTTCTAAGAATGTTCTACCTGCTGTGATCTGACTTCGAAAACATTAGAAATAGTTAATGGCATAAATGGAAAAGGTAGGGAATAAAGAATCAGTTTTCATGTGGGCACATAAGTCAAACCCTTCTGCAATTCTCCACATTCATCTTCAAAGAAATTAGCCAGACCATGGTATCATTACAATATCATTACAATATGGCTTCATAGCAGTACAGACTAATTAATGACAAATCCATTGCGCTTTCCTTTCCCTTCTCTCCCATCATATTTCTCTAGTCATGTTAACTGTGAAATGTATGGACCTAAGGAGAAAGCTAGAAAAGTGGGAGAAAATTGCTCCTGCTTAAAAAGCTAAAAAAAAAAAAAAAAGAAGTATGCCTTAAATAATAATTTATTTTTATATATTAAAATATAAATATTTTGATATAGAGTAAATAGAAACATGTTTAATATGCATGTTATTATTAGACTTGATCATCAAACTTTTACCAGTTTTATAATATCTTTTGAGTTATTGGGTCACCAGAAAAGTCATGATACATTTTTGCATAGAAAAATACATCATGACTTTTCCTATGATACAATATCTTCATTAACTAACATGTATCAAATAAGCTGAATAGACAACTCTCTAAGGAATATATACAAATAGCCTAAAAGTGTATGAAGAAATGTTCAACATCCCTTATTATAAGGGAGATGCAAACCAATACTACAATGAGATACCACCTAACCCCAGTCAGAATGGCAAAGATTAAAACAATAAAGAATGATAAGTGCTGGTGAGACTGTGGAGGAAGAGAACTCTTCTACACTGTTGGTGGGAATGTAAATTGGTATAGCCACTGTGGTGGACAATATAGAGGTTCCTCAAGATCAACAAAAATAATTACTATATGATCCAGTAATTCCACTCCAGGGTATCTAACCAAAGGCTAGGACTGCACTCAGTCAGAAAAACACTTGCATATTCATGTTTATTACAGCATTATTCACAATTGCTAAGACATGGAACCAACCCAAATGTCCATGAACAGGTGAATGGGTTGAAAAAGTGTGGCACATATACATTATGGAATATTACTCAGCCATAAAAACCATTGAGACCCTGGAATTTGATAGAAAGTGAATGGAGATGGAAGATTTACTGCTAAGTGAAACAAGTCAGACTATGAAAGAGAGACATTCCATATCCCCACTCAATCCATACTGAGTATATTCACTCTATGGCAGAAACTAAAAGATTGGAAGGTATAAAGGCATGAAGAGCAACTGTGGATACTAGAGGCAGTAGGGGAGGAAAGTGAAAAATTGGGGGAGGGTGAGAGGAAGAGAATCAAGGGGAAAAAGAAAGAAGAAAAAAATTTAAGGAACATAAGAAAGGAAAATTATTTATTGATGATAATATGTATGGTAATATCTTTGATGGAACCAATATACAGTGTATTCAGGATGGGAAAATTCATTTGCTATACTGTAATGATACTCAGTAATTTAATGTAAAAATAATAATAGTAATAATAATAAATAACATTTCAGAATGCTAGTAAGAATGCTATCTGGCTAGCCTAATTAGAGAATAAAGTCTCAGAATAGCATTGTTTAGCATTCAGTTGTGAAAATAACCCTCTAAGATACAACCTTCAACATTACACAGGAACTTTGGTGATATCTCATTTTCTTATTAATTTTTTAAAAAAATGTTTAATTGACATAATAATTTTACATTTTTGTGGGGTATGGTGAAACTTCTCAATACATCCTTTCCAGAATTTATTTATTTATTTATTTTTGTATTTTGATAATAGCCATTCTAAACTGGGGTGAAATGCTATCTCATTGTGGTTTTTTGGTTTGCATTTTCTTTATACTTAGTGCTATTGGTTATTCTTTTTTTTTAAGAATTATTTTATTTAACTTTATTTATTATTATTATCATTGTTATTTTCCAGTTTGATCAGAGAGAGAGAGAGAAGAAGTGAGAAAGCAAGCCACCAGGTCTGAGACTTGAACCATGGTCGGCCATGTGGGAGTCCAGCACTCTTAACCACCATGCCACTTGCCAGCCCCAGAGTATTCTTTTTTATATGTTTGTTGGCCATTTGTATGTATTCTTTTGAGAAATGTCTATTCAGGTTATTTGCCCATTTTTAAATTGGATTACATGTTTTTTTGCTGTTGAGTTGAGTTCCTTCGTATATTCTGATTTTTAGTTCCTTGTTAGATGTATAGTTTGACAATATTTTCTTCCGTTCTGTGAGCTGTCTCTTCACTCGGTTGATTATTTCCTTTGCTGTGCAGAAGCATTTTAGTCTGATATATTTCCATTTGACTATTTGCTTTTGTTGTCTGTGCTTTTGAGGTTTTATTTTTAAAAAAATATTGCCCATCTTAAATTCACCTAATGAATCAGAAAGGATTATGAAAATATTTTATTGATTCATAGGTATTATATGATTGGCCTAAGATTTAAGAGACCTCCCAAGATAAGAGAGCATTATAGTGTACTTTTTCATCAAAACAGCAGGAAGAGGGTTGGAGGAAGGGGAAGCACATTTTCAAAATGATCCTAAAAATCACTCGATGTATACAGGAATAACAATAGCCTTGGACAATAGTCCTTAGACAAGGACTGGGACTGCTGCACCTGTTAATGCAAGAATCAGTTTAAAATCCAGGTTTACTGAACCCCAGGGCAGTCATCCTTCTGGTTAGTGGTTCTTAATTGAGGAATATGACAGTTACTGGTGAGTTTTTCTTTTAACTTTAAAAATTTATTTTATTTATTTCATTTACACTTAATATGAGGCCTAATAGAGTATAAATTATTTCTTAGTTACAATGGCTTTATCAGTATAATTTTTCTTTTGCCTTCTAACATTTTTTTTGAGAGTATTTTTGCTATAGAGTGCTTGCACTCTCCAGAAAGACAGAGAGAGACAGAGAGACAGAAAGCGAGAAATCACCCCCCAGCGGGGATGGCCACGCCGCAATCCCTTCTCCTCCATTCTCCTCTTGGGATCTTGGGCACACACGCACATGTGCCCAGCATGAGTTTAAGCCACTGGGTCCGGGATTTGAACTGCGGTCGACTACATGGGAGTCCAGCGACAATGACATTACGCTAACTTCTGGTCCCTGCCTTCTAACATTCTTAAAAGATATGTGTTTTTATTTGTATCAAGTCAGAATGAATTGATACAAGAATTAAGTTAATTTTTGAAATTAGAAAGGCTTATCCTTTGAAAGGACTTACACTCTCAGCTTTATTGTGTTTATGCCTTTCAACTCTTGCTTTGGGGTGAAATTTTACTTTTATTATTTGTGTTTTCCTGATTTCATGGGTACTGTGTTAAATTGGTTAAAGCTAATAGCAACACTTAAAAAAGTTAAAATATTGGGCAAGATATCACGGAACTTGGGATTCAGAAAAGCAGAAAGTGAATTGTAAGAAAATGTAAATATCTTATTTAAATTGTCAATTTCAATGTGTCCAGGTTTCAAATTTTTTAAAATTGAACAAAAAAATCATTACCCAGACCAATACCATGAAACATCTCCCCTTTGTTTTCTTCTAGTAATTTTATATTTTTGGGTCTTATAGTTAAATCATCAATCCATTTTTAGTTGTTTTTTATGTACGTGGTAGATAGAGGGGTCTAATTTCATTCTGATTTCATTTTTTTGTTTATTTTTTAAGACTAAAGTGGTAAATATGCTTGGTTTGTTAGGCAAACAATTTATGAAAAATAATCTGTTTCATGGTTGTTTTCTTATCCAGCAAATAGAGCAATGACATGATTTAATTTCTTTTTGTTGTTATTGTGAGAATCTCTTAATCATCCCACAGTTAATCTCTTCATTTTTTTACCTTCTGAAGTGATTTCCCTGTTTTCAGTAGTTACTGTCACCATAAAACTTAAACATTTTGTCTTTATGTTTCTTTAAATCACATACAGGAGTAGCTCCTACACTATATTTTTTAGTGAGATGCTTTAAAGTAACTTATTAACTATGTTTTATACCCTACTGATAATGACACATGCTTTTCTTTCTTTTTTTAAAAAAAACTATTGTCTTGACTGATATGCATGGTAATTGTGCTGGAAAACGAAATGGCATACACTGTAAAGATATATGTGATTCAATGTAATATAATAAAGATTATGATAATAAATAAAATTAAATAAAAACAATCTAAATGATGTATAGTGATTGAAAGTATAAATAATAATAATAAATTTTAAAAAATGAAAAAAACAATCACATCACCAAGTATGCCATTGCTGTCAGTTTTCACAGAGACACCCATCAGTTTCAGGATGGTTACTTCTAGTAACGGCTGTCTGACAGTACTTTATAAATGAAGGCTGAAGATTTTCAAATGCTTTTTTGCTTCTACTGAGATGACGATAGGTTTTACTTTTTGTTATATTAATGTGGTTAATAACATTGATTATTCTTTAAATGTTGAATCAATGCTATATCCAGGGATAAACACCATTTGATCATAATATACTATATAATTTTACATACTGCTCCTTCTTTTGGCTAACTTATTCAAGAATTTTTGCATTATGTTCATAAGGAGTATTTGTCTTCAGTTTTCTTGTAGTGTTTCATCAGTTTCTACTACAAAGAAACCATTGTTTATTTTTAGTAAATAAAATTATTTGCTTATTATTAGTTTTAATCTGCTACAGGGCATATGTGCTTACCAGGCAGAGAGAGAAAGAGAGAGAGAGAGAGAGAAAGAGGGAAAGTGAGAAAGCAAGCTACCAGATCTGGGACTTGAACCATGGTTGACCACATGGGAGTCCAGCTTCTTAATCACCATGCCACCTGCTGGCCCCACTTTTCTTTCTTTTCAGTATTTAATTTTATGAAATTTTTGTTATGCAATTAAACCCAAATTTGCAAGATAAAAACCCATTAATTAGTACTGGTACCCCTAGCTGGGAGAGGCATTAAGAGACTGCTGACCATGCTGATTACTTCAGTCTGGCTTTGCTACCTGCTGAGTTTGCCATAATTTATAAAATTGGGGGGTGGTGGTGGTTAATGATTTTCAGAATTGTGGATAAGGAATAGTGGAGCTATTGTATATGAAGTACATGAAGACAATTAATAATGATACCTGTATTTTTTTCCCCCATAATCCCCCCACTTCCCTTCATGCACACCCAATTGAGTCATCTTTGTTTAGGAGACGTAATAAAAACATAGGAATGGAAAGATCCTGGGTCATCACTGATACTGAAATTTTCAACCCCCCATCTTCTTGTTCCTTGGTCTATAATATAAGCAAGGACAAAATTCTGGCCCTCAGTTAGCTCAGGTTCTAAGAGGAGGTAACTTAAGAAAAAAGAAAGTGAGAGGAACAGGAACATGAAGAGAGGAGAGGAGACTTTCATCTCTGACCATGAAGCAGTAACCAATGTCAGGTTATTCTACTGCTGTAAGTAGCTATAACACTGGTCAAAATATGCAACACGACTGTTTCTGAGAACTCAACAAATGTGAGGGGTATTGTCCTTGAGAAAAAGGAAACACACAGAGTACATTTACTCCCTCAGAGTACTTTCCAACCAGTGAAAAAAGAAAGTGACGTCTAAGGAAAGAGCAGTTCTTTCTAGGAGGATGAAATCTTCTGGAGTCCGGGGCTGCTAAGGACACTGGAATTTTGGGACAGAGTAGAGAAGAGGAGGTTGGGGAACATCTTGCTCTTCCCAGAGGTAGTAAGGGGAGGCTGTTGGCTGTGCTGGGAACATCTTTTCTCCCAGTGAGAGCTTTAATCAATGTGCTTTCACAGCACTTATGGCTGTTCTTCACATAAGCGCTCAGCAAGTATTTGAAGTAATCTGGTGTGGTTTCAGTCAGCTATTCCTGCAGCTAGCCCCAGCACAGACTGGAACTCTCACGTTCAATAAGTGCCCAATTAAATTTTCTGTGAATTCTGATTTCATCTCATGTATACCTGTTTGCATTTTCTGGGGAAAAAATTGTTCAATTTAGAATTACTGATAGCATAATGATTTTAGGAATGAAAATATTTCATGACATCAAACTGATTTTTGAAGGTTTCTATTGAAATGTACAACCTCAATAAAAGCTTAAGAAAGCTCGGTAAATTAAACTCAAAACTATCCAATACTACAATAATGAAAAAATAATTTTTATCACTATTATTACTTTTTGGCACTGTAGTCATTCTCAGCATCTCATTCATCTTTGCACTATTTTATAGAAATTCAAAAGACCATTTCCCAGGTAGCAAATTATACCTCTCAGAAATCAATTACATTTCAGGACAACACTAACACTACACATCTTTTTATTAGGAAATAAAACCACAGGATATGGATAGTAATAAAACTGGAATTATTTCACTGGCAAAGTCCATAAAAGTATCCAATAATTTCAAAATCAAAGAGAAAAACATATCCAAGATCTGCTACTGAACAATATTAGTGGTATTATTTCTCCCAAGTTCACATTAATTTCCTCTCTCCACTTCAGATATATTGTGTGCATTTAAAAAACTATGTGTCATTTGCTTACTTCCCAGCTGGGAAACTCGCATTATGGTGCAGTTGGTATCTTTACTCTATTCCTTTTTAATTGATTAACGAGGGAGGAGAGAAGGAAACAAAGTTAGAGAAAAATTTCATTAGGTATAAATTGCAAGACATTTGTTTGAATGAACATAATATTTCAGCTCTATTGTGATGGGCCTTGGGGGAATGGTTTAAGTATTACTGTAAGTACCAAGGAAGCTCTGAACAATTTAATGGTGCTATTGAGCATGGCCTTGTATCTGGTTTTGCTTGAAAATGTTCTTGGTGAAAAATTCATTGTCTGATACTACGGATCAAAAGAATTCTTTGAACTATACATGTTATCAACAAATATTTCAGATGGGAGTTATTTAAGGTAAATCAACAAAAGTTTATTGTTTACAAGCTTAAGTGATTCTAATTTACGTTTTCCATAAAAAAGAAAATTTGGATATCTCAAAGCTACAGCTAATGAATATAGCCAGATCTTTCAACCAAATGACTTGTGATAGTAATTGCCAAGTCCCAAGATTTCTTCAATTAATAACTATTAGTATTTGGAAATAACACACAGTACTCAGTAATACCAGTAACATTCTCTTCAAAACAAGTGATTCTTGCCAGGAATTAATTTTCAAATTTGTCATTAAGAGATTCTAGACTCTACTTTGTAGTATACTATGGAATTAAATTTGCATAATTTTGTCACTATTAATCAGCAAAAATCCTTATACCGCATATCAGGAAATTTTTGAAAATACCAAACATTTGAAGTAGTTTGTCTCATAAATTAAAAAAAAAAAACTTCTATTAAAATAGTAGCAAATTTAACATTATATAGTTATCATGGAAATTAATTTAATTTATTAAAAAAAAACCCTAACGTGATAAGGAATAGAAACATCACTACTCAGTTCTTGCCCCAGATCTTTGTGTAATTAACAGTGTGACTCCAGAGATAGTACTTAAATTATCTGGGCCTCCATTTTCTCCTGCCATCTCTAAAATCCTTCAGACTTCAATATTCTTTAATTCTCTAATTATGTGTACTATCATGTTTATGACAGAAAGCCAAAAGCTCCTTTTTGTGATGGAAAATGTGGATGTATTTCTCCTTGGTTATGGGCTGATTTTCATCCTGAGAATTGCGGTCTATTTAAGGGCTGGGTGTTGTGGTACCCTGAAGTTCTGTAAGGCTGACCCACATACGAGGGTTCAGATTCATGTCTGGAGACTTTTCTGGAAACACCGAGGATGGTGCGTGTGCCCATGATCTGGGGCTGGCTGATGCTGTGGGACAATGGTGGTATCAGGGCCCTGTTGGGGATATTGTCTCTCTCCTTTTTTCTCTCTATCTCTTTCACTAAGAAGAAAGAAAGGAAAAAGAAAGAAAGAAAGAAAGAAAGAAAGAAAGAAAGAAAGAAAGAAAGAAAAGAAAGAAAGACTTAAAAACAAAAAAACAGTACTTCCAACCAATAGTTACTGTCCTAGAGTTATTGTCCTGTGATTAAGGACATCTGTATTACTAAATGAAAAGATCAAGGTTCTATAGCAAAGAGACCCCAAAATACAATGGTCCAAATACCATTCACCTCTCTTTCTTGTCCGGTTGGTTTAGGATAGAGCAGAAGCTCTTTTCCATGAGATAATTCTGGTAACCCTGTTTCTTTCCCTCTTACTACATCCCTAATCTCCTGGACACAGTTTTCTTCATAATTAGGGTCTGAAAATCCCCTTAGTGAAATAGTTGTAGTTTCAAAGTTTCTGTTTCCAGATGAAGAGAAGTTCATGGAGATGAAGTGATTCATTCAATATGCTACACTACTTAGGTACTCTGCCACCTTCAGCAACATGCCTCTTCCATCACTTCAAACTCAAACCGCTACTTAAGTATAGTATAGTGCCATTGAAAGCTCATTGCTTAGAGTCAAGAAGACATCTATTGGAATGCCAGAGTTCTCAAATGAACCAGCAATACAAGATCATTTAGCTATCGATATAATATGGAGACAATTCTTATCCCATGAGGTAGACATCAATGTGAGGTAATAGATAATGAGAGAAAGGGGGGACTAATAGGCAGAGACCAGAGCATTTTTAGGGCAGTGAAAATACTCTGTGCCAGGATAGAAACATGTCATTACATGTTTGTCTGAGCCCACAGAATGTACGATACCAAGGGTGAGCTCTAATGTGAACTGGACTTTGGTGACAAGGACTTGTCAACATAGGTTCTTCATGTGTAACAAATATGCCACTCTGGGTGGGGGGGGATGTTCATATGTATACATGGGAGACATCTTTGACTATAAAACCTATAAAATATATATAATATAAACCTATAAAATATATATGATGTATAATATATATTTTATACATCTATAAAATATATTATAGACCTATAAAATATATATAATGTAAACAATGTATGATATGTATCAAAATATATGATATATATTTTATAGACTTATAATATATATATAATGTAAACAACTTGTTTATTATGGAATACACAAATACTAATGCTTCATAATGCTCTTCACTTGTTTTAACCCAAATGCAGAAGAAAATACCCTATTGTGCTCAAGCACTGCTTTGGGATGCCAAGATATTCCACCATAAACAGCTCCTAAGAGACTGGCCTCTGACCAACACAATGATGCTTCACATTCACCAAGCCTTTTCTGGTTTCCAAACTGCATTTGCACGTATTATCTTATTTCTGCAATGACGAGAGGCAGGTGGTGTTGGTAGACTAACCCTTCGTATTATAATCACATGCAAGCCACAGTATCGTACTTACAGTTCCAAAGCACTCCTACACACATTACTCCGTTTGATGAGCACAATTTCGTGAAGAAGAGTGGATAATCGTATCCTTATTTTATCTAGATGAAGAAACAGAGTTTGAGAGAAATTACAAGCTTGATTTTTATCAGAATAGAGAGTTTAATATATAGTCAGTTTTCAAAAGACTATTTTTCAGTTTCCATGGATAAAGGAGCATATGAGTTTTCTCTTTCTGTGCCTTAGAGTAGGACGGAGGTGGGGAAGGGTGAGAGGACAAAGGGAACAGGAAACATTAGCTAAGGAATATAAAATTAGCGTGAGCTAGACGGAATAAGTTCTAGTGTGCCACAGCAAAGCATAGATGACAATAATTCTTCATATATATCAAAATAGTGAAAGGAGAAGAATTTGAATGTTCCCAACCCAAAATAATGATAGATGTTTGCAATGAGATATGCTAACTACTCTGATTATTTGATCATTTTACATTGTAATCACCTACTAAAAAAACACATTATACCCCATAAATATGTACAAGTAATATATGTTGATAAAATAAATAAAAGTAAATAAGTATAGAAAGAAATAGAAGTGAGTGAAGTGAAAAGAAAACTACATTTTAAGTGAAAAAGGTGAAAAGGACAAGTCTGTGTCTTGATCCAATGACTGTTTTACTTTGAATTTTCAAAGGAATCTATATCCCACAGTTAGGACAAGATCTCGATTGTGTTCTCCACGTAGACCATCTCCCTGTACCACATCAGCAGAAATTCAAGTGATCAGAACTAAAGAAATTAGAGCCTCATCAACTGCCCAGTCACTTTCCATGGGTCTTTTCTCTGAAAAGACAGAAACCACTTCTGTGACTGGAGAGGCACCTGACTATTCATGGCTTTCCTCTCCCCTGTTGCTACCTTAGCAGATGTCCATCCCCAGCAACAGACCTAAGAGGTAGCGGGGCTGACCCACCACACCTTGCTGGAGCAGTTTCACTGGGCTAGGCAGTGCTCTCTATTCTTGAACATCAGCCCTCATAATTCATTAATGTAAGAAGCCCATCCCTAAAAATCTCTCCAACAGTCAGGAATGCTTTGGACTGCAGGAGTCTATTTTTGAGAAATAGAAAAGAACATGTTAAATGACTGCTGGCCTTGGGTCTTTGCTCTAATAGCAGGTGCTATGTGTCTGTGATTTTTCCTTAGCTGCTCATGAAAAAGGAATGTTACTGCAGTCACAACCCTCACATCCCATGACAAGACAAAGTTGGATGGAGAAGGGGTGCCCACAAACATCTGCTTGACCACATCTGTCTCTGGTCAGAACTCCATCACATGGCTACACTTCCCTGCAAGCTGGGCTAATCACCCAAACTAGAATAATATCTGCTTTGGTTAATCTCAGGGGAATAAAGCCCGCATACTTGAGTCCTGGAGAACTTGCTTAGTTTTATTTTCTTTCTACTGTATTTTTCTTTTCAAGGTCAAAACAGAAAACAAATTGAGAAAATATCACAAGTCTCTTCCTTCTCTGAATGTGATCCAGCAAAGCTCTCTTACTAATATAGTACTAATATGAATCTTTTGGTATAGAGATACATACTAACATGGAAAAAGTTCTAAAACATTTTGCATAAGCATACATGCAGTGCCTAGAAGGTGGTCTGGAAAAATATCAACCAAACTCTTCCCAGCTATGTCCAGAGAGGAGGAAGATCAATTCCATTTACTTTATTTAGTGTATAAAAACAACAGAGCATGCATTATCTGAATGTATTTTTTTAAGAAGACATACACAAGACAGAACTTGGAAACCAAGTTCTTGATGTTTTACTTATCACTCATCTTCTTCATGAATATTCTGTCTTTATAGGAAAGATGTTTCCTTGTAGGAGGTCTAAATATTCATTTTCTGTTCAAGTGATAACGCTAAAATGAACTTTATAAGGAAGCTTTGTCCTCTGTACCGTTGGATATCTAAAACCATAATTTAAATGGAACAAAACAATCTTAGTTATACCATGAACTCCTTGCATTAATTTCTTCTCCCAAGAAATAACATAGAAGTCATTAATAAGATTTACTCTATGATGTTTAGTCAAACTAATAAAATGACATGTTTAAGTGCCACATGTACTAGAGGAAGGAGAGTAATTATGTGTAATGAATCTATAAATTATAACAAAACACTGGACCAAGATTAGATTTACTGGCGATAAAGAGACGGCATAATAAGCCCAACCACGGAGAGATGTTCCATGTGGGATTATTAAAGTGGAGGTTTTTAAAAGAGTGTAAATGGAAAACTAAAGTACAATTAGTTGCAGAAAAATATTGATTGTACCCAGGAGTTTTATAAAGCAATGACAAAATAAAAACATGTAGTTCTATGATTAGCTATTAACACATAATGTAGGCAAAAATTATAAGTCAAAATGTCATTATGCTTAAGAGAATATCACTGATAGGAAAAATAAGTATGCTTCATCCCAACCTACAAATCGCACTGCACACTTCCAACCAAACACCACGTAGCTTGTTCTCTTTACAGAAAGAAATAGCTTCATTTTATCAAAAAGTTCAAATTAAAGATGTATGAAGATTAAAAAGCTGAGGCATTTGGGCACTTTGAGACACCCAGTTCCTAGAATAAGGCTGGCATATAGTCACATTGTCGGCGACAGCTATTGTTGCTAAATGAAAATATATACTCCAAAATGTTCTCTCTGGAAAGTGGGATTACAAATGATTTTAATCATCTTTCTCTTTTTCTTCCTTTCTCCCTCCCACCTTTATTTCCTGCGTTTCTCTTATCTAAGTCTCAATGTTTCTAATGATAGATAATACATAGGTGCATGAGAGAGAGAGAGAGAGAGAGAGAGAGAGAGAGAGAGAGGAGAGATTGAGAGAGATTGAGAGAAAGAGAGAGAGAGATTGAGAGAGAGAGAGAGAGAGAGAGAATTCATCTCAGCAGCATCTTACCCTGCAGTGATGCCCTTTCGCCTGCTCTCCAGCTCCTCTGGATCCTGGGGTCCCATGCACACACTTGGAGTGTCTTCAGGCTGACCTGAGGATTCAAACCTGCAGCTTACTGTACAACTTCTAACCTTGAAGACCATTTCCATTACTGCTCTGCCATAGTGATTGGGCCTACATCTTGTTTGTAATAAGTACATATCACTTTGTAATAGGATAAAATAAGTGATAAGATAGGTTTTAAAACAAAAAGGATTGCAAATGGCAAGTACCATAGGAAGACATTCTATATTCCAGTTACTGAGCTAAGCAGCGAGTGTTATCTGAGGGAGCCTCACAGCCAATGAGAGGAAGAAGGCAGAATGAAGAGGCCTGGAGAAAGGCCTTCCACACTCCGATTTTATGCCTATCCTTTCTCTGAGATTCAGGAACTTGCTGCCCTTCTCTGAATATAAGCCTGAATATCCCTTTGCTAACCTGGGTGATGGTTACAAATGAGCTGACGGCCTCAGACCTAGGAGAACCCCTCCCACCAAAATGGGTCTCAGAAAGGAAGATCGGAATACCTAGCTTGTGCTGCACATGGCTATGTGGTCTGAATTTTAGCTCTCCACATAATAAGCACAAGCCCCAAACAGTAAGGTAAAAATTGGTTTGCAGGAGAAAAGCATGTAAGAGTCAATCTCTTGGTACAACTTAATGCTTGTTCTCACACGTGACCCTTTAAACATTATTCTCTAAAATGATGAGTACAGGTAAGGAATACAGAATCTAAAAATGTCCAACGTCACAAGGAAACGCAAAAAAATCAACAAATAAGAGAATTTACAGATAGAAAAACCAAATAGAATAGAACAAACTGGAAAAAAAAAAAGCAAGCAGCAACCTTACAACAGGATTGTTCAAGTGTTCAGAGGTAGTATCTCTTTGAATGGTATCAGGGAAATGGTATCCTTCAACAGGAACAAAAAACTGTAAAACAAGAGAAAGAGGAAATTTCAAAGAGGTAAGGTAGAAATTCTATATGAAACGAATGTTTTTGAACTACTTCATGTACTAAAGAGTGTACTAAACACAGGTGAAATGAGAAGGAGAGAGAGAAAGAGAGAGAGAGAGAGATTGAGAAAGAGAGAGAGAGAGAGAATATGGCACAGAGAAATAAAGAAGTTGTGAAAGAGAAGTCAAGGCTTAGAGGACAAGGCTTGGATGACAAACTCCAACACTGGTTTTTGAGGAATTCCAAAAGAACACAGAAGAGAAAATGACCAAAAGAAAACATGGCGAAGGGGAGCAGACGGTGTGGTGATTAAGGTGCTAGACTTCTACTTGGCCGACCATGTTTGAGTCCTGGACCCAAAGGCTTGCTTTCTCATTTTCGCTCTTTCTTTCTCTCTGTCTCTCTCTGGTTAGCTCATATACCCTGTAGCAAATTTAAAAATAATAATAATGATAAATTTTAAAAAGAAAAAAATAGGAAGCAACAATGGCTGGAATGCAGGAAACCTAGAGGGCACCTTAGGGCAAGCTCTT
>NW_006159440.1:3977935-4033867 GCF_000334495.1 Tupaia belangeri chinensis | reverse complement strand
GGGAAAGTCAATGAATGAAGCCCTAGAGTTATAGAAATCTCCCACGTTACAAGGCTCTGTAGTGTTGAGCTGAGACCTGAAACTGTCCTCTGTCACAGCTCCATTCTGTGACAACCACAGCTGTCCTGGTGCCACAGAGGGAGGAAAGCTCTGAGTCTGATGTCAGAGCTACAAACAAGTCTGAGGTCCTCAGGACTGCATGTAGGCAGGGGAAGCTGCTGTGCTGGATCTGAGTGGAAACGTGGGGATGGATTCGAAGCAGTAAATTTACCTACTTGTTAGGAGGTAAACAACTGCCTTCCAAGAACTTTCTTTTTAAAGTTTATTTTTATTTTATCTCATCTATGAAAGAGAGGGAGGAAAAGGGAGATAGGCACCTCCAGCAGAGTCGTCACACCCAGCCTCAGCCAGGCCAGATCATAGCTTGAGTACTTTGTGTGTCTGCTGTGTACAGGGAATCTCAGGACACAGACCTGGCACCTTCCCACGTGGAACCAGCAACACCAAGTGTTATCGCTACGTCACTGGCTGGCCATTTTCTATTATTTTCTTGTAATATTTTACAAGTATGTGCAAAATTAATTCCATCATTGTATTCTATCTTTTGGTGTATGTTTCTAATCTTTTTCCTAAAGTATTCTGGATGTGGAATGATTTTGTTTTTATAATTAAATTTTTAAAAAATATTTTATTTAACTATATTTATTTATTTTATTTTTAATTTTGACCAGAGAGGGACAGAGAGAGAGAAAAAGTGAGAAAGCAAGCTGCCAGGTCTGGGACTCGAACCATGGTCGGCCACATGAGAGTCCAGCGCCCTTAAACCACCATGCCACCTGCTGGTCCCTGTACTTAAATTTTAAAATGAAATAAATTAACAAAAATCTTGAGTAGGTCTATTTCTAATAATGTGCGGACTGCCTAGCCTGCGTTTTAAGCTCCCTCACGGTCTGGCTTAAGCCCACCTTTCCAGTTGTACCTTCCATTTCCTTGTATAAAACTTATCATCAAGCTAAGAAGGTCACCTTTTGATTTTTGATTATGCCTTTTTCTGTTCTGTTTCATTAATGTGCTCAGAATGCTCCTACTAGCTAGCAAGTCCACTCCACCAACCTATGGTCCCTACCTATTAAAATCCTAAGTGTCCTTTAAGGTTCAGATCTCACTAAGTCTCTGCTCTCCCTAGCCAGCAGCAATTGCTCTAAAATCTAAATTTGTAATAGAATTGCTAGTCCCTTTAGTTAGTAGATTTACATGGGCTTCTCTGTCCTGCCCCACGTCCAAATGACTGTGCTATCTGGTGCTAGAGGAGAGGCTTGTAAAGGGGACAGGAGAATTTGATGTTCTCTCTAGTTTTGACCCTAAGAAATGTTCATTTCCTGTTATTGCAGATAAGTTACATCAGTATTGTACCATCATGGATGGATTTTTCATTGGGAAAGAATTTCCTGGAGCTAACTATAATTAAATTACTTAATCACTTTTCTATACAGCAGGGTTAAGCCATTTCAAAAAATTTTCCATTTTTAAATGAAACCCCTTAAATTGAAAATAATTTTCTTCATAAATTTTACAACAAAGATTAAATTCATCCATTAGTCTGATATTGGAGATAAAATTTTCCACTACTGTCAGTTTTATTTGGTGTCTATTTCTGTATACACACACAAAAAATGTCCAATTTCCTTTAGTTAGATTTTGCAGAACCATCTTTTTCAAGAAACTTTTAATGTTTCAAATAATTTTTAGTCATTAGCAAATATTAATTTCATAACTTTAATTATCAGTTTTATTTTGCAGTGATTTTTGTTACAACCAGAAGGATTCATTATGAATGGGACACAAGACTAATAACCATTTGTTGACTCTCAACATCAAGAAGAAAGAGAATTGGTAATGTCAAGATGTGGGATCTGGGGCACTAGAGGGACTAAATTTTAGGAATAAATTATTCTGCTTTGTGAGTAAATGCTCAGGTAACATAATGAGTATTATATGACAATGGCTGACCAAGAAAAAGATTCTCTCTCTCAGAGTCATGCTTCCTCCGGTTACTAAACACATCTTGGTTTACACCTTAACCACCGTTCTTCTCCCAGATCTCACTCGTTTCTCAGTTGGCCTGGACGCTTTGGAGACCACATACCCAGCTTGAAGTCCTTTGCTTTCTTTGAAACTGTTTGCCTCGCCTGTTCTAAGCCTTACTCTTAGGATATGTTTCATTTTACTTTATTTTTCTCTTTCAATCCTATTCTTCATTCTCATATTTACCTGTTCCGTTCCAAATAGGCATATTCGTTCCACTGTTTGGTGTTACATATTCTCGGAAATACATGCATCTTTCTAAGATTAGGACCCCAATTTTGGGTTGTATGATTTGAAAGTGACAATAATGCATTGAGTTTAAAGGTGCCTCCCATTTTCTGTTAATAGGGCATATCGTATCATGTAATGGTTAGAGCTAGGGGGCCTGATTCTTGCTACTATTAGTTATGTGACCTTGAAAAGGTCACTTCATCTCTCTGTGCTTTCGTTTCCTCATATATCGTCTGAGAATAATGACAGTCCCTACTGCACAGGTTTTTTTTTTTTAATTTTTAAAATTTTGCCATAGGGTGCATGTGCTCACCAGAGACAGGGAGAGAGAGAGAGAGAGGGAGAGAGAGGAGAGAGGAGAGAGGGAAAGTGAGAAATCACCTCGGCCCCCAGGAAGATGGCTATACTCACAATCCCTTCTCCTCCATTCTGATCCTAGGATTTGGGGCACACACATACACACACCGCCAAGTCTGGGACTTGAACTGTGGTTGGCCATGTAGGAAACCAGCACCTTAACCACCATACCACCTGCTGACCTTTTAAGGATTTTTGCAAAGAGTAAATGTATTAATGAGTGTGAAGTGCTGAAAACCATGCTTGACATAAGTGCTGTATAGGTATTAGCTATGATATTGTTTTGTCCATTTTCTCTCCCTTACATGTTTTTAAGCTACAATCAGTGACTGTCACAGACATGAGTGACTGTCACAGACATGAGATTCCTTGGTCCGAAGGCTGCTGAGCACTCCATGGTACACCTACTGTACTTTACTGATCCAGTAACAGATACCTGGATTGCTGTCTCAAATGTGCCATTATAAACAAAGCCACAACGAATGGTCATGACCTCTTACAGGACTGTGTAGGATGTTCTCTTGTGTGATAGAATCATGAAATGTACCACACTTCACTTAGTACGACTGCCTTCATCTACTTACATGCTCACAACAACAAATACAGTGACTTCATAAATACGGTTAGCTTTCATTGACTAGTCCCCACATACAGGACCTCCATCCATATGAGGTCACCCCATTTGACCTCTAGTTATTTCTGAGTCCTAAACAATATGAGGGTCCTTCAGAAAATTCATGGGAAAATGAAATTACTGTATGAGTTTATTTTGGTGCAAGAAGTTTGAGATCCATAGATAGTGTTTTTTTTTTTTTTTATAATATGCACTTTCCATGAACAATTTAAAGGCACCTCTCCCCCACCCCCCACGCTATATACTCATGGTATAAGCCAGTTCTCTTGCTTGGTGGTGCAGTCGATTTCTTCACTCCTCTTCCAGCCCTGTGTAGTGTGGTTTCTAGAACCTATGGCACACACAGCTTTCTGAGGGGAATTTGCTTATTGCCAGTTACAACAATCTCTTTGCCTGTGCACTGGGCACCCACAGAGATGGTGGCATTACCTTCCACCTTGGTTCTCTTTATCCCTGCTGCCTGACTGTTCTCACCACTCCTCCATATCTGGGTTCCACCATCTCTGCTCCTGATAGTCCATGTTCTTAATACTCCAGACCTCCATAATGTTTTCAGGATTCCTCAATTCTCCTTAGCCAGGGAATTTTCCACTCCCAAGAACCAGGAAAGCCTACCTCCCCTTCCTCCCTGCTTAGTCTGAGACAGTGGGGTATGCACATGCATGTGTCTGCATTGGGTTGCATGGTTGTATGAGTGTGTGTGTGTTTGTCTCAGTGTGCCTGTGTTTTATGGTGTGATGTGACATATGGAAAAGAGTTCTCATAGTATCTTCTTTACTTGCTGAAATCTTTGCAATCTCTAAGACTCAGGAGCCCCTCTGTTGTGGTATGTAGCTTGTTGTTGACATGTGAGATGATTTTAAGTAGCATAGGGTGAAAGTGACTTAAAAAAATAGAGTTACTTAAAAGTTAATGTGATGAAAAATATTGAACAAATAGTAATTCAGGTGGTGTGAAAGCTAAGAAAAACAATGAAAATGACAAAGTAATGAAAGACTGAGAAACACTGCCTTTGGATATGTTCTTTTCCAGGATTTCTGAAGTCCCTAATGTAAATTTTCTTTCAGGCGACACAGATACCAGTCTACAAAATATACCCAGGGAAGCCTAAAGCTGTTTGGTAGGATTATTTATTTATTTTTAGAGAGATTTTTGCTATAAGGCACATGCACTTCCAGAGAGATATAGACAGAGAGACAGAAAGCGAGAAATCATCACCCACAGGGATGGCCATGCCACAATCCCTTCTCTTCCATTCTCCTCTTGGGCTTTTGGGCACACATCCACATGAACTCTGCATGAGTTTTAAGTCACCAGATCCTGGACTCGAACCACAGTCAACTACATGGGAGTCCAGCAACGTAACCATTACACCTTCTACTGGTTCCTGTAGGATATATTTTTAATTAAGCTGGGGTCCCCAGTCCTGACACAGTCTGGCACTCCATTGAAGGAAGGAAGGAAGGAAGGAAAGAAGAAAGGAAGGAAGGAAGGAAGGAAAGAAGAAAGGAAGGAAGGAAGGAAGGAAGGAAGGAAGGAAGGAAAAAAGAAAGAAGGAAGGAAAGGAGGGAGGGAGGATGACAGGGAGGGAGGGAGGGTGAGAGGGAGAGAGGAAGGAAGGAAGGAAAAAGAAGGGGACAACTCCACTGGAGTTGACAGCACTAGACAAGATGTAAGGATGCTAAGAAAGTAGTTGGTAGATCCATATGAAGAAGGAGGGAGAGGTGAGAGGGAAAGTAAGGTGGTATGGAGCTTAAGGTGTTGGATCCCATATGGCCAGATTCAAGGCTTGAGTCCTGGACCTGGTGGCTTGAAAAATCATGCCAAGTATACATGTGCATGTGCCCAAAATCCAGAGAGGAGACTGGAGAAGGGATTGCAGCATGGCCATCCCCCTAGAGGATATATTTCTTACTTTCCTTCTCTTTTTCTCTCTCTCTAGGTAGCACATATCACCTGTAGCAAAACTAAAAAAGAAAAAAACAGTCATGGTAAATCTGAGTGGAATTTGTAGAAAGAGCTTTTTTAGAAAGAATGGAACTTTAGATAGGTTTTGGAGGATTTAAAAAGGAAAGAAATAAGGTGTGGAGATAAAGTATCTTCTGCAAACCTTGATACAAGGAGTATCACCTAGGTAATTGGGATAAAGTATTCGTTCAATTGAATGTTCATTCAAGACAACATAGTAAATACAGGAAAAAGGGACAGGATTTTTCACAAGGTCTTCAAAATGTTCATGAGAAATCGATATTATAAAAAATACATGAATTTAAAATCCGTTTGTACTAAAATAAACTCATATTTTTAAATTCCATTTTCCATGAACTTTGTTTTTGGTTTTGTTTATTTAATTTTTCCATAAGGTGTTTGTGTTCCCCAGAAAGGGTAAGGGAAGATTTTATAGTGATGAAAGTGTGAGAGAGAGAGAGAGAGAGAGAGAGAGGAGAGAGGAGAGAGGGAAAGTGAGAAATCACCTCGGCCCCCAGGAAGATGGCTATACTCACAATCCCTTCTCCTCCATTCTGATCCTAGGATTTGGGGCACACACATACACACACCGCCAAGTCTGGGACTTGAACTGTGGTTGGCCATGTAGGAAACCAGCACCTTAACCACCATACCACCTGCTGACCTTTTAAGGATTTTTGCAAAGAGTAAATGTATTAATGAGTGTGAAGTGCTGAAAACCATGCTTGACATAAGTGCTGTATAGGTATTAGCTATGATATTGTTTTGTCCATTTTCTCTCCCTTACATGTTTTTAAGCTACAATCAGTGACTGTCACAGACATGAGATTCCTTGTTCCGAATGCTGCTGAGCACTCCATGGTACACCTACTGTACTTTACTGATCCAGTAACAGATACCTGGATTGCTGTCTCAAATGTGCCATTATAAACAAAGCCACAACGAATGGTCATGACCTCTTACAGGACTGTGTAGGATGTTCTCTTGTGTGATAGAATCATGAAATGTACCACACTTCACTTAGTACGACTGCCTTCATCTACTTACATGCTCACAACAACAAATACAGTGACTTCATAAATACGGTTAGCTTTCATTGACTAGTCCCCACATACAGGACCTCCATCCATATGAGGTCACCCCATTTGACCTCTAGTTATTTCTGAGTCCTAAACAATATGAGGGTCCTTCAGAAAATTCATGGGAAAATGAAATTACTGTATGAGTTTATTTTGGTGCAAGAAGTTTGAGATCCATAGATAGTGTTTTTTTTTTTTTTTATAATATGCACTTTCCATGAACAATTTAAAGGCACCTCTCCCCCACCCCCCACGCTATATACTCATGGTATAAGCCAGTTCTCTTGCTTGGTGGTGCAGTCGATTTCTTCACTCCTCTTCCAGCCCTGTGTAGTGTGGTTTCTAGAACCTATGGCACACACAGCTTTCTGAGGGGAATTTGCTTATTGCCAGTTACAACAATCTCTTTGCCTGTGCACTGGGCACCCACAGAGATGGTGGCATTACCTTCCACCTTGGTTCTCTTTATCCCTGCTGCCTGACTGTTCTCACCACTCCTCCATATCTGGGTTCCACCATCTCTGCTCCTGATAGTCCATGTTCTTAATACTCCAGACCTCCATAATGTTTTCAGGATTCCTCAATTCTCCTTAGCCAGGGAATTTTCCACTCCCAAGAACCAGGAAAGCCTACCTCCCCTTCCTCCCTGCTTAGTCTGAGACAGTGGGGTATGCACATGCATGTGTCTGCATTGGGTTGCATGGTTGTATGAGTGTGTGTGTGTTTGTCTCAGTGTGCCTGTGTTTTATGGTGTGATGTGACATATGGAGAAGAGTTCTCATAGTATCTTCTTTACTTGCTGAAATCTTTGCAATCTCTAAGACTCAGGAGCCCCTCTGTTGTGGTATGTAGCTTGTTGTTGACATGTGAGATGATTTTAAGTAGCATAGGGTGAAAGTGACTTAAAAAAATAGAGTTACTTAAAAGTTAATGTGATGAAAAATATTGAACAAATAGTAATTCAGGTGGTGTGAAAGCTAAGAAAAACAATGAAAATGACAAAGTAATGAAAGACTGAGAAACACTGCCTTTGGATATGTTCTTTTCCAGGATTTCTGAAGTCCCTAATGTAAATTTTCTTTCAGGCGACACAGATACCAGTCTACAAAATATACCCAGGGAAGCCTAAAGCTGTTTGGTAGGATTATTTATTTATTTTTAGAGAGATTTTTGCTATAAGGCACATGCACTTCCAGAGAGATATAGACAGAGAGACAGAAAGCGAGAAATCATCACCCACAGGGATGGCCATGCCACAATCCCTTCTCTTCCATTCTCCTCTTGGGCTTTTGGGCACACATCCACATGAACTCTGCATGAGTTTTAAGTCACCAGATCCTGGACTCGAACCACAGTCAACTACATGGGAGTCCAGCAACGTAACCATTACACCTTCTACTGGTTCCTGTAGGATATATTTTTAATTAAGCTGGGGTCCCCAGTCCTGACACAGTCTGGCACTCCATTGGAATCCTTTCCTGTGGCTTTAGTTCTGTAGTTATTGTTTTCCTCATAGCATTTCTCCTCCATCTTTGAATCTTAACAGTTTAACTCATTGTAATTCAATTTAATATTTCATGAGAAGACAACAGATGTCTACTTAGACAAAATACATTGTTATTCTTTTTCTTTTTTTCTTTTTTTGCCATAGGTGTGTTTGACTTATCCATCACACCACCTGCTAGCCCCCAAAATAATTTTTTTTACTTTTCATGTTCAAAGAATTTTAGATTCATAGAAAAGCTTCAGAAATAGAACATGGTGCTTCTTTCTATCTTCACTCATCTTCCTCAAATGTTAACATACATAAGCAGCATACAATTGTCATTGTTCAATGATTAACACTTGTACACTACCAGTAACTAAACTATAATATTAAGGAATTTACATTGGCACAACACTATTAACTAAACTACGATACTGAGAAATTAACTTTGGTAAGATGCTATTAACTAATCTTCAAACTTTAGATTTCACCCATTTTCCCACTAAGGTCCTTTCTTCTGTTCCAGGATACAATCTAGGACCCCATCCATAATGCATTTCCGTGGTCCTGTCTTCACAGTGTCCTTAGCTCTTGGATGTTTACTCAGTGTTCTCTTGTCTTGCATGACATGGATGCATTGAACAATGCAGCTGTTTTACGAAATAAGAGTATACATTTTTTGGCAAGAATATCACAGACTTGACACTTCTCGGTGCACATTCTTAGGGGTGTGTGCCGGCTGTGTGTCTTTTTAAAGATGTTCACCTCGATACTTGAGCGAGGTATGTCTGCTGGGTTTCTCCATTGTGGAGTGAAGTTATTTTTTTTTAAGTTAATAATTAATAAATCTTGGGGGAGAAACTGAGAAATATCCATTTCTCAAACATTCACTTGCTAATTTAAGTGTCCACCAGGGATCTTCCTGCATAAATACTGCAGTGGACTAATGGTCATTTTCTGTTTCTCTCATTCAACTACATTTATTAACTGGAATCTGTGCAAAGAAGAGCGATTCTTTCACATGGACTGATACTTATTTTAATATATGGATTATTATCTTATTTGTGTATGTATATTTGCTACTTCAGTTTTGGCTATTGAGATCTCTTTAGTAGATCTGGGTCCCTTAACCCCATCATTTTACAGCAATTCCTTACTTTCTCTCTCAGGATACTCCAAGGTCATGCAATAACCCACTGCCTCAGCCATGCAATAAATCACTTTTCCCAAAGTGGTTTCTCCCTTTTATTGAAGAAAGTATTTAGAAACCAAGATGTAGGTTCTAAGGTGTGTTCCTTTCTACTCATCTCTGCTGAGAATGTCTAGAAACAATGACCTACCTACCTACCTACCTACCTACATGGGGGAGGGTCTTCAAAAATTTATGGACAATGTGTATAGTGAAGAAAACTATGAATGAATTTCTTTCTTTGTTTGGGGGCACCAGAATAAGTGAGTATTTTAATCCCATTTCCACAAATTTTTTGAAGTCCTCCTCTTATTATTATTTTTTAATTTGCTAGAGGGCACATGTGCTCACCAAAGAGAGAGAGAGAGAGAGAGAGAGAAGGTGTCCCGGGGTCTGTGGATGACAACATGGCAATCTTTCCTCTTTTCCTCTTCCATTTCTACTTTTGGGATTTTGGGCACATACACGTGTCTGGTGTGTTTTTGAAGCCAACAATTCTGAAACACAAACTGTGCAGTTGGCCTTAACCGTCACACCATTGATGGCCCAAAAGTCCTCATTTTATTATTTTTTTTAATAACTTCTTTCTTCAACAGTGGAAAACCTGGCTTTCATTATCTATAAAGTGCTTACTTGTTCAACACGAAAATACACTTAAAATGTATTTTGAATTGCTCACCTATGCCCCTATAAGAAACAAGTTTGCTAAATAGAGCACAATATTATATATTAATACAATTTTTGTTGCCTTTAGCCTTAAAATATTCTGTTAAAATAACATTAAAATAGTCTCTTAGGTTAGTTCATTTCTTCCCTAGTTTCTTGACTAAAGATAGGAAAGATACTTAGAAACAGAAACTAATACAATTGGTACAAAGATTTTTATTTTTTTATAGTTATTTTTTGCTACAAGGTGCATGCTTTTGCCAAAGAGAGACAGAGACAAAGAGAGAGGAAAAGTTAGAAATCACCCCCCGGGGAGGGATGGCCATGCCACATCCCCTTCTGGATTCTCCTCTCAAGAATTTGGGTGCGCATGGACAAGCGGCGGGCATGATTCTTCAGCTGTTGGGTCTGAGACTTGAACCACGAAGCTGGCTATGTGTGATCTTTAAAAGATTACATTTTTTCAGGTGTTAATTACTTAAATTTATAGCAATCTCTCTGATTTGCCTCCCAAATCTGGCCAAGGCATGGCTTCTACTTTTCTACCTTGGGACATTTAAGAAATTTGTTCATTCTTTCTCATTTCACTGAGATTCATCCTTAATCCAGGTTTAGTTTTCCCACTAGGTTCTCTAAGAAAGAGTAGTCTACTGACTATTTGTGTTTTCCCTGAAGCTGCATGCTTTGCCATATCAAGCTCTGTAAGTCTTTGAATGCTTTACTAGTTTGTGTAAAAGTTCAGCTACTAGAATAGAACTCTCGCCTTGAGGAAGAAACTAGCAATGAAAGCTTTAAGAGGCTCAAAGGAGCCTTTCTCTGCTGACTTCTTGGGTGTGGCTCCAGGCAGGCTTGAGATGCTAGTATGCCGCCCAGGCCCAAGATATGTTTGGTTAGATGAGAATCACACCACTCTTCTGGGGCTGAGAGTATTCCAGTAAAGAATGCTAGTCCTATCCTTAGATAAGCCACAGCATTGAATTTGGGGAATGAGATGAATCTCTAGAAAAGACAGAATTCTGATGTCATCTCGAATTTTTATTTTCAGATCCTGCCCCTCCCCCACTTGTGACCCTGCTGTTCTTACTCCTTTGACTGTGACTCCTCGGGTTCCAGCCAAGCTTGTCTTGGTTGACTCGGCTGCTCTGTATGGACTATGAGCACAGTCTCTCTTCCCTTACGCACCTGGTCACGACCTGCTCTCAGCTGTCTGCTGCTTTGTCCCAGTTCTGCTCATGTCCCTGCCCCAGCCCAGCCCTAGTGGTGACTCGTGCTGTGTGTACTTCTTACGTGACCCACGGGTGCTTTCCTGATGTGTGTTTCTGCTTTGTTTGACTCTTTTCTGCGTACTTCACTCCTAGGTCAGATTTTTTTCATTTGATTTTTCCATAGGGTTTTGTCTTATATCCTTGTTTACCCATTACCAAGGTAGCTTTACCTGTGGTGCACACACTCTCTCTTTATATATCCATATTTTTTTTTCACCAAAATATATGTGAAATACATCCAGAATCTGCTACAAGGGAGACGTGACACAGTACAATCACTTACGCTATCATCTACAGCGATTCAACCCTGAGGTCTACTCAACGGCTTTGTCATATCCTACTAATTTTCATACTGTCTTATTAACTCATACAATCTTCATTGTTGGCTTTTTAAGCATGTTGGTTTTTTAAGCAATCCTCCCTCAGGGGAGGATTGAAGATTTTGGTCAGAGTGAATCACAAACTACAAGGTCTGTTGGCATAAACTACTTCTCGCTACCTCTATAAATCTCCAGGAGCTTCCTCAAGTATATCTTTGAATTTATTCATTTTATTCTGTACAAAGGAAGATTATTTACACTTCTCCAGTTACTCTGACCCTCTCTTCAGAGCTGCTCCTGGCAATTAAAAATTTAGTGAGAAGCCATATAAAGAAAATTAATTTGGCTTTCCTTCCATCCTTGGTTCAGACATGGATTGGAGGCATGGAGGGAGTCCAAGGGGAGAGCATTTGTGAGTAGAAAGAATTCAGCATTTGGGAAAGAGATTTTAGTGCTATCACTCATCAAGCTTTATTAGGCTTCTGATCAATTTCTAATTAAAGAAAACATGAATCCTCATATGACAAGGGGAAAAGGTGATTCCTAAGTCAGGTAGTGAATATCTTGTCTCTATAATTCCCCATCTGTCAAAACAAATCAAAACACTTAATGGTTAAAAAAAAGAAATAAAACAAAATAAAACAAAAAGCACTCAATGGTAATTTTAATATAGCTTTGTTTACTTTTTTTCTTTTATAGGGCTTGTTCTCTTTTTTGTATGAGAAATCCTGAATCTTCTTCCTGAGTTTTTAATTCTATTGCTTGAGATCATTTTGGAAAAAGAAATATGCTTCAGATCATTTGGTGAAAAGATGACTAATGTTAATTTCTTTTCAAACTCTATAAATATAATTTTATATTATTCATTTGAGATGGATTTATTACTTTCAGATTTCTGCTCTTGTATTGCATAATAATTGATCCCATATTTCTTAGATAAACCAGTAAGGAATATATCACTTTGAGACAGGATAACTCTATAGAAAAAGAACATATTTCTTTCTGAAATACTAAACATAAATTTGTTTAATCAAATACCATCGGAAGACAGGTGAGGAGGGAGACGGGGGACAATGGATTATGAGATAATCACACCAGGTTCTTGTCAATGACCAATTAGCAGAAGTGCCAGTTTACCAGACGACAGTGGTGTCCATCTTATCAAATTAAGTCTGTTTCTCCAACCAGATACTCATAAATAAACTCTGAGTTTGTTTTACGTTTTCCCTCTATCATATAAACTATATCTATGGTTAATCCATTCAGAGAACTACCAAGTTAAAGATCTTAAAAAGAATTTAGCTAACTCCTCATTTTACATGTGAGGAAACCTAGGAAAGAGTTGAGAGGTCTGCCATAGTGTCCTGAGCTACTTTTCTACCCTCCTTAGTAGCCATTGCCTTCTTTAAGACGAAGCCGCCATATTTACTCACAGAACTTCCTTTATGCTCCTCCCTGTGTTTAAGCAGCTGTTTGTCCTCTATGAAGAAAGTGGAGGCTGGGAGAGAAATCCCTGCCAGCTAGTCAGGGCACTTTCCTATAACGGTTTTGTAAATCTTGTAACCCAGCCTTGATGCAGGATGAGAATCACCTATTTCCTTCCACGTTTGACATGCTGCCTCCTTTGCAACCCATGGTTGAATTTATACTCTCCATTCACCATTCAAGGAAAAAAACCACAGAAGGTGTTGTAATATAGACCAAGAAAATGGTGTCAGGCTAGACACAGTTCTGTGAGTGTCCTTCCTTTCATGAAGTTAATAAAGGGGAATTTAACAAACAGAGCTAAGGGTCGGAATGAGGCTGTCAGTGGATGGCAGCACCATGCAATGAAAAGGAGGCTGGCCTAAAAGTTTGGTTTGAGCTCTAACTCTAAATGTGTCACTAGTTAGGTGATAAATAAGAATATGATAATAAGAAATCGGATTAGATTAGTTGCTGGCAATCTCGAATGCCTTCAAGGATCATGGCGTTAACACTTGGAGATGAAGACTGGTCCCAGGTGCAGTGGGTAAGCTTGTGGGTTGATAGCCAGACCCCACATGACCAACTGTGATTCAACTATTGGCCTTGTGGCCAGAAAACTTTCTGGGTATGCATATATGCATGGGATGGAGAAATGGAGGAGAAAGGATTGCCACATGTCCCTGTTCCTTTTGGGGGTACTTTCTCTGTGTGTCTCTTTCTCTCTCTGACTGTTTCTGAGTGCACATACATCCTGTGGCAATAAAAAGAAAACAAGATGAAAACTTTAGGCTACAAAATGGCTAGGTACAAATAATGGGGAGCGACGCAGACTGTGAATGGTGCACACACAACTGAAACACATTCAAATAAAAATTGATTGAAAATGCTTGACTACATATCAGTGAGGATGGGGAGCAACCAGAACTTGCAGATTGCTGGCGAGTATGTAAATGAGCTCAATCATGTTGGACAACTATCTGGCAGCTCTAAGCATACTTATAAACTATTTATAACTTGTGACCTCACGGTTGAACTCCCAGGTAGACACACATCAGAAGGGAACACTTATGTCCACCTGAAGACATAGAAAAGGCTCTTTAGAGCAGTTTCATTCATAACCACAGAAGATGAAGTACCATATGATTCCATCAATCCAAAATTCAGAAGTAAGCAAAGTCAATCTGCAGTAATAGTTAAAAGAACAGTGACTATTTTCAAATTAAATTAAATGAATGCTTTTAAAAAGACTATAAAGGAACTCTGTGGAAAATCTGTCATTGGATTGGGATGTGGTTATATAGGTATTCACATGTATTGAAATTCCCTTCCGATGTGGATGTGGGCACTTTACTGTATATAAGTTGTGTATCGATTGAAAAATAGATGGACTGGCTCCATGCTGCAGTGATAATGCACCGCTTAAGAGAAACTAGACTCCCTATAGCAACTGTTGTTTGATCCTCAGTCTGGACAGCCTGGAACACGCTGGCCACACACACCAGGACCCAGAGTCTGGAGGACTGGAGAACTGGAGGAAGGAATCATGGCGTGACCAGATCCCACGGAGGGTGCTCACCTCTCACTCTCTTTCATGTACATGCACATGCAATTTATCACAAAAATAATTTAAAAAGAGCAAAATAGAAAAAGATAGCAAGAAAGAAAGGGAGAAGAGAAAGAAGGGGGAAAAAGAAAAGAAAAAAATTGTTTGGGAAAAATAAAATCACCTACATAAATGGAATTTTGTTGAGAAAATTTTGTTGCTACTTTGTTGTCTCTGGATTTGTGATCTTCAAAATCCTGTTCAGCTGTAATAGTCAATGATTGTTTGAATAAGAACAAATAAAGGTGAAAATCTGAGGATGGCAAAGTAAAGTTAACACCAACTTTTATAGCCCAATATTATGATTGTCAATGGGCTCATTAACAAGAAAATGATACTAACTATAAAAATTCTAAATTGCTGTGTCAAGTCCCCACTTTCCTTACCCGAAAGCTATGGTTACCTTGTGCATCATAATGCCGACTGTAAATTAGGAAACTCTTTTTATTTCTTCCATCTGCAGAGACCAGTACTTAAAGAGGGCGTGTTGGAATGGATTTTACAACTCAAATTTGTTGTACAAAATCTTACCACGCTGAGCAAAAATAAAAAAGCCTCCCCCTGCTATTATAATCAGAACAATACTTGGAGCTTAGAGATTAGCTTTATGTAATTTGTAACCAAAGTGATTCAGATTAAAGTCAGAATCAAGCACCTAGGAAGTTTAGGAGAAGGTAAATCAACATCTACTTTACTGGTATATTTTGTGGTGGGGGAGAGGTTGTCACACATACAAAGGAACGTCACCTGCTTCCCATAGATTTAAGCAGTGACAGAAATCCACATAGTCATGCTTTACAAGAAATTAAATGATCGAGTCATTATACTTTAGTGTGGCTATTCTTTCTTTTGCATACATATGGCCACTAAATTAGGATTAAAAAAAAAAACTGAAGAAATAAAGGAACTAACATTTAATGAACTTGTATCTAGGGTTTTAACTTTTATTTTTTGTTTAATATTGAAATAGCAGTTGTTCCCATTTTGTGGATGAAGAAAGTAAGCCTCTGTGAAAACTGACACCTAGCCCCTGATGGGACTCTCTGGATTCACACTGGGTGTGTCTCTGAGGCCTGTTCTCCTTTCACTGTCTCCTTTATAGAACAGGACACTGTGAGACCAGCAGATGGTGTAATGGTCATGTTGCTGGACTCCTGCATAGTTGACCACAGTTCAAATCCTGGATCCAGCGGTTTAAAACGTGTGTGTGCGTGCCCAAAATCCCAAGAGGAGAATGGAGGATAGCAGATTGCAGTGTGGCGATTACCCATGGGGGCGATTCCTTTCTGTCTCGCTGGCGATTGCACATGCCCTATAGCAAACATTTCTAAAAAAAAAAAAAAATAGAATGGGACATGTACTTTTCTCTGTTTTTAGAGCACCCAAAACTTAATTTAAAACGTGTGTGTGCGTGCCCAAAATCCCAAGAGGAGAATGGAGGATAGCAGATTGCAGTGTGGCGATTACCCATGGGGGCGATTCCTTTCTGTCTCGCTGGCGATTGCACATGCCCTAAAGAATACAAAAAAAAAAAAAAAAAAAAATAGAATGGGACATGTACTTTTCTCTGTTTTTAGAGCACCCAAAACTTGAAGTAAATGTTAAACTGCTAGCATAAATATTAGACCACAGATTCAGTTATGCAAAAGACGTATCTTACTTTTGTTTCTTTGAATTAAAATGATTTTTGCCCCATCTTTCTGTTGGGGAAAAATCTGATCTCAGTAAGGTATCCTCAATTTCAGTTTTGTTGTCCCCTTTTCCAGATGTTTTGCCTGAGCATTGTGTGGGGTTGACGAGTGTGATGCTTATCATCTGACCGCAGGCGTCTGTCCTGTCTCATTAGACCACTGGGTTGGGTCAGGCAGAGTCAGGACATACTCAGGTGTGACTCAATGCTTGACTTTTTAGGACTTGGAAAGGTTTGCTTGTGCTTCTACTGTTCTCTAGGTCAAGCGAAACCTTTACTCTGTGGTCATTTTGTCTCTAGGGATCTTAACACGAGAGTGTTTGCACGTGCGTTAGTTGGGAGGGCAGCTGTTGAGAACAGGAGGGCAACTTTGGGGTCTTGCTCCTTTCCAAGCTGTCTTCTCTCAAATATTTGAACTTGTTTGGCTATTCTGTCACTTTTTCTTTCTTGCCCTCTCAGTACAGAAAATTTATAGTCTGAAGAAAGTAAGGTGGTAAATGATATTAAATGACACATGCTTTCAAGTTATTTTCATGTTATATGGAGACTTCTTTTGGCAGTCTTTTTTTTTTTTTTTTTTTTTTTTTTAGGGGGGGGTTTTTTTTTTTTTTTTTTTTTTTTTTTTTTAGAGAGAGATGTCTGCTGTTGGGTGCATGCGCTCACGGGGCAGAAACAGAGACAGAAAGTGAGAAATCAACCCCCCAAGGGGGATGGCCACACTAGAATCCCTTCTTCTCCATTCTCCTCTTGGGATTTTGGGCAGGTACGCACATACGCCCAGAGTGAGTTTTAAGCTGCCAGATCTGGGACTTGAATCGCAGTTGACTACATGGGAGTCCAGTGATGTAACCATCTGCTTGTCTCTTGGCAGTCTTAATTGGTCTCCCTAGAAATAATGAATGACCAGAATGGATTACAGAAAATATGAGGGAAAAAAATTCCATCTACACTATGAAATGTTATTTTTTTTTTGAGATGTTTTTGAGCATGTGTGCTCTCCAGAAAGATAGAGAGACAGAAAGTGAGAAATCACCCCCCAGGGGGACAGCCATCAAGCCACAATCCCTTTTCCTCCATTCTCCTCTTGGGATCTTGGGCACGCACACACACGTGCCTGGCGTGAGTTTAAGCCACCGGATTTGGGACTTGAACCACTGTCAACTATATGGGAGTCCAGTGACATAGCCATTATGCCAACTGCAGGTCCCAAATATTTTATTTCTTCATGCCAAGTACATAACAAAAACCCAGTATATACTTATTCAATTGAGTTAAATGTAATATTACAGAGCAGGTAATACATTTGTCAGCCTAGAAATCTCCTAACCCAGATGAACATAAAAATCACCTGGGAAAATTTAAAAATTCAGATTTCTAGACTTCGTCCCTGAAGTTTTAAACCTAATGGGTTTGAAGAGAAATTGAGAAATTTTATTAAAATCCAATTTCTCATAAAAGTTGGACAAGTTTGAGTCTTTCTGGCTTAAGCTGATCTGATTATCCAAGTTTGTCTAGTAGAACCCTGCAAGTACAGACTGATGTCCTAAAAAAACAGGAAAGTAATTGAAACATTTTATAAGTAGAAGAAAGAATATATCAAAAACTTAGTAGAACATACTTGAATATATATCATAGACTTCTTTTTGTGCATATATTTCATTTGTCCAGGATAAAGGGATAGGTTTGTGACACCTGTAACCCCTTTTTCTTCAGACTCATTGTTTTCTTGATTTTTAATCCTCTACATCAAAACAAGTAAAATTTGATATAATTAACTTTAGTAACAGAGCCAATTTACATACATGTGTTAATTCCCAAGTCATTTGAACTTCAGCCTTTTATCTTCACTATTAAAGTAAAAGGTTTGTGTCTTATTAAAAGCTTTTCACTAGTTGAAGAGCTAATCTGAAAAATGTTTTTTAGAGCTGAATGGCCTTCTTGTTTCAAAAAATCATATTGTCTCTGAGGCTTGCTTTATAATTAAATCTAACTTTAGTTACATGTTATGATGGTGGTGGTGAAGGGGAATGATCAAGGAGATAGGATTGCAAAAAGCCTACAATACTCTTGCTTCTTTTTCTTCATGTCAACTAATTGCAATGAAAAAAAAATTCATGATAGAGTGTACATGTACAGATGAGAGAGATAAAGAGAGTAAAGCATCTCTGCAGGGTCTCATCACAATGCCATTCCCATTCCCTGGCTCTCCAGCTCATCAGGATGTTCCACACAGACACTCATGTGCTCCGCATGTTTTCTAGTCTCTTCGGGGTTATGAATCCATGGTTGACCATGTCGCTTCCAGCTGTACGGTTCAGCCTGCCACCATGTTGAGCCAATTAGATGTAATTTCTATCATTCATGTCTTTCTCCAAATACGTATTGCTACATATTGTTGCTAGTAATTAGAAACGATAAGATCGGTAAGTCATGGCTTTGATTTGGAAGAACTCAATCCAGTGAAAGAAAAAGACATACACAAATTTTAGTAAAAACTAAGTGAGAGACCAGCAGATGATGTAATAGTTAAGGTGCTAGACTCCTACACCTGCTTGATTGCATTTTGAGTTCTGGACTCAGTGGCTTGAAAGTCATGTTGGGTGTGTGTATATGCACGCCCAAAATCCCGAGCAGAGAATGGAGAAGAAGGAACTGCAGTGTGGCCATCCCCTTGGGAGGTGATTTCTCACCTTTTGTCTCTGTGTTGTCTTCCTAGGGAGTATATGCACCCCTGAGCAAAAACCTCTCTAAAAATAAAAAACAAAACAAAACAAAACAAAAACTTAAGTGGTAATGCTAGAGTTCTGAACAAATCATCACATAAGACATACAGTCATGATTAGGGACAGTAAGGAATCTTTTACAGAGATGATGCAATGCATGTGAATGGGGTCCCGAAGAATGAATAAGAGCTTCTGTGGAAGGCGATGGAAGAAGGAAGAGTGCTCCATGAAGACACTGTGCAATGGCAGGGGTTATGAAAGCGCATGGCATGTTCAGAAGAAGTACGATTTATTTGATATAACTGGACGATATAAAAATGGCAGGATATGAAACCAAAAAGGCAGCTTGGTGCAAATTTTGGAAGGGCTTGCTATTCTTTGCCAATGACATTGAACTTTGTGCTGTTTGCAGTAAGGGAGACATTAAAGGTTTTAAGTAGGAGATGGCATGATTAGGTTCATAGAACTTATACTCCAAGTACATAAGGAATAGATTAGCAAGAGAAGGTGGAGGAGACAGAAAGACAGGTTAATACAGGAGTCAGAAAATGAACTGTTGAAATAAACAGTTACAGAGTAAGTGGGAACAACGATAATTTGGAAAGAAAGTAAAGAATTGAGATTGACAGAATTTATATGAGAACATTTCTATTTTAATATGGGTTCTCAGGAGTAGATGTGAGATAAGGATTTGAGTGGGTGATGCGTGGGTCATGCTGACATGAAGAGGGTTGGTGAGGTGGGGTAGACTCAGTGAGTGTCAGGGAGAGGGGTCCTGGGGAAACTTGGGGAAGACTGAGAATTATGTTCTTCAGAACGATCTTTCTTAGGGAGGGAGGAGACTGGGAAATTTTGTATTTCCTTTTGTCTTCAGGTAGGACAATTAGAGAGGTGGAAAGCACATGGCATTGGTCTGAAGAGTAAATGAGATGCCTACAAATGATAAAATGTTAAAATCGAGTCTAAAATCTGTTAAAGCTGTTGCTGAGGAAAAAGCAAAGGCAGTACCTGAAGAAAGAGACAAGACAAAATCATTTTCTTTTTAAATTTTTTTGGAGAAGTTGGAAGTTCTTTGTTGGTCAAAGGTGGTGGTGGGGAGGGAGGGGAAGAGAGAGAGGGGAGAGAGCAAGATTGAACATGAAGGAGGGAGACAGGCTTAGGATAACAGATAGGAAAAATTTCCAGAGATGTGGGGAGTGTGGGGGTCCATGGGACCCAAACTACAGTTTTGGCAGATGGCAGGAAAACTGAGAAAAGATAGATAGATTCTTCTTCCTCTGAGGTAAAATGGAGAGAAGTGAGGATGGGGTATAAGACATCTTGAGGTTGCGAGAAGCTCAGGGTTTTAATTTTCTCTGAGGTAAAGAAAATAACAAAGATGAGCCCTAAATGAACAACTTGTGTTTCTCACAGATAATAAGATCTATGAGGGCCAGAAACACGTCTGCTCATCACTGTATTCCTATCTGGCAGTGACTCTGGAAAATAAAACTCCCTAAAAACATTTGTGGAGTTGAATGAATAAGTTGAAAAGTAGCACATACAGTAACAGCAGGGAAAAAGTCCGAAATGCCTGGGCTCAAATCTCACCTCCTGTATCGCATTCAATAAATTACATATATGTGAATGCTCAGTACTACAATGAGGATTAAATAAATCAATAAATGTATAATACTTGGTAAGCAAAAAAGTAAAATCAAAAGTATTATGCATTATTTGTATTCTGGTTATTGTTCTAACTCTCAAATAGTACTTTGATTTTAGGATATGAATGTTTTTCTTTATTTTGTACTGTTGTAAAAGAAAGTATATGTTAACGCTTAACTTTTTAGTAGATGGTTCTTAAGTTTTATAATTTTCTCTAACAAAACAAGAGCCAATGCTTGAAACAAAAAAGTTTTCCATTCTAAGGTCAAATATGCACTCACCTATTTTCTTATACTCTCAGAGTTAAATGTAGCATCCAAAGTGTGGAAAGAAGGTTATTCAATGATGCTGAATTTAAAATTTTTCCTACATGTAATCCAGTTCCAGGAGGGATAGCTAGTTTCACAGAAAACAGAATTAATATACAGCAGGTTTCTGAGAACTTAAAGAGAGGACAGAAATCAATAGAGTGAGGTTTAATCAAGATAAATGGAAAGCAATTCACTAGGGATTTTTTTGGGAAAGACAAAACATGAAGAAAAAAAAAACAAAAAAGTAAGATAGGAAGTTCAAGGCTAGCAGTCATTAATGTGGAATAAAAAAGGTGCTAAGGTGATAGTTATCAATGCATTTGTTGTGAATTCACGAGGAGATGCTCCTGCAAAAAAGGGTGCGTGTCATATGAGAAAACATCAATTCATATATCAGATATATGACTTGGGGAATAATATACTTTGTATGAGATTGCTAGGTCCATATATAAAACACAATATTCAGTTATTCTACAACCCTTCAGTTCATGCACATTGAAATGGCTCTAAGATTTAAAAACCAATGCAAAGTAACAATAAAAATAACCCACTTAGCTGGAAAATGATAAGGCCTGTTGCATCATGCTAGATGACCTTTCTTCAAACATGATGCAGCTTATCATTCTGTAGGCCTTTGCTTTCCTCTTTCCTCTTCCTGGCCCTTCTTTACTCGATTCTCTGGTTATGGACACTCAATTAATTCATCTAGGCCAGCCTCAAATGCATTAGTGCATTAGGGAAGACTTTCTTGATTTCTGCTGCGCTCTCTAGTATGTATATATATTATATATATATGTATGTGTGTGTGTGTGTGTGTGTGTGTGTGTGTGTGTGTACACACACACAAAACCTTCTGACTTCACTTCCTGAGAAGCAGAATAAGTGGGAGGAAAGTAATAAAATGAAAATGGGGACTCGGGGGCTGTGGGGTTGACATGGGCAAGGCTGGGTCTAGTAATTGTAGAGTCACATTAAGAAAGCCTTGATGTAGCTTATTTAACCAAAGTGGAGAGCACACAGTGAAGGGTGCTCCAGAAGATCCAACCTACCTTGGAAAGTGAATAACCTCAACAAATTTCCTGGAAAGCGTATCACTAGTCCCTGCACTGGTTGTCAATGTATTGTATCAGCTCCAAAGGCTGGGTAAAGGGACACAGTCTCAGAGTATAAGACTAGATGAGCAAAGTTGTCTCCTTGGTGGCTTTTTCTTTTTTTCAGGAGTTTTGCCATAGGGTGTGTGCACTCACCAGAGAGAGAGAAGGAGACAGACACAGTGAGAGGCAAGTGAAAAATCATTTTAGAGGGAATAGCCACGTTGCAATCCCTTCTCTATTATCCTCCTAGGATCTTGGGCATACACTCACACATACACATACACACACAGAGACTCCTGGTATGTGAGTTACAAACCACCAGGTCCAGGACTTGAACCATAGGTGGCCATGTGGGAATCCAGTAATATAAGCACTATGCCATCTGCTGGTTCCCTTGGTCACTCTTTCTTGGGACACATATTGGGTTGTTGTAAAAGTCACGACACATGCAAAAATATGTCACGAATTTTCTAACAACTCAATATTTAATCCCTCATCAAGGACTCAAGGTAATGGGGTATATCTTGCCATTACACAAAAACACTAGGAATATTGTTCCTTCCTCTATGCTGTGGTGAAGCTAACTAGACCGCAAGTTGTATTCTCAAATTTAAGTTACTTAGAGAAGGGGATTAATGGGCCAGCTACTTTTCATCCATGGTCCAGTCAGTGGTAGCCTATGCAATGCAGTCACATCGTATCAAAAGAGTCATTACCATGTAGATTAGGGCAGAAATTGTTCTTAGAGAAATGTATGTTGTATAGTATTGGGGTGGGACAAGGAGTGAGGGGTAGGGAAGAGATGGCTAGATAGGCAGCGCATTTGCTAGGTGTTAATTCACTCGCATCTAATGTGGACTCTTTAACCTGTTATTCTTGGTTCCTTAATAATGTAAACAAATCACAACATGGAGAGGTCCGTTCTCAATAAGCACAGCTGATCAGGCTCATGTTTCCATCATTGTCCACTCCCCCACTGATCTGCTAGAACATTTCTAATTTTCAACCTTTTATTTCTAATTCCCTTCATTTTCTGCTTATCTGTTTATTGGAATTTGGAGATTCTAACTGGATATAGGGAGCAGGTTATTGGCTAGGTAAGGGTGTGTGCAACATGAAAAAGTATAGTCATAGTGTGAAATCCAGGCAGGATATGGAGCAGTCATCTGGTTTCCTTGCTCTTCTTGGCATAGACAAAGAAGAAGGATCAGGACTTTCCACCTATCTCCAAGTGGGTAGTGGCATAGCACAGGTGGTTCATAGGCTTCCTTTCACCTGACTCTGTCAACCTTGTCATTGATGGAGACTTACTACAGACTTAGTGTTTACTTCTCGTTTACAAGATTATTCATTTCCACTTCTTTTTCTTTTATTCTTGATAGAGCACATACATGTATTGGGGAGAGAGAGCAAGAAAGAGGAGGACCCTCCACAGGGTCTGGTCACGCTGCCATCCCTTCCTCCAGTCCTCCAGCCCAGTGGATCCTGGATGCTGGTGTGTGCTGGGTGCGTTTTAGGCTGACCGGGGCAGGGACTGAAACCATGATCTGGCTTCACCACGGCACATGGAGTTGGCTCACCTCTTTATGTTCTTAATTTGGTATATCATGATAGTTACATGAAACCAGTAAGCTATTTAAAATTGGCTATTAATTATATCATAAACCAAAATATTTCATTCTATTTTGAAAATAAATTTTTACTGTTTCGACTACAGAATAAGAATTTATTTCAGATATACAAAGATACACACAAACAGACAAGGGTCAACAGGTAGGGTGGAGGTTAAGGCTGCTGGATCCCAGAACTGGTGGTTTGAAAACCATGCTGGGCATTTGTGCATGCAAGTCCAAAATCCCAAGAGGAGAATAGAGAAGGAGGGATTTCTCACTCCCCCCCCCACCCCCCACACACACGGTCTCTCTCTTGCTACATATATGCGCTATAGCAAAAACCTAACAAAACAAAAACAAAAAAACAAACAGATACACAGGCTGGTCCTGTATCCTAGTAGCTTAGGGAGCCAGATTGCACATGGCTGACTATGGTTCGAATTCCAGCCCAGTGGTTTCTGAGAGAACAGCAAAAATCTATCATTTATAAACATGCATGGATAAACAATTTTGATATGTCTTTTTATGAACTCTGGTTTATTGAGGAAGGAAATGTCCAGGACTGGTGCGCTGTGAAAACCGGGTGCAGACACGGGTGAGCAAATGTAACCTTTCTTTGCTGCTTGCAAACAACAGCAGGCCTCCTGAGTGAATTCCATCTCTTGTCCTGGGCTTGCAAATGACCAAAGATGGTGTGACTGGTGCTATCGTCATAGCCTCTGACATCCCTCCCATTTCTCTTGGACCTTGCCTGGTGAGAATGATCTTAAATAGGGCATTGTATCCTGTCCTATATCTTATGGTAGTTTACTAATTGCAGTTATCCTTACTGTTTCGTAACTTGTGGAAATGATGAAGAAGCTTGTTTCTTTATCCATCTACAAATAAGTACAAGGAAAAAGTCCATCTCAGGAAGTCACTTCTCTGGTGATTTCTTCCTCTTGCTTTTGATATTTTGCATGCCACACCTTCTTTCTGTGCATTTCAGGTGACTTTTTGCTGGGGGAGAGTCATAAATGGTAACCCAGAATCACAGTGACTTGAAAAACATGCTGACACATGTGAGCTATGCCCCGAATCCTGAACAGGATGAAGAAATAAAGGAGACGGGATTACAGTGTGACCACACCCCACTGGAGGTTCTCTCTCCCTTCCCTTGTCTCTCTGTTTCTCTTTGGTGAATGCAAGAGCCCTCCAATAATGAAATAAAAAAAAGATAACAGAACAGTGTTCACAGTGGGAAATTCTGTTTCTAAGTCTGGATTCAGAGTTTCTTTCCTCCTCTTATTTATACGTATTAGAAATGCTTAGCCAACTGAGAAAGTCTACTTAGTTTTCTATTAGCTTGACTTGATTTTTGTTTAAACTTAATTTCTGAATTGTAGGGCACTGTTAAACATTATAGCTAAAATAAAAAAAATGTTAAATATTAAAAGCTATGCATTATTAAAATAACTAGACTATCCATCTGTGGATAAATACATATTTTGTTTTAAAATATGAGTATGAAAGCTACAGTAATTCAGAAAATCAGCATGGGAAATAACTAAAAAAAAAATCAGATTGGCTTTCCCACCTGACTACTATTTTTGAAACCCTAGCAGGATATAAAAGGAAATTGATATTCCATAAAAAATTAGTGAGAGTGAGCAGATATTTAGTTGAGTAAATCAAGGAGAAGATTTTAGAAATATGAATGAAATAGCATCAATAGTGGTTTATAGAATATTAATAAAGACTATGAAGAAAGTTCTGAAACATTCTGTGCATTTTAAGTGCCGTGGATTCTCCTAGCTAATGACACTCCATTATAAGAAGAGTCAATATTTGGATGGCCCAACGTTCAACAATAGGTCGACTGAATTGGTCTTGCTCATTTGACTTGCAAGATAATATCCTCTGAATAGTGAAGTGTATATTAATATTCATTTTGAATTTTGTAGTGCCAAATTAGGCCATGACGCCAGCCTAAAATCTAGTAATGTGAATTTGGAAGCACAACAACTGACACATAAGGGAGCAGAAAACAAATAGCAAATCCAGAATAGCCAGCACGTTGTAGCTTTAACTGCTATGGTGGAGGAACTGTTGATAAGAGGAATGTGCCCATTATCCAGGAAATAACGATAAGGATCTATAGGACAAATCGGAGCAAGCTCTGACAGAGAGGTGATGTCATCAAAATATCTTATGCCAAAAAAATGAAAATTGTGAGACAAAGTAATAAAAAAAAAATTCTGGAACCACTGTTCAATCTTAGCAAAAGACTTTTTCCAATAAGTGTCTCCTTCATCCTTCATGCCAGAGGACTGGAATGAACTTGGTGATAACCATTCTTTTTCTCCTTGTAATTTTACCACACACAAATGTATCCCTAAAAGTTATGACTTGGCTTTGTGGTTTCTGAATTTTAAAATTTCTTTCATTGTCTGTGTATATATGTACATATACATGTACACACACACACACACACATATTTATTTATATAGTTAATTCTTCTTTATTATTGTCCTGGATTCTATTTCATGAAATTGTCATAATTCATTCATTTCTCTGTTGACTGACATTGAGGTTTTGTTTAGATATAGATACATAGATATTTACATATGTAAATATGCACACACATATATGAATGTGTACATATTGGGTCGTTGCAAAAGTCATGATGCATTTTTGCGTAGGGAAACAGAAAAGTATGTTATGGCTTTTCTAACAACACAAAATATTTACACGTGTATTTGACTTTCAAAGTTTGTTTGTCACTCAACATTTCAAAAAAATCGCTACAGGGTGTATGTGTTCACCAGAGAGAGACAGAGATAAAGAGAGAAGGAAAGTAAGAAATCATCCCCCCATGGGTGATGGCCATGCCACAACCCCTTCTTCTCCAGTTTCTTCTTGGGATCTTGTGCATACACACACATGTGCCCAGTGTGTTTTTTTGATCCACTTGGTTCGTATACAAACTGCACAGCTGCTCAAGTCTTAACTACCATGCCTCCTGCTCGTCTTGTGTCATTCGACATCTTAAAGATTCATTCATGTTGACGGATGAACCTGTAGTTAACTGATCTTCACTATTGTACTGAGTTCTCCTTCACGAAAAGGTCTTAATTCATTCATTTCCCTGTGACAGACATTGAGATTTTGTTTAATTTTGCTTTTGCTGCTTTAAAAATCATGAACAATGCTTTCATGAACGTTCTTGTGCACACCTACTAGTGCCCATCTGTAAGATGCACTCCAGAGCAGCACCATCTGAGCAAACCCACAATGATGGGCCTGCTCTGTGTCTGTGCTGTGCTGTGCTCTCAGCCAACATCCAACGTGGCTTCTGAGCACTTGAAATGAGGCTAGTACAGTTAAAGAAAGGAATTTTTATTTATGTATTTATTAGAGGATTTTTGTCATAGGGCACGTATACTTGCCAGAGAGAGACAGAGATGGTGAGAGGGAAAGTGAGAAATCACATCCTGGAGGGAATGGCCCCACTGCAATTCTCTTCTCCTCCATTCTCCTCCTGGGGTATATATTTATTTATTTATTTATTGAGAGATTTTTGCTATAGGGCATGTGCATTCACCAGAGAGACAGAGAGAGACAGAGAGACAGAAAGCAAGAAATCACCCTTCTCAGGGGGGATGGCCATGCTATAATCCCTTCTCTTCAATTCTCTCAGGATCTTGGGTACATATGCACACACACCTGGCATGAGATTTAAACCACCAGGTCTGGGACTCGAACCATGGTCAACTATGTGTGAGTCCAGCAATGTAACCATAATGCCATCTGCTGGTCTCCCTCCTTGGATTTTGGGCACACACACACACACACACACACACACACACACACGCACACACACATTCCTGGCGTGAATTTCAATCCATTGGATCTGGAGCTCTGACTGCAGTCGGTCATGTAGGAGTCCAGCGACATAACCATTAAAACCACTATGCCATCTGCTGGTCCCTAATTTATTTTTAAAACATGGGCTGCTTGTCCTTAACTTCCAAGAAAAAATAATTCATGGAGTATTGAAATAAATTTATCCTGATGCAAAGATTGGTGATCTGTCATCTGAATTAATAACTTAATTAATTAATAATTAATAAACTGAGAAGCATTCTTATCTTAATGTAAGATCTTGTAAACATCTTCATTTCCCTCAACATCTGGACATCTCCTTTTAGAAATCTGAAGAGTGGGATGAATCCTTTCCATGACAGTTTAGGTTTGAGTCTGAGCAAATTCATAGTTTCTGCTAGATTAAGAGAAACGAACAAGCAAAAACATCAGCTGCTCAGGAGAAGCACTACTGTCTCCTGGTGCCATGAACGAACACTAGAAAACAAAAGCCAAAAAAGCAAAAATCAATGATGATCATTTTTTTGTAAGAAGGTGTTCACTAACAACTCTCATTTTGCTTTAATAAAAATTATTTATTTCTAAATGAATTTAAAAAATAAATAAATTAAAAAAATTATTTATTTCTAAATCACACGTTGAATTCTATTTTTCAGGTCTTTCTCCAAATAGACTGAGTATAAAATATACTTTCTGGTAACTGAATGCACCAGGATAGAAGTTATGAGCCTCTCCCCTCCTTCCCACAATCAGCAAAGAACACATTTCGTAAAATAGTTTTTCCATTTGAACTGAAACGTTTTAATTTTGATGTGTGTGTTGCCCAAACAAGTATATAGATCATAGATCATATAATTTATTGATGAGAAAAATGTCATTTAGCAAGACCGTAAATATTTAATACTAATGTATGAATATCAAAGTATATATATTTTTTTTGAGAGGTTTTTTGCAATAGGGCGGGTGCGCTCGCACACAGACAGAGAGAGACATAGAACACTAGAAAACAAAAGCCAAAAAAGCAAAAATCAATGATGATCATTTTTTTGTAAGAAGGTGTTCACTAACAACTCTCATTTTGCTTTAATAAAAATTATTTATTTCTAAATGAATTTAAAAAATAAATAAATTAAAAAAATTATTTATTTCTAAATCACACGTTGAATTCTATTTTTCAGGTCTTTCTCCAAATAGACTGAGTATAAAATATACTTTCTGGTAACTGAATGCACCAGGATAGAAGTTATGAGCCTCTCCCCTCCTTCCCACAATCAGCAAAGAACACATTTCGTAAAATAGTTTTTCCATTTGAACTGAAACGTTTTAATTTTGATGTGTGTGTTGCCCAAACAAGTATATAGATCATAGATCATATAATTTATTGATGAGAAAAATGTCATTTAGCAAGACCGTAAATATTTAATACTAATGTATGAATATCAAAGTATATATATTTTTTTTGAGAGGTTTTTTGCTATAGGGCGCGTGCGCTCGCCACACAGACAGAGAGAGACATAGAGACAGAAAGCGAGAAATCACTCCCCAGGGGGGATGGTCATGCCGCAATCCCTTCTCCTCCATTCTCCTCTCAGGATCTTGGGCACATACGCACACGCGCCCGGCATGAGTTTTAAGCCACCGGGTCCAGGACGTGAACCGCGGTCGACTATGTGGGAGTCCAGCGACAGCCATTACGCTAACTGCTGGTTCCCTCAAAGTATATTTTTGAAGTAGAAATCCAATGCTCTCTCTTCAAAATTCATCATGAAATTCCATCATGTTGGAACAAGATCCTAAACAGATAACCCACAGCTCTTGAATCATTGCTCTCTTCTCTCTGGTGGGACTGATCCAGATGCGATCTTAGCAGGAAAACAGTAAGTGGGATCATAACTGCAGGTGTTTTCTAGATTAAGACTCCTGGATTGTGAATTAGCCAAGTGAAGAAGTTTCCTTTCTAGTCTCAGTTTGCTGAAGCTTTCCTAAGGAATAGATTTTGGATTTTGTCAAGTGCTTTTTCTGCATTTGCTACATGATTCAGATAGAATCACATTATTTTATTTCTTAGTTAATATGATTAACTACATGATTTTTTAAAAACGTTTTTGCTACAGGGCACATGTGCTGGTCAGAGAGGGACAGTGAGAGGGAAAGTGAGAAATTACTTCCCCTTCCCCAAGAAAAGCCATGCCACACTCCCTCTCCTCCATTCTCCTCCTGGGATTTCAAGCATGCAAACACATAGGCCTAGCATGAATTTCAAGCCACTGGGTCTAGAACTTGAACCATGGTCATTCATGTGGCAGTCTAGTTACTTAACCACTACCTGATCCTTATTACACTATTTTTTTAAAGAAGTATTTTATTTAACTTTATTTTTAAATTTATTTTAATTTGACTATGGAGGGACATAGCGAGAGAGAAGGAAAGTGAGAAAGCAAGTTGCCAGGTTCAGATCTTAAACTACAGTCAGCCATATGGGAGTCCAGCACCTTTAACCACCACACCAACTGCCGGCCCCAATTACACTGTTTTAACAGCTTACCTAAGACAATATTTTTATACCGTACAACTCACCCACTTAAAATGTGCAATTTAGTTGGTTTAAAATGTATAATTGAATGACTTAATGTACACTCACAGAGTTGTACAACATTACCATAATCAATTTTATATCATTTTTATCACTCAAGAAACTCTGAATCCAGGAAACAGTTCCTGTCAATTTTCCCCAATTCTGTCTTACCTGAGTTTCCAGCCCATGGTAACTACTGGTATCATTTTCCTCTGCATAATTTTGCCTATTCTAGACATTTCAAGTAAATGTGAAGTTCTTTTACTTAGCATACTATTTTCAAATTTTATTCATGTTGTAACATGTGTCAGTACTTCATTTCTTTTCATTGCTGAATAATATTCAAATGTATTGGTATAACACATTTTACTTACAATTCATCTGTTAATACATTGATTTACTTTGAGTGTAACTAGCCTAGCAATCCTGGGATAAACTTCATTTGGTCTGGATGTATTATCCTTTTCATTTATTGTGGACTCAATTTGCTAGGATTTATTTAGAATTTTTGCCTCTATGTCATGAGAGGTATTAACCTGTAGTTTTCCTTTCTTATAATGTTTTTGATATCAAGATACTTCTGTCCTCATACTGAAATAGGAAACGTTTTCTGTTCTTTAATTTTCTATCAGAGTATACATAGAATTGGTATTATTTCTTCTTTAAATGTTTGGGACAATCCATTAGTGAAACTAAATTGGCCTGGAGTTTTATTGATGGCAAGGATTTTTACTATAAATTTAATTTTTTGATAGATCTCATAAGACCTACTAGAAGAAAATTAGAAGAACTTTCACAGATGATCTCTTCTCAACTCTGACTTTTTAAATGTTGTGTAAAGTAATGCCTTTTTTTTTTTTGCTGTGAATTTCTACACTTGAGGATGCTTTTAGGTTTACCAAACAGCCTTAGAATTTGACAGCGCCTGTAGCATGTCTGCAGGGAAAACCCACTGACCAAAGAATTTGAGGGATCATACCCCTTTGCAGTTATTTTTCTCATTGTAATCAATAAATTGTTACTTTGGGGACCAGTGGATGGCATAGTGGTTACATCACTGGACTCCCATGTAGTCATCTGTGGCTCTAGTCCCAGACTTGGCCGCTTAAGGCTCATGCTGGGTGTGTGTACATGTGTGCCCAAAATACCAAGAGGAGAATGGAGAAGGGATTGCAGTGTGGCCATTGCCCCTGGGGGGATAATTTTCCACTTTCTGTCTTTTTCTTTCTCTATCCAGTGAGCACACACCCCTCACCCCAGCAAAAATCTCTCTCTAAAAAAATATAAATAAATAAAGAGTTGCTCTGATTTTATGCATTAGTGTTATGACCCAGCCAATGTGATTGCCCCTGCACTCTCAATCTGTAAGGCTTGGACAGTGCCAAGCTAATTTAAAGTTTGTTATCCCACATGGTCATTTGGGAATTGTGAAGGACCTTTCTTTAGCTTATTAAACTCTGTTCCCTCTAAATGGATATAATGGTTAATATGATCCTTTATCTATTAATATTTGCATATCTAAACCTGCAATAGGAAGTATAACTTGGAGGGAAAATGATTTAACTATACTCAGTTGACATGAAAGAAGGGCACGATACATGCCAAAGTTTTGAAAATAGGTATTCAACAGATAAAAATTTAAATTGCTCTGGAATCTCTGCTCTGCTTAAGGCATTACTACATGAAAAGATATATTGCACTGGAGAAGGAAATCAATATCAGCCTGAGAAAAACCCAAGTGAAAACATCTTGAATGATGCCTGGCATTCAAGAGAAAGTTCACAGTAACAGACGTCTAATTGTCCAGTGAAAGGAAATGCAGCTGTTGACCTTCCTTAGATTGTAGACCATTAAAGAAGTTTTGAAACAGTGAATAAGGAAGGAAGGATCAAAATGAGAAATTTAATAGCCCCCTACAAAAGCTATTGAGTTAGTAAAGAAAAAGCATCCAAAATGAAACCCGCATGTAGCAAATTGCTAGGTCCTATTGTCTATTTTCTGAATAGAAAGTAGAAGAAGGAATGACTTTTTCCACCTTTAATTAGTTGTATTATATAATGTCATGAGACATAATTATCATGAGAATGTGTTCAATGTACAAAACACATTCATGTATTAAGGGATTTGAACTTGGAGACTTCTTTAGTTGAATTTTCAAATGGATTTAGTAATTCTATATATGTCAAGAACCTGAAAGTAGATGTTTAATGTTCCTTCATATTTTTCTTATTTTGATTCTTTAAACATTTTATCACTATTGTTTCTCATTTTATACTACTTATCTCCAATTTCCTTTGTCATGTCTTTTACTTGATGTAATCTGCAAAGTATATTAAAATGAAATTAAATTAAGATCATAAACACTGATATCCCACTTTGTTTTTTTGAGAGAGATTTTTGCTGTAGGGTGCATGTGCTCACCAGAGAGACAGAGAGAGAAAGCAAGAAATCACTCTCCCAGGGGCATGGCCACACTGTAATCCCTTTTCCTCCATTCTTCTCTTGGGACTTTGGGCACACACGCACACATGACCACTGTGTTTTAAGCTACCAATTCTGGGACTTGAACCGTGGTCAACTACATGGGAGTCCAGAGACATAACCATTATGCCAACTGCTGGTCCCATAAATTAAATTTTATTAGTATAATAACTGGCCAAAGAAAAGGAAAAGTAGCTCTTTAAATTTGCCATGTATTAGAATGTTAAATAACAGAAAATTTTACATATGGGTGGCAGGAATATAAGTCAGTACAATGAATTTGAAGAATAATTTGCAATAGCTAGCAAGTCTGAAAATACATATATCCTATAATCAGCAATTACAAACTTCATTCTCATAAGTATACACACACGTATATGTATATGTATTTTCAAATTTTATTCATGTTGTAACATGTATCAGTACTTCATTTCTTTTCATTGCTGAATAATATTCCATTGTATTGGTATAACACATTTTACTTACAATTCATCTGTTAATACATGGATTAACTTTGAGTGTAACTAGCCTTGCAATCCTGGGATAAACCCCATTTGGTCTGGATATATTATCCTTTTCATTTATTGTGGATTCGATTTGCTAGAATTTATTTAGAATTTTTGCTTCTATGTCATGAGAGGTATTAACCTGTAATTTTCCTTTCTTATAATGTTTTTGATATCAAGATACTTCTGTCCTCATACTGAAATAGGGAAAGTTTCCTGTTCTTTTATTTTCTATCAGAGTATACATAGAATTGGTATTATTAATTGTACATATACATATATGTGTGCATATACACATACATGTGTATCCATATGAATATTCATTATTATTCATTAGTAACTATTCATTACTATTCTGTACAATGAAACTGAAAACAACATAAATACTTATCAGAAGGAAAAAAGATAAATTTTGGGACCAGCAGTTAGTGTAATGGCTATGTCACTGGACTCCCATGTAGTCAACCACGGTTCGTGTCCCAGACCTGGTGGCTTAAAACTCATGCTGGGCACGTGTGCGTGCGTGCCCAAGATCCCAAGAGGAAAATGGAGGAGAAGGGATGGCAGTGTGGCCATCCCCCCTGAGGGTGATTTATCGCTTTCTGTCTCTCTGTATCTCTCTGTCTGTCTGGTGAGTGCATGTGCCCTATAGAAAAAACCTCTAAAAAAAAAAAAAAAGTTAAAAAAAGATAAATGTTCATATATGTAATGGCTGTTAAAGTGAATAAACCAGAACTATATGTATCACTATGTATAAATTGCAAAAACAAAACTTAGGGGAAAAAATAAAGTTGTATAAGGTTAAAGAATGATACAACTGATTTGTAGTTTGGATGCTTGCAAAACAAACCACCGAGGGGATCTTTAAAAAGTTCATGGAAAATGCATATTATGAAAAACATGCATGGATTACAAAAATGATTGCACCAAAATGAATCCATATTTTCATTCCATTTGTCCACACACTTTTTGAAGTCCTCTTGTATAGTTTAAGAATACACATTTTATAGTCAAAACATAAAAATGTGGGTGGACAAAATATTACCAAATGGAGGATGCTGATTGCCAGTAGAAACGAGAGCGGTGCGATGTTTATATGTATGCTGTTTTTGTTTTTAGCAGAATAGTAGGTACACCTGGTGCATTGCTATTTTCTATGTATTTTGCATGACCAACAATATTTCATAATAAGGCAATTTTAAGCTATTATTTCTGCAGTGCTTATTGCCCAAGGAAAAACTATTTTGTAGGGAGTAGTTAATCCTCTAGTACTTAAATATGAAAAACCTCCTTTGTTAGGATGTTTACCTCAAGTCTCACTTTAAGTGAAAAGCACGAAACTTGAAAATATACTAATGTAACTGAAATATCACCACTGAAAAATACTGTACACTATTCCAGTGGTCATCAATATTTCATAGTACTCCAATGGTCCTCCATTAATAAAAATACAAAAAAAAGTACATATTTTCACTTTACTCCCTTCCCACCTCGATTACTGGGGATGTCCTAGCATCTAACAGACATAATTCCAAGGCATATACAAATTATTTTTAGGTGACAAGATGCAAGTAAACTCACAGAGTAGCTTAACAGGTGACGTAGGCCTCTTGAACCAATATTCTTAATTTCTGCTCTCTTACACTCTGTGCTCTGGCTTCTCAAAGTTTGAGCAGTGATAGGTCTCAGACTTACATACTGCTAAATATTCTTCATTCTCAACTACCATCCCCTTATGAGGAAATGGAGCTCAAAGGCATGAGTTAAATGGGAAGATTATTTTTCAAGAGAACAGACCTCAGCTGATACCATATAAGGATCGTGTATGCTTTGCATGGGATGAGTTATCTTGAGATGCTCTCCATAAATTTAATCAGTTTATAAAGTGAATTATGATGCAATGCAATTTTTCTCTTAATAGTAAAATTGGAAACTGGACTAATGTCTAAAATTGTTTCCAGCTCTAAAATTAACATTACTTCACTTTACTTTCCTGCTTTGCAATATTCTAGGACATTTAGGTAGTGGTAAGTAAACACAGAAGAAACAGAGATTTGAGTAAGAGTCACATAATCTTTTTGTAAAGGTCTTGCATTTAAGAACAAATAAATGAAAAAAGATACAGAACAACACACAAATTATTTGCTATGCTTGTTTGTTCTTCAAAGTGACCTGCTATTATTAACTACTACATGTTAGGTATGTTAAAAAAAATCATCTCTAAGCCTTGGAATACTGAAAGACAAGTGTTAATTATTTCCTCTTTGTGTGGATAAAATGAAGGCTCACGTAAATTAGAAAAAATATCAAAGTTGCCCAGGTAATAGGATTCAGAGTTATAGTTTAATTCAGGTTGTCTGGATACAGAGATGATGCTCAGTTTACTGTAGTGTAGCCCTGGATATATAGACTCTCCACTCAGTTGCTGAAAATTGCTTTTAAATAATAAAAGTAAACTGGAATTACATGCCTGTGGTCATGAAAGATAGACAAAAAAGGGAGAGAAGTGAAAGGGACAGGGCCTCTTCGCACTCTCTTTGTCCTCAGCATTCCTACTTCTTCCTTCAGAGACTGGGGATCCTGCCATGTACACTGTTCTATGATCCCGTATTAAAAGGAGAAAAATTATCTTGTGATTATTTCTTATCTGTTTATACAAACCTTCTTCAACATTCAATACCATAATTTATTTAAATATTTTCTTACTTTTGGATACAAGTTGTCTCCTATTTCTTTTAAATAAACATTACTGTAATGAGCATCTTTGCATATACAATTTTGACCTCCCCTGTGCAAATATCTCCTCAGAAGAGTCTCCTGGAAGTCAGGTGCTATGTTCTTTGATCTCATGAACTCCAAAGCCTATTCTCCCTGCTGGTGGAAATAATCAAACTCTGTAGAAATAAAAATAATATGGCTTCTTCTAAGCACAAATGTGAGTGACCAAACCTGGAAACACAAGAGTGTTTCAGGGTGCTCAGGTGCAGTGGTTCTTTTAACAAGTTCTGAGGGCAGGAAACACAAACACTGCCGTTTAGCCTCAGATGTCTTTCCACTGGCTTGTCTCAGGAAGGTGGAACATCTGGAAGCAGGGGCTTATAGGTGACTTTAGAAATTCTCAGGTTAGTAATTGATGAAATATGCAGTCTTTGTCTCAAAGAGACTTGGAGTTAATAGGAAAAAAGTCTTTAAAAATTGTTTGGGATTAATGGCTATTTCAGGACTTTTGTCTTAAAATTTAATAGTCAAAAAATGATTGTACCTTTTGAAAAAGCAAAGTAATACACTGTAAAGTTATATGCAATTCAATGTAATATAAACAAGATTATGATGATACTAAATAAAAAAATTTAGAAAAATTGTAGAGCAAAACAGCATTGGGGGCTAATGGCTTATGTTAATCATTATTACATAAATGTCTTCTACCAATATTCTTCTAATTTGTTTTATCTTTATGGGCATCAGAAAGAGCTGATACAGGAGGACGTACTCTTTGCTGTACAATTTATAATTATTCACCAAATAAAGATGAAAATAAATTATAATAAATAATTTATTAATTTATATACATTTCTTTGAATTTATAGAATTTTAAAAATGATTTGGAAATTAAAGAGAAAGAATATATTAGAGATAAGAAAAAGAAAGTGGATTTTGAGCCAGATTAGTTTGAATTTCAGCTCTGCTATTTTATTAGTTGTAGAGCAATACTAACACTAAATATTTTCAAATTTGGTCTAAGGGAGCATTTTCCAAAGTTATCTCATTGAAAAAAAATGTTCTATGGTCAAGTTAACATGAGAAACTCTGGGATAAATAATTTTACAGGTTTTCGCTTGTTTTCTCCTATTGTAACTGACAGTATTTATATAAAATTTCCTTAGATGATTTAATATGTGAATTTATTGAGGGAATCTGAAAATCAGAAAATAGTTTGAAAAAGTTTTTTAAAATTTCTAAACCCTATTTTTAAAAAGAAGCATGTCAGAGAACTTGAACTGCAAAGAACATTTTTTGAGAGACACTGTTGTAAGATTGAAAGATAATATATATAAAATTTCTGGAAGATTTTAGGTACTCAGTGATGGTTTCTATTATTGCAAATGGGGAGATGTTGGTCAAAAAATACATACATTATTATTATTATTATTATTAGAGAGATTTTTGCTATAGTGTGCATGTGCTCACTGGAGAGACAGAGACAGAAAGCGAGAAATCACCCCCCAGGAGGATGGTCATGCCGCAATCCTTTCTCCTCCATTCTCCTCTCAGGACTTTGGGCACGCACACACACGTGACCCGTGTGAGTTTTAAGTCTCTGGGTCTGGAACTCAAACTGTGGTTCACTACATGGGAGTCCAGCAAGGTAACCATTATGCCATTTGCTGATCCCCATAAATCAACTTCTAAAATACAAAGCAAAGGAGGCCAGCAGGTGGCGTGGTGGTTAAGATGCTGGACTCCCACATAGCCAGCTGGTGCTTGAGTGCCCGAAAATTACATCGGGCACATGTATATGTGTACCCAAAATTCTAGGAGGAGAATGGAGGAGAAGGGATTGCCATGTGGCCAACACTCCAGGGGGTAATTTCTCACTTTTCCTCAGTCTCTGTTTCTATCTTCTCGGGTAAGCACATACACCTTATGGCAAAACCTTTGAAAAAGAAAGTAAAAGAATACAAAACAAAGGGCTGTATAGGAGAGCTAAAGGGCATTAGAGAAGAGAAAATATAAATAAGAATAATTAATAGAGAACTCTCCTCCTGAAGGTTTAAGGAGCAACTTTACCCAGTAAACTCGAACATGTACCGAAGATTTGAAGTTTAGAAAGGGAATGTGAGAGGTACTCGTTTTCAACACAGACATATTGAATTTCTCTTGTCTTTTCCATCATTGTCCCATGTGTGAGCGTATTAGCCTGAGAGCTCGCTAAACAGTCTTTAAGCACAATGAACAAAGTAAGAGCCGATGGCCTCGATGACAAGGAACAGGACAAAACACAGGCACGTTGAGAAGAGGGGATTTATAAAAGAAAATGGTAGGTGTTCTTTATTCCTAGGGCTTGATAAATCTGCTTTTCCTTCACACATTGACAAATTCTGGCAAAATAATGATCTCTGTTGATAATTTGTTAATTCAGGGCATTTGCTTTAAATACAGTAAGACTCTATGGATTATTTCTGGTATCTTCTAATTGCCTAGTGCTTCTGATATTATTCTATTGATTGCACTTTTCCATTGTGTGTCCCTAAGGCAGAGAAGGGCAAACAGCAATCATGAAATATGAATGAGATGCCTCATTAACCTTTGGGCTTCTGTGTACTTGGAAGCATCTAATCTATGTTATCGGCAGGAAAAGCCTGGAAGCACTGCAGGGGGTAGAGGGGAGAGAGGAAGGGCAGTTTCCTTTGTGGTTGGTAAACACTATGCCAAGTGCTGGCTAGGTGCCTGTATGCACACAACAGGATCCTGCATTAAACTGGAGATTCTGAAATCGTAGCAAACAGAAACGCAATGTGGGAAATTTGCCGAAATTCAGAGCAGGCTCTAGCATCAAAGGGTCTGACTCAGCAGGTGGGGGTAATTTCAGGAATCTGAATTTTAATAAGTACCCAGGTGATTCTGGGGCAGGTGATCTACGGCCCACACTTGGAAGAACATCCCATTAGACCTTTTCGACAAAGAGAGATTTAGCTGCTGCAACTTGGATTGCTAGTGGTTTTCACCAGAACATGTAGAGCTTTTTATACATTTTTCACTTGGAATAGTGATATGTAGATTAAGGCTATTCTTTCTATATTATCAGACACTACTTAGTCCATAAAGAAGTTGCCATGTAGACCATTCAGGGCTTGTTTCAGATTGTACAGTGACTGTGTTGATGTATAGTCATAATTACAAGAACACTGTGTATTACAAGGAGAAAGGAAAGAGTTTAATATTTTCAAGTGTGAACAAAAATGTTATGTGACTCTGGAAGCTGTCTGCATGCAGTAAAGTAAAGCAGGTAGATAGTGCTATTGTGAAACCATGAGATGTGAAGTCAACAGAACAAGAAGATAGGATGCCTGTTTTATATGGCGCAGGTGGAAATGCTTCAAGGGAGAAGAAAGGGAAAATTCTTTCCAGTTACCCTCCGGGAAGCACCTCTCTTGGTTCCCTCAGAAACTGTCCATACTGTTTGGATTGATGGGGACTGGTGTGATCAACTGTTTGATGCAAACTCTCCTTCCTACCTTCTTTTGTCTTTGTCCTCCGTAACCGCTCTGATTCAACAGCTTTTCCTTTCATAGCCCAAGGCTGAATTAATTTCTCGTGTAATAGTCACATTTACCTTTTTATACTCACCACTCTAGTCTAATCCTCTTCTTCCCCCTTTACACTCCTGCCTCATGCCTTCAGAAAATCAACAGCCCCCTTTATCTTTCTCTCTTCAATTGAGAAGTTTAAAGAATAATTTAACACGATTGTTAAGCATCAGAATTATGACAGAGATGTACATTATAATAAGAAAAAGAAAAGTTGCACATTTTGAGATGTTAGCTGTAGAAATAATAATATAAGCAAAAATGTTATCAGGCCTTGAAAATGCTCAGAACGCTTTCAGAATTCCTGAAATAGTTTCCACCTACTAGCTCATTCTCTGCTAATTAAAATTACTTTGCCTTGAGGAGCCACTTTCAAGATAAATTATGTTTGATTAGATAAGCTACAAGCTATGTTCAATTCTATTATTTTTCAGTTCTATTCCATCTCAGAGTTGTGTCATTTGCTTTTTTCACACACAGACACTCATCTTTAAATTTGTTTTAATACATTAGATTCAGAGTGAATCGGGTTTTCTTGTATAGTTGAGAAATTTTCCTCTTTGAAAGCATTGATCTTATAGGAAAAACCTTTTTTTGTTATAAAAACTATCTATGAACGAACTTCACAACACGACATAGTTAAAACAATCTGAGGTTAGGACAGGGCATAGGTCACTTAGTTCAGCTCCTTCATTCAACAAAAGTAGGATCAGAACAATTATGGTCATAACTAATTGGTTGTACAATTGGTAGTAGAACCCATCTCTTCTAACCTGATTTTCCTTTCCTTTCCTTTCCTCTTTTCTTTTTTCTTTTTTTCCTTTTCTTTCCTTTTCCTTTTCCTTTCTTTTCCTTTCCTTTCTTAGTTGTGTTTTCATATTCGCTATAGGGTAGTGCAAGTGCATTCACCAGAGCCGTGAAGGTCACACTTCAATCCCTTCTCCATTTTCCTTTCAGGATTTAGGTACACACACATTAGTATGCCCAGTGTGTTTTTCAGGTCCCTGAGTCTAGAACTAGAACCACACAGTCACCCATTTGGGATCTAGTCACCTTAACTACCACACCACTGACTCACTGACTGGCCCCACCCAACCTGATTTCTTTTCTTTTCTTTTTTTTTTTTTTTTTTAAATGTCATGCTGCATGTTTGTAACTTGGTTTTCATTTATAGAGAGAATGTGTTATTTAATAACTACATGAAAAATTTATTGTGCTATTACTATGTGCATGGGTCCATGCTAAACAGCTGATCTACCAAGATGGAAAAAACAAAATAATTTCTTCTCTCAAGTTGTTTGCAGTAGGATTTCTAGTATTATTGAGATAAAAAGTAATCTGTATTTGAGTATATTTATTATCAAACAGCTACTACCAGAGTCCATAATAAATGTTTGTTTCAAACAAAATTATAACAGTGCCCTGGACTGTCAGGCTACATGATTTCTGAACTTGGTCAATAGCTTCTTTTAAAAATTATTTGACTGGTTAATTAACAGTCCACTTAATTCTAGAAATACGGTAGTTACATGCAAGTCATTTCTTTCTCTTTGTGTAAATCTAGTGCTTTCTAGGAATAATTTGGAGGAACTAACTCAGAAGATTTAACACCTCATTTTTTAAAATTAATTCAACAAATATTTACCATGTAACTGAATAAGGAAGAATTTTATAGATCTGTTTCAGACAGGTGACCTGGCCTTGAAAACCTGGGATAACAACAGCACTGTTGTTCACCATGATGTTAGTTTTCATCATCTCAATTGTTCTCCATTTTGTTTCAGTATCTGTTCTTATTGTCCTCCTGGATAAAATCAGGATCTCTTAGAAGGTATATTATGGTAATAGAGTGTCATATATTGTTATATTTAGTAACAGTCCAGGTTGCCTATTCTGATGAGGATTTTGTCTACCTTTGACCCCCACCTCATTTACCATACTGGCACATCACAGTTTAACCTGACAGCTGATGTTTGGAGTGGCTATGGGACCTTGAGTGGCAAAATTGGGTTGCCAGATAAAACAGAGAACGCCCCTTTCAGTTTAAATTTCAGACAACAATGAATACTGTTGGAGAAAATTATGTGGCTAAATATCGCATGGAAATATTTATTATAAAAAAATTGTTGGTCTTTAATCTTGATTTTGTTTGTCTACATGTTAGGTATTTTTATATTCTCTTTTAATATTTCCCTTCAATGCTAAGAAAATTATCCTTTCAAGGATTAGATAAATATAACACCTTTTAGCAATTTAGTGTTTTAATGATCATTTTTAACTGTTCTAATTTTCCATACTTTATTTTAGTGTGGACTTCATTTTTATGCCATTTTTCAAATACAAAAATATTTCTATAAAGTTTAGAAAAATCATTTTGAAGAAAAGAAGAATTTTTTTTAAACAAAAATGGCCGGCCACAAAGACAGCAGTAATACGATGCTGTCTGAGGTTGAAACCTTGTGGGAGAGTCTTGGGGTTGTGCCCCAGGGCCTCCCTGTACATGCAAGGCCCCCGTACTTGCCTAAGATGCTGGCTGGCCGAGGCTGGGGTTGGATTGTGGAGAGAAGACCCTGCTGAGGATGCCCCCCTTTTCTCTCTCTCTCATGAAATAAACCAGAAAAAATGTAAATGGAGAGGTGGCTTGCAGGAGGAACCATAAGAGATAAATGGGAAAACATTTGGCAGTGGCAATTTATTATAGCGGCTGACAGATTTACTAAGTGGGGATAAGTAAAAGCAAAAAAATCCAAGGGAGCTTTGCTCACAGTAGAATTACAAAAAAAAAAAAAAATACCCCGATCATGTATAGAAATTAATCAGTGATATCAAACAACTCTTTCTGGAAGCAACCGATGCTACACTGAGATTTAAACATAATTTCTCCATCAGATTAATATGCTTCCCAAAGTGTGAGCAGGAACTAGTCAGCCTAAATGATACCATAGTAAGGGAAGTTAATATGTTTTAGAGTTACATAAATGTAAAAAGAAAAAATAATCTAGGGAACCAGCAGTTAGCGTAATGGCTGTCGCTGGACTCCCATGTAGTCAACTGCGGTTCTAGTCCCGGATCCGGTATCTTAAAACTCACGCCAGGCACATGTGCGTGCGTGCCCAAAATCCTGAGAGGAGAATGGAGAAGAAGGGATTGTGGCGTGACCATCCCCCCTGGGGGGTGATTTCTCACTTTCTGTCTCTCTGTCTCTCTGTGTCTGTCTGGCGAGCGCACACGCCCTATAGCGAAAACCTCTCCCCCCCAAAAAAAAAGAAAAAAAAATCTAGAAAAATTACAATTGTTGAGTATAATCTCTTTTTTTCACAACATGAACCCATTTTTATTCATTTACTTTTCATTATTTTAAATCCTTGAGGGGTACAGCATCACATAGATTCTGTTTCCAGTGGCCTTAGCAGGAAGATTGCTTTGGAGTTGGGCTCGAACTATGCCACTGTTTCCATGGGCATGAGTGACCTTTCACCAGATCACTCTGGTTTTATTTGGTTTGCCACCAGGAGTCACTGTGTTTTTTGCTTTGTACATATAAGCATGCCTCTTGCCTAAATCAAATTCCATTTCATCTCGTGCATAAAAGCACCTTCAATTTTAAGAAGGGCTGTGTGCTCCCTTTGGTCCTGGAGACCCCCACTTACAGTCAGCCAAAATGGCCTTGGACACAGCCTTCCAGACATAGCTGCCTTTTAAAGGTCCTGTTCCCAGAAGGCCTCGATTATTTGTCCCCAAAGTTCAGCAGCAGGGTCCTTACTCACCTCGAGTATAAACTTTTCTTTAGCATTATGAACCATACAACCTTTCCTTCCCTTAGTCCCTCCTACTCCTTCTCCACCCTCTGCTTTCTCCCTCCCTCTTCTCTGCCTCTCCTTCTTTCCTTTATTCCTTCTTCCTTCTCCTTCCCTTTCTTCCTTCTTCAATTTAATATTTGTGGGGTGGAGTGCCCTCCCTGCCAATATTTTAAAGTACACAAATGATATAGATAGTCTGCCTTCAGAGACCTCATAGCCTAGTTAGGAACAGGCAAATGAGTGCAGAATTATAATAAGGTCAGATAAAAATAAGCACCAGGAAGCAGGTGGATGAGATTGGGCTAAGGGTTTGGGAGGTTGTGATACCCCAAAGGAGCTTTGGGAGACATGCGGACATTATCCAGGGAACAAGGGTGAATCCCTTCCCTGTTATTCTGACTTTTACAGAAGCCAAATATCACTTCTACCATCAGAAAATTGTTTTAAAATAGCTTTTTTTCATTTTTTGCTTTTATTTACTGATTAACTTTATTTCACATATATATACATACATATATTTGTATATATATACATATATATATATATATATATATTTGTTTTGTTTTGAGAAAAGAGATAGGACAAAGTAACATAATTGATGTAAGATTTGGGAAGAGAGTCCTTTTCCAGCATGTGCAAATGTGCTCACAGTCACAAATCATGTTTCGGTTCACTTTTGTTGTTGACTCAAAAAGTCCATGAGGGCCGACCCCATCTTGTGGATTAAAATGAAGTTTCTCTATGGACAAAGCTATAGGTGGTATTTGGGGTACAGAATCAACATTTGATGGCCAAATGAGTCTCCTTTCTGTTTCACAATATCATCTGCTTCGTAAGCTCTAGCATGATTACAAAAATCCCCGAAGAAAACATATCTTAACACAGAAAAATTGAACATTTGATCTGTTTCAGTTAAGGGACTCTGCTATTCTATCAATAACTGAGACAAAAAAGAAAATGTAATCTCTGCCCACGAATGAGAACAGAGAGCTACAGGTTGGAAAAAGTCTTGAGGGAGAGAAAAATCTTGTAAACTAAAAATAATTTTACTTTAAGCCTTGTGTCGAACAAGTGAACAGATGTGGAAAAGACAAGAGTGGTGGGCAGGGAGGTGATGTGAATGAATACTTTATAAGCTTTGCTGATCAAAAACAATAACTCTTCATTTCAACCTTCTGGCAGAATTGAGGACACTAACATTTAAAAAAAAAATCTTTTCAAGATAGTTGGATGTGTAAAACATAAACCAGTTATTTATTTATTTATGTTTTAGAGCAGATCGATTTACTTGAGCAGAGTCTCATGTTCCTGGAAATTTGGATGTTCATTTGATTGGACAAGCAGCCCTCGTTGTCGAAGCCAGAACAGAAGAAATAACGTCCTGTACCTCCATTAGTTAGGACATTCTGGTGTGAAGGAGGTTTGACCGAATGCTCATGATTTTTTTTTCTTGAATTAATGACATACCATAAAAGCATCACCAGGAATTAACTAAATCTAGTACAGTGCTAGGCATACAGTAGACAGTAAATGTTTCTCAAATGAAAAATAAGAAGATGAATGTGAATAAGACACATTTTTTGCATTAATTAGTATTTTCATCATCCCAAAATATACTTCATTGAGGTTCATAGACAAATATGTTAGGCTGCATAAAGCCCAACATAATTTCCTGAGAACTTAATTAGCTAGCTAGCCTTATTTAGTTATTATTTTAAATTACATTTTATTTAAAATAATTGTATTTTTTTTCCAGAAAAAAACTAAGTGGAAAACTGAGTTTTTTTCTAGCATATGGTGTATCTATTTTACCAACTGATTTTTTTTTTTAAATTTTGGATTTTTGCTATAGATGGTGTGAACATGCCAGATAGAAAAAGAGACAGAGGGAAAGTGAGAAATCACCCTTTCCCTCCCCCTTGGGGAGAAGGACCATGCTGTAATCACTTCTCCATTCTCCTCTTGGGATTTTGGGCATACAGATACCCAGGATATTTTTCAAGCCACTGGGTTCTGGACTTGAACTATGGAGTTGGCCATGTGGGATCCAGAAACTTAACCATCATGCCACCTTCTGGCCTTATCAATTGATTTCAATACTATCAAAAGTAAAATGGTTTTGCAAATTTTGCATTTTATTTGTTCCCTTATGTCTTAAATGTGTCGCCCTCTAAATAACAGATTTTCTGGAATAAAAAAAAAGGTCTTTATTCAGGAATGGACATTGCAATATAGAATATGCTTACCATAGTAAACTCTGGGCATATTGCAGGTGGTAAGCAAAGACAAGACAAGGATTTTTAAAAGATAAATGAGGATGATTATGTACATTGTTTTGGGATAAACATCCTTGGTTACCAGGATCAATAACAAAGGTGATGTCAATCCAAAGTTGGACAGGTAGTTTCTTTTTCTTTTCTTTTCTTTTTGCTATAGGGCATGTGTGCTAGCCAGAAAAACAGAGAGAAACAGAGAGACAGAAAATGAGAAATCACCCCCCCCCCCGCCAGGGCAGATGGCCTTGCCTCAATCCCTTCTCCTCCATTCTTCTCTCGGGATCTTGAGTACGCACACACACGTGCCTGGCATGAGTTTAGGTCACCGGGTCCAGGACTCAAACTGCAGTCGACTACATGGGAGTCCAGCATCATAGCCATTATGCCAACTGCTGGTCTCTGGACAGGCCGTTTCTGTGCAGATATCATAAGGTTGAAGCTCTGGCAGAGTCCTTGGGGTGGTTCTTGTTATTAGCATGCTTGCATGAGAACTGCCTCCCTCATGGCTTTCCCGAGCTCCACTTAGTCTGCGTTTAATACACATTAACACAAATAACTCCATTTTGACTCTGACAATGTTCACAGATTCATTCTGTCATTAGGTAACTGTGGAATGAGCTACTGTAGTCATGGTTTCTATTACAAATTCACTATGACATGTAAGCTGTCTAGGTAACTAGAATTTGGTCAAGAGTCTATCCCTGAAAGATAAAAATAATGGGGACCAGCAGATGACATAATGGTTACATCGCTGGACTCCCACGTAGTCAATGGTGATTCGAGTCCTGCACCTTATAGCAAAAATCTCTCTTTAAAAATAAAAGGAAGAAAAAGATGAAAACAATGTGGCATTTACTCAGCTGGTCTGAATGTACCAACATTAGCAGTTTCTATTTCATTTTTCAGGTAAGACCTTAATTGACATATAATTCACATAATACACAACTCAACCTTTTAAAGTGTATCATTCATTCATTTTTAGTATATTCATAAAGTTGTAAATTATGGAACATTGTTATCATCCAGAAAGAAAATTCCTACCCTTTAGCAGTCACCTCCCATTCTTCCTTCCCTCTTGCCTCTGGCAATCATATTTTACCTACATGAATTTGCCTGTTCTGGAGATTTCATATGTATGAAATCGCATGTGACCTTCCATATCTGGCTTCTTGACTTTAGTGTGATGTTTTCAAGGTTCATTCATGTTCTAGCATATATCATGGCTTCATGGCTAAATGATGTCCCATTACACAGAATTAAAGGTAAGAGTTGAAACATAATTTCTTTTTCTTTTCTTTTTTTTTTTAAGAGAGATTTATGCTATAAGGCACATGCACTCACCAGAGAGACAGAGACAGGGAGAAAGAAAGTGAGAAATCACCTCCCAGGACTAATGGCCATGCCACAAACCCTTCTTCTTCATTCTCCTTTCAGGATGTGGGGCATGTATGCACATCATCCTGGCATGAGTTTTAAGCCAGCAGGTCTAGGACTTGAACCATGGTCAACTACATGGAAGTCCAGTGTTGTAATCATTATGCCATTTGCTGCTGCTGCTCTCTCTCTCTCTCTCTTTTCGAGAGAGATTTCTTCTATAGGGTATGTATGCTCACCAGAGAGACAGTGAGACAAAAAGTGAGAAATCACCCCTCAGAAGGGATGGCCACACCATAATCCCTTCTCCTCCATTTTCCTCTCAGGATTTTGGGGATGCACCCACACATGCCTGATGTGAGTTTTAAGCTGCTAGGTCTGGAATTTGAACTGCAGTAGACTATGTGGGAGTCCAGTCATGTAACCATTACATCATTCGCTGTTTCATTTATAAGATGAGTGATATTGGGTACAGTATGTATAATATACTTTCCCCTGGTCATCGAAGGGAAAAATGATGGTCTGACAACTTCAGAATCAGAAGAAATAAATGCAGAGGATAACAGGAAATTAACCTTGGGCAGATAGGAGAATACAAAAGGACTTCAAAAATTTGTAAAAATATAGAGTTAAAGTGTGAGTTTATTTTGTTGTAAAAAGTAAAATCCTTACATAGTCTTTTTTATAATACACTATTTTCACAGGCTTTTCGAACGCCATGGTATTTAGCCCTATGAGAAAGAAAGGAGACCTGAGGGGGTTGGGAATAGAAGGGCAGGGAACTGGGGTAGTTACAGCTTGTTGACTTTATTTCTATGTTCTATAGAAAACTTAATGCTTCTCTAACGATGCAAAATGGAGAGTTGAGTATGTAACTTTGAAATAAGTTCCACGGGGAAATCTGGAAGGGCCACCTGAGATTATAACTCATACATTTATAATGGAACTAATCTGCCTAGTTTTCAGTTTTTACCCAGCAGCATTCAGCAGCAAAGTATTGGGAATATCACTACATTAATTCAATTTTTATTGTTTTTAAAATACAGTTTTGTGAACAAACTTGGTTGATTATAAGGGATTTGATATTATGGGGGTAAAAAAAAAAAGAAAGAAAAAAAGTCCATGGCACTTCATGGAATCAAACTAAAAGGGAAAGAATGGAAAACATTGGGAAGATGCTGATGGGGGTTGGGAGAATGGAATTAATGACTTGAATGCCAATGACTAAGAATACATGGTGGGAACAAGGCAATCAGAAAGAATTAGAAGCTGTGATCATGGGGTGGGTGTAGGAGTAAAGACTTCAGAGCAGTGTGGAGCAATGGCAACATCACCTACGTACTCGTGGGAAAGGATAAGTGAAGTAGAGTTGAGTGAATTCAGTTCAGTTGAGAAAAAAAGGCACCTTGGACATTGGCAATATACATTGTAAGGCTGAACCAGCTGTGAAAGCTATGCTCTATAGCTTTAGTTCGTGCCCTTTCTCATTCTTAGAAAGAACACTGGACTGGGCATTAGAAAATCCAGCTCCACTACTGGTATTACAGTATCTTTGTGGATATTGCTCAAGTTCTCTAAGCTTCTTTATTTCTAATTTATTTATTTATTTTTTTAGAGAGAGATTTTTGCTATAGGGTACATGTGGTTGCTGGGGAGACAGAGACAGAAAGTGAGAAATCATTCCCCTAGTGGAGATGACTATGCCACAATGCTTTCTCCTCCATTCTCCTCTTGAAGTTTTGGGCACACATACCCATTGTGAGTTTTAAGCTGTTGTGTCCAGGACTTGAACCATAGTCGACTATGTGAGAGTCCAGCAATGTAACCATTACACCATCTGCTGATCCTTATTTCTCACTTTTAAATGAGGAAGCTGAGCCGTGTGATTTATAGTTTCATCATGTTCTAAATGTTTAAATATTTTATGCTTAATTTTTTTTCAATCTCAGTAACCTCTTTACTGTTCTTTATTTTTTCAATACTTCTATAATGAGTTTTTATTTTTTTAAAAGAAAATTTTGCTATAGGGCATGCTCGCTGGAGAGACAGAGACAGAAAGTGAGAAATCACCGCACAGGAGGGATGACCCTATTGCAATCCCTTCTCCTCCGTTCTCCTCTCAGAATCTTGGACATGCACACACATATGCCTAGTGTGAGTTTCAAGCTGCCAGGGCCAGGACTCGAACCATGGTCGACTACATGGGAGTCCAGTGACATAACCATTACACCATCTGCTTATCCCCTATAATGAATTTTAATAGAACTTTTGGTTTGCTTTATGCCTTCTAAGTCTTACTATATTTTCTTTCTAAGTATTTCATAGCATCATAAGTGTCAAATTGCTTTGGAGAACTATACTGGAGGTGAGAAGAGGGGGAATAAAGGGGAAAAGAAGAGGGAAAGAACTTCCCTCATTTGATTGTTTGCCTACATGTCAAATGCTTTATATACACCAGCTCATTTCCATATTAAAATAAACTCATGGAATATTATTATCATCATCTTTGTTTTATAGATAAGGAAATTAAGGTATAGAACTTAGGGAACTGAGCTCATCACATAAATTAGCAGAAAGTGACAGAGGTCCTACTTAAGCCCTGGTAGTTTGGATGCAAAGACCACATCCATTCATTTAAAAAAAAAATGAACTATCTTTTCAATTTATCCATTATTGTCCTAACTATTGGAGCTTGATATTATTTTCCAGGTGTCAACTTTTGTGAACATGCCTGACTTCCCATCTTCTGTCACCCACTGATGTGCTGTTCCACGAGGGAGGACTGATGGCAACTCAGTAACTAGCTCCCAGCATGTCCAAGACATTATTCTACCAGCGATGGAAATAGCAAATCAGAACTACTTTTTGTTTTGATTTTTCTTTAAGAGAGATTTTTTTTCTATAGGGTACATGCACTTGCCAGAGAGACAGAGAGACAGAACACAAAAAATCACCCCCTAGAAGGATGGCCGCTGCAATCTCTTCTCTTCCGTTCTCTTATTGGGACTTTGGGCATGCATGCACACACGCCCAGTGTGAGTTTAAGCCACCAGGTCCAGGACTCAAACCACGGTTGAATATGTGGGATTTCAGCGACATAACCATTATCCATCTGCTGGACCCCAGAACTACCTTCATTCTCGGCTTTTTCATGGTCAAGTCCTTTCTCAGTTACTCGAAGGAAGGATTTGACTGCTTTTTTGTGAACTCACATGATTTTTTTTTTTGTAAAGCAGAAGGAGCTGAAATATATAAAAAGTCTAAGAACAATAAGATTCTGGTCTCTGATATATTTTACTATATTCTACAGAGCAGGATGTGGCAAGATAAACTTTATTTTCACTTCATCTCCTTTACTGCCTTATATTCATTTCTGGTATGAGGAGTGCCTTTGGAATAGATATAAAAACTATTTTCAGGAGAATAATGTAACTGACAGACTATACCAGACCGTCAGTAGAGAAAGATCTTAAGATGTACAGTTGCTCTATTCCTTTTATGTTTTTAAAGTGTTTTGGTTTTCTTTAAGATTTATTTGAGTCAACTTTATTTATTTATTTATATTTTTTTAATTTGAGAAGAAAGGGAGAGAGAGAGAAAGAGAGAGAGAGGGAGAGGAAGTGAAAGTGAGAAAGTAATCAAAAGCGATCCTCCAGGTCCGGAACTTGAACCACTGTTGGCCATGTAGGAGTCCAGCACCCCCAATCACCACACAACCAACCAGCCCCACAGTTATTTCATTATTAAGAACCTGAGTATTCCTTTCTGACCAGTGATTCATCTTAATTTACTTTATGTTTACCAGAGGACACGTGCAACTATCAGAGAGCAACAAACCCAGACAGAAGGAGACTGAGAAAGCACCTGCCACCCCCTCTAATGGAGCATGGTCATGCCAAATCCCTTCTCCTTAATTTCTCCATACTGTCAGGATTTGGGGCATGCAAACACATGTGTCTGGTGTGGTTTTTTAAGTAGCCAGGGCCTGGACTTGAACCATGGTTGGCCAAGAAGGATTCAGCTTCTTTAACCACTAAACTGTGGTGGCCTCAGTAACTCATTGAGTGGATCGAGATGCAGAATCCCTTAGGTAACTCTTTCAAAATGGAACCTGGAGTCCAGGGGTCAAGGATGACAGAAACAGAGAGAGAGTCAGAAATCACCCTCCCGCCCCTTGCCAGTATTTCTTAGAAATCTATCCTTAGAAAAACTCAAGGGACATGAAAGAAGATGAGAAGAGTGAGAATGACTGAAGTAACTATCATGTAGGCATCAGAGGTGCATTTATATAGACTTGAAGGAAGTCCATTCTCAGCATTAGTAGCAAAGGCATTCATTCTTCTGATAATGCACTGTGTGGCAGGTCCTTCTAAATGTTTTTGTGTGAAAGGGATATCTGCTTTCTTCCATTACACAATTACATTCCTGTCTGTCATTAATTTCTAATTTTATTGCTTCTATGGAAATACTTATGCTCTGATCAAGCAGATTGATTATCTTCAGAAACATTAGTTTTGGAGTTAATTATTTATGTGAAATATTCTATTTTGGATGTTTTAAAGTGTAATTACTTATTGGCAGGTATATGATTTTAACAAAGCAACCTCCAGGTCCGGAACTTGAAACACTGTTGGCCACGTACGAGTCCAGCACCCCCAATCACCATGCAACCAACTAGCCCCATAGTTACTTTATTGTTAAGAACCTGAATATTCCTTTCTGACCAGTGATTCATCTTATTTTATTTTACATTTTATTTCATCTTATTTTATTTTATATTGGTCTGTTTCTCTCCAAATAGGCTGTACCAATTGAAATTAAATGTAGTTTAAATTGATTTTACCATTAAGAATGCCCATGAAAGAACCAGCAGTTAGAGTAATGGCTATGTCGCTGGACTCCCACGTAGTCGACCGCGGTTCGCATCCCGGACCCGGTGGTTTAAAACTCACGCCGGGCCCGTGTGCGTGTATGCCCAAGATCCCGAGAGGAGAATGGAAGAGAAGGGATTGCGGCGCCACCATCCCCCCTGGGGGGTGATTTCTCACTTTCTGTCTCTATGTCTCTCTCTGTCTGGTGAGCGCACGTGCCCTATAGCGAAAAAAACAAAACAAAACAAAAAAAACCTCTCAAAAAGAATGCCCATGAAAGAAAGGTACTGGGTTTCTGTTTTAGGACCTTCCAGTATATGCTGGAAGCATGTATGCCTGTGGTCTGACTGAAGTTTTAGATGGATTGCAGCATGAAGTTGCCATTGGGGGTGGTGTCTCTCTTTCTCTCTCTCTCATTTCTTTCTTTATATCTCTAATGCAAGTAATATATAATTAAACTTAACAAAAAGTCCATGAGAGTACTTCAATATTAGTGCCATTCAAATGCTATATAATATCAAACTGTAAGCTTTTCCTAATCTGATGATTTTGCCAATTTGATAGTAATTTTAATTTACATTTCTTTAAAGTCATGAATTTAAATATCTTTTCAAATATTTATAAGTCAATTTTCTGTTTATCTTTGCATTTGCCTTTTGTGGTTCCATTTTCATGTATCTTTACATGAAATTGTCATAAGACTTTCCAATTGATTTTTAAAATTGGTTTCCAAGTTTTTTATGTGTTAAGAAATTTATCTTGTTTCTGTCATATTGTTACAAATTTTTCTTCCTTGGTTGTTTTGTCTTAGACTTATTGTAAATAAGCACCCTAGTAACATTCTGCCAAGATGGATATGAGAAGATGGTAAGCTAGCTAGATAAAAAATAGCCTTCGTAGTTCATTAGATTTTATCTATAATGGAAGCAATTTGTTTGACTTGAAAATAAAACACAATGAAAAACTGACAAAACTATAAAATACTTTGGAATAAATTTGGAAAGACTATTCAGTATCTTCATATAGAAATCTATATATTGCATTAAGGACTATAAGAATACCTGAACAAAGTTCAAGTCATAGTGTGGTCCAGGATGTGAAAATTAATTTTCTATTTCTAAATAAATATAAAATACTACTTTTAGAAAACTACTACTTTGTACGTTTTTCTTTCTAGAAATATAACGCCAAATTTACAATTTAAATGGACAAATAGTATAGTTCTTCAAATTATGAAACAATTCCACAGTCAGAGGGTTCTTATCAGATATTAAAGTTGACTAAAATGTAATTATAAAAACAAGCGTGATAATTGCAAAAGGACGGATAAATAGATTAGTAGAAGAACATGATGCCCAGAAATATATTTAAATATATGTAGAAATGTAATATGTGACAAATACATTATTTCAATTCGGTAATTGAAGGAGGTTTTTAATAGCTAAGTAAAATGGCTACCCGGGGCTCATCTTGGGGTACCGTGGTAAGGCGTGGCAACGAATTCATATCCCATGAGGTCAGCTGGGATTTGATTCCTACCCACTAGCTCCATAGTAGGCTTGTACATGCGTGTGTGCCCAAGATCCTGGTGGCATGGAAAATCAGAGGAACAGAATCGAAGCATGGCCAGACACTATTGGTCTCTTTCTCTCTCATGCACACCCTCCCTATCATGAATAACAATAAGTAAAAACTTTTTAGGGGCCAGTAGGTGGCATAGTGGTTAAGGCACTGGACTCCCTCACAGTTGGCTGCTGAATGTTGTTGGAGTCCTGGGCCTGGACCTTGAGAATCAAGCCGAGTGTGTGTGCCTGTGTGCCCAAAATCTCAGGAGGAGATTCGAGGAGCAGGAACACCGTGGTATGGCCATACCCTGGGGTGGTTTCTCACTTTGCATCTCTTGGTCTCTGTCTCTCTGTTGAGCTCACAAGCCCAATGGCAAAAACCTTGAAATAAATAACTTTTTTTAATTTTTTCTTTTTTGGAGAGGTTTCCACTACAGGGCACATGTGCTCACCAGAAAGACAGAGAGACAGAGAGACAGAAAGTGAGAAATCACCCCCCAGGGGGGATGGCCACGCCGCAATCCCTTCTCCTCCATTCTCCTCTCCGGATCTTGGGCACACACGCACACGTGCCCAGCGTGAGTTTAAGCTGCCGGGTCCAGAACTTGAACCGCGGTCGACTAAATGGGAGTCCAGTGACATAGCCATTATGCTAACTGCTGGTCCCTAAATAAATAACTTTTAAAAAAGGCTATCCAACTTAAAGAATATAGATATAGTCTCTTACTTCAAATTATGTAGAAAGTAAAAAGTAACATAGCTTAATTTTTTTAAAGATAAAAAATTAGAAAACAAAAACCTTTTAAAAATCATAAAGAATATCTTTCAAAATATTTTTATATACTTTAAGAATATCTTTTAAAATATTTATCTAGTTTAAGAATATCTTTAAAAATATTTATTTATCTACTAAAAATTTTATTTAAGAATATTTTTATGCTAAAAAAGCAAATCTAAAAACTTTGAAAACAAAAGGTATATTTGACTACATAAAGATTAGAAGGTATACACATTTGAAGAACATATTAGCAAAATTAAGTTAGAAACAATAGTCTGAGGAAAATAGTCACAATATTTTTGTCAGAGAAATATATGATTTACCAAAAACATTGATAATAAAAACAAAATTAAGTCAATGGAAAAGAGGCAAATCATATAAACAATCAATATAGACTAAAGGAAACCTAAATGCTAGTAAATTAATGGAAAGGATACTTAACCTCCATTATAGCAGAAAAATATAAATTAAAAAATGACATTCCACTTTTTTGCCATTGAATTGTCAAAAAATAAAAAGTGGTAAAACTCAACACTGTCAAAAATGTGGGCAAAACGCATGCATTTATTGCTGGTAGTGGGAGATTATCAGGTAATAACATTTATAATTAGTAATTGATAGTACTGTATCTATACCTTGTGATCCAGCAATCCCATTTCTGAGAATCTTGTATGTGTGTGTGTGTGTGTGTCAGAGACTGTGTGTGCATGCACACCTGAGAAAAAAAGAGAGAGAGAGAGAGAAAGCATCCAACAGGTCCTGATCATACTGCAATTCTTTTTTCTCTCCATTTCTCCATCATGTTAAGATCCTAGCACAAGACTTCAATTGAAGTTGGCCATGTGGGTTCTGGCTCCCACTGCTCATAAGGTAACTGTGATGCTATGAGACTGACCTTCTGAAAATCTTACAAAAGTTCAAGTGCTTATATATAAAGATATCACCCTACAACATTTACTTGATTATTTCTATACTGACCAAAAAACAAAACAAAACAAAAACAACGACAAAAAAATGACCTGGGAAAACATTTAATATAAATTCATGTGAATGATGAATGTTTAGAAAACATAGTCTACAGATCTGAGAACCAACTGGAATTTTATTTTTTCCTTTTATAAAGCAGAAGACTATTTTAATTGGTCTTATAATCATTATACTTTTTGAATGTCACAAGTAACTCATCGAGATGTTACATAGGTACCATAAAATTAGCTTGCTCTATATTTATTGACTTGAAGAGATGCCTATAACATGTTTTGGGCTAAAAAATAAATAACAGAGAAATGAGTATCATATGATCTTATTATAGTTAAAACAAAAGATAGAACGTTATACATGAAGGGATTTCAAAAATTGTGGAAATATTGAAGTATGAATTCAGTGGTACCACATTAAATGAAAATTCAACCTTTCTCAAGTTTATATTTCTAAAACCTACGTAACATTTAACGTTCAGATGAAGAGCACACCGCTGAAAACTGTTCTGGAAAGCGGTTATTATGCGATGCTTTCTCATAAGACCAAATTCCAGGGAGAAATCCCCAAACTAACTGGCAAAAATTAATGCTTCTTCACGCACACTCCTATGTATAAGCTCACAACCTAAAATAAGCCACTCTATGGAAGTGTTGCTTGTGCCCAGTAATGGCAGGGCAGTTCTGAGGTTACTCAATCCCTTCACATTTTGGTTTCATTATCTGTAAAATGGGGATGATAAAACGTTGGTTTTATTGTAAGGACTCAATAAAGAAATTTATATAATTCACTTGACACATAGGATGTGGTCAGTAAATAATAGTAATTATTATTATTTTAATAATTATAAATAATAATTTATTAAAATAATAGCAATTATTGAAACAGATGCTTATTGTTGTCCTAGCTTTATTTTCAATGATTTCTTACAGGAGGAGTCAGGGAATGTCACCATGACTAGTTCCCCAGGTCCCTAACCATGGTGCCAGTTTTAATGGTCAGATGACATGAAAGAGAAAGATCAAGCTAAATAGTGGGTTAGAGACCCCAGTATGATGGGGTCAGCACCAGTTCTCCAGGGGTAACTCCTGTGGCCATGCTGCTATTTGCTCCTGAGTATCTGTTCTT